>NC_056535.1:15088033-15401709 GCF_910596095.1 Thunnus maccoyii | reverse complement strand
TGACTATGATTCCCTGTATCCCGGGCACATCCTCCTGGGAGAACAGGTGCTGCTGTAGCCATTCAAAATCATCATAGGTCCGGTCCACATGGTACTCCCCTGTCCCAGACAGCTAGCACAGGCAACAGAGGCAAGGCAGCTAGATTATATGACATCCAAGGAGTCTGATTTTGCAATGTCACACCTGAAGGAAATTTATTTCTAATGTTTGCAGTGCTTCCAGAAAATAACCACAATTGGTTTATAAATAAATAACACTTGCATGTTGTTTTACATGCTGGTGTTTTTTCTGATGGTCTATGGTCGTAATGTTCTGCAAAGGTGAAGCCAAAGACACATTTTTGCCACAGTGGACAATAAAGATGTTGCTCTTTTCTCACCTTTTGAGAAACAATTAGGAAGGTAAACGTGTCCCCATCTTTCAGCACCTCTGTAACCTTGATGTTATCACCATGCACACTCAGAGTAGATGCCACTTCTTTAACCTCTTCCTGACATAAAAAAGCATGGCTATCAATATTATCAGTCAGCTGCAGGTACATTAATACTGGTATGCAAATGAATTTCAAGGGAAGAAAAAACTTCACTTAGCCTTAGCACAAAGGGCTGTCACATGACACTCAGATGTTGTCAAAAAGAACATTTTCAGGCGCACTTACCATCATTGTCAAGCTTGTGAGTTAATGATTCCAGTCTGTCTTTTCTCTGCTTTGTAAAATGCTTAAATCTCCCTTTATCGTGATAAAACTGCATAAAGCTGTAAAGATCTTTTGTCTTATGTTGGCTTTAGTGTGCTCACACTGCAATTGCTGAGAAGGCACAGGATATCCTCTGGGTCAAAGTGCACACTGGTCCTATGAGAAATGGAGTAAAACAGTACCAAATCTAAAGTGCTGGCGCAGGGAAAATGGGGAGTATATGGTGTGTTAGTCAGTAACTCAGGCCCTTTGACACACCCACACAGGAAAGGGGCCTAACGGCCCCTAACGGTCCAATCAGTTCCCTGGCTGTGAACCTTACAACCTCACAAACCTGTCAACAACCATTGAACTTAAAAGTTATCCAACAAAAGAGGAAGAATTCACCATCTCCCAAAGGGCTATTCAGCTGAATTTCTACATACTGAATACAATACAAGATACTGAGTAAACGATTTAGTATGGAGATTTTATTATCAATCAGAGACAATACATTAAAACATAACAAACATACTGGATAGAGGAAATGACATACAGGGTATCTCATACGTACACACACACACACACACACACACCAAAACCAAGAAGTGCTCTTTTTTAGTCTAGTAGTAGTATTATTCCTCATTTTCATCCCCATCCCCAAAATTAAAGTGGTAGCCATGCCCCTCAAAACTGTAATGTTTGAATGGATTCTCCTCATCCTCCCAGTCCTGAGTAAAGCTCCAATGGAAGTGTGATTCCTCCCCAAAGAGGCTGTCGAAGTCCTGGAACAGGTCAGAAAAACTGAAGTGGAAGCTTGTACCATGTCCTTCCTCAGGGACAACAGAGCCCTCATTTTTTAGGAAAGCCTCATGACCCAAACTGTCATAAAGCCTCCTGTTATCCTTGTTGGAGAGCACCTTGTAGGCTAGGGGAGGAGACAGCAGAGTTTAGTTGAGATAAAACAACAATAACAAGCACTCACAACTGTCAGGTTGTTAGGTACACCCTTTTATACAGTCTATGGGTACACCTAAATAAACTAATGCAGTCTAATACAACAGCGCTGCGATAAAACCCACCTTCATGAAGGGTATAACGTTCAGTCTTTGTATAAAGGGAGGTGTTGATTTAACTTTATGGACCTATTACAGGCTGTAGTTTGTAGTGCTGTTAAAATGGTATTGCATTACTGTTCCACTCCATTTAGCTAAAGGAGGATAGCCAAGACACCTCTTAATGCAATACAATTAAACAACACCTCAAACTACAACTTCCAACGTTAACATAAGTTTAACCAACACCTCTCTAACATATGTTCAACAAAACCTAAACATTATAACCTTCATGAAGGTATGATGTATTGCAGAGCTTTTGTATTAGATTGCACCAGTTTTAGCTGGGTATACCTATTAAAATGGCACGTAAATATAGCCCATTAAGAGGATGTAGAAATCATCTGTTACCTTCAGTAATCTCCCTGAAAGTCTTCTCTGCATCGACGCTCTTGTTCTTATCAGGGTGGTACTTTATGGCCAGTTTGCGGAAAGCCTTTTTTATCTGGCTGTCAGTTGCCGTTGGCTCGACATTGAGGGTCTTATAGTAATTGCTGCTTGTCTCTGAGGCAGCACGCAGAGCTTCTGATAAGCAGAGGACCAGGACCACGCAGGTTCGCATCCTGTGGAAAACACCTTGCACTGCCATGCTGCACGTCTGAGTTCAGATGAGGAACTTACACACGACAGTTTATCTCGAAGCGCAGTTATCTCGCGATTTGAGCGCTCATTTTCATGTGTACATAGAGCTACTACACGTCAGCAGTAGACACAACCAACAGGTTTCTGCTTCTCTAACCCAAAGCCCACAGACTTACACTTAGGTTTACTTACACAACTGACAACTTTTAGACTAAGAGATGTCACACCTTTTTTCAGCCAAGTTATGCACAAAACGATAGATTTGTTTAATGTGATAGATTAAATTAAATGTGACACCTCCATAGCTGTTCTCACTAACTTAGATCGCTTTGTTTTACAGGCAGGGCTACCAATGGACCCTATAAATCCACTTTTAAACCGTGTATTCTTTAGCAAAACAAAGTGGAAACATATTTCAATGCCTTTCACCAATCTCACCACTGGAGGGCATAAAAACACTGGAGAGGAAGAGTGTTGTCTTGTGTGGTGGATGGAAGAAAGGGGTTTGGATTATTTGTGCATTGCTTCATTATCTGCCTTGATGGCATTTTGGAGGACTTTGGGGGGGGCGGGGGGGGGGGGTCTTATGATGGCTTTTAAGACGAAGAGGCAGGGATGTAGTGTGGGGTTTTCTATGGGTGCCAGTACATGTTGGGGTTGAGCTTCAATGAGGAGGTGCATAGGGTAGCCAGGGTAAGTTTAGACAGGGATAGTGTACATGTGCAGGTACCATTTGGCAGGATGGAGTGCTGCATCATCATCATCATCATTATCATCAACATCATCATCATCATCAGTGGCACCAAGAGTGGGATGCAGACAGCAGCGTGAGAAAGCTATACAACAAACCAACCATCAGTTAAACCTAGCAATAGACTGAACATGCCTTGGAAATATGAGATCAAATTGACAAGGTTAAGGCTGGGACACTGTGTAAATAGCAAGTGGGTTGATGCTGGTGGGCAAGCACAGAGATGGCAAATGTGAATACTGTGGAATCCTGGAGTCTGTACAACATGTCTTAGTACATTGTCCGCTCTATTCTGGGTAAAGGAGTGTTTTATTCGTGGAACTAGGCAAACTGGGAATTGAAATTTTTTTCCTTAGAGCACTGCCGGGTGACGGGGTGTCTCAAAAAAGAGCGCTAGGGAAGTAGTACACTTCCTCAAAACCATAGATCTATATTGCAAGATACAGATGGGTGACAAATTAAAGGAAACACTAACATTAAGTGTCTTAGTAAGGTGCTGCCAGAACAGTTTCAATGTGCCTTGGCATTGATTCTACATCTCTGAACTCTTCTGGAGAGATGAACACCATTCTTCCAAAAGATATTCACTCATTTGATGTTTTGATGATGGTGGTGGAGAGCGCTGTCTAACACGCTGTTCCAAAATCTCCCATAGTTGCTCAATTGGGTTGAGATCAGGTGACTGTGAAGGTCATAGCATATGATTCACATCATTTTCATACTCATTGAACCATTCAGTGACCCCTCGTGCCCTATGGATGGAGTCATTGTCATCGTGGAAGACACCACTCCCATCAGAATAGAAATGTTTCATCATAGGATAAAGGTGATCACTCAGAACAACTTTGTATTGATTTGCAGTGACCCTTCCCTCTAAGGGGACAAGCGGACTCAAACAGTGTCAGCAAAATGCCCCCACAGCATAACAGAGTCACCAGATCCCCTCACTGTAGGGGTCAAGCATTCAGACCTTTACAGGTTTTTCCTTTAATTCGCCATCCACTGTAGGGCAAAAGTTGCAATGACGTTACTACACCAGTGAGAGGCAGCAATGCACTAAACTGTGCTTAGTCTGCTGGAAAGTAGAAGAAGAATAAGAACTAATGTTGTCTTCTTCGTTAGTCAAAGATGCATCAAGAAATGTGGTAAACAGCACCGTGGCCTTGATGAATTGCCAAGAATAATAACACAAGCGTGGTTATTTGCTGTTAGCAAACATATCTGTACAGATTTCTGCGTGTCAGAGCTTGGATTTTCTGCAGCGTGAGTCGCTCAGTGGTTCTCTGGGTCCTGGTCCTGGTCGCTATCTGGTAAGACAACATTAGCATTTAGTCAGCTAGCACGTCGAGCTCGTAGCACCATTTTAGGCTTAACTTACTTATCCGAGAAATGGAAGCTTTATTTAACAGCAACAGTTTCGTATAGTATGAATCAAATGATTATTGTTTGATATTGTTTCAAAGCACTGAGTGCTACTCATACTCCAGCGAGAACAACAACACTAGTGCTAACTTACTTTAATATTAGGGCTGTCACTTTTTATTCGGGGAAAAATTAAATACCCAAACTACAATGACCTGTTCGAAGTAAAAATGTACAGTCTATAAGTGTTACAGACTGTTTGAAGTAGATTTCCGTATGCACCATCCTTAAAATTCACTTCTCAGTTTGACCTTTTACTCTTTGAACTATCAGTAAACAAAGCTAATAAATAAAAACGGAGAAGGACACTAGTAAGAAAATCCGTGCCGATCACGACACCGAAGCATCTGAGAAGCAGTGTGTGGAAGTATTTTGGGGGCTTCACTGTAACTTAGATGGCAAAATTATCAGCAAACTTTGTAAAACGCAGCAGCCTTTACCAGCTATCTTATCATACAAGTGAGGCAGCGGAGGCACCAAACTGTCTGCTTATACAGTTTCGGGAAATATGGAGGACAAAAATTGACTAAGGTACAAATAAATAAATGCAGAAAGAAGTAATTACACAAATACACAAATAAATAAAAAAAAATATATTTTCCCAATGAAAAAGGACATAGTTAAATTAATGTCTTGAATTTATTTCCATGCATCAACTTTTATTTAGACTATTCCTGCATTTATTTATTTATTTATTTCTACATTTCTTTATTTATTTAATCATTCAGTTCTTTATTTCTGTAATTCTAAAATGGGTGTGGCAATATGCCAGCTTTGTTTGGTTCAGTGTAGAAAAGAAAAAGCCAGCATAATGGCAGGTCTTCTTTACAGTAATATTGCAGGATCTCTGTATAAAAGGGACTTATGTTAATTGGGTGGGTGGTCCTAACCTCAGTCTAAAGCAGGTTGGTCAGGTGAACTGATCAAAAGCAAACGATTCCTATCAAATTTATATGACACAAACTACCTATGCTAACCGTCTATTAACTACATGCATAGACCTTATATAATTGGATGACACGTCTCCACTTTCCATCGCTATACAATGTGAAGCCAAAATAAGCCTTTTGCTCCCCTGGTAACACAAGGAGCTGTTGCTGTATACTTGTCTCAATAAAGCTGTTTAAAACAAAAAAGAGTTGGGGGAGCAGGATGACAGCTCGTGGGATACATCCCCCCAACTTGACAACTTGACTGACAGCCACCACCAGCCAAGAGCCAAGTGAACCCAGGAGCTGCGGTGTAGAGGAAAACCAGCCAAAACCAGCCAGTATCTAGGTAGCTACAGTTGTAACCATTGTTACGTTAAAGTAATAACACTTTCAGAGTAATGCAGTAGCCTGGGAAAGTTTCCTGAATTTAAAGAAACAACAAGCTCAGGCTAACTTTGATTTAGTGGTAGTTAATCCTTGTTTTATTTAGCAATCAGCCACCAGTAGCTTCTTAAAAAAGCATTCATTTTCTGCAGTGTACAGTGGCCGTGGGACAGGCTGCTTCTGTGAAGAAAATACAATCATTAGTGGATTAAATGTATAAAGATCAGTTTGAGCTCAATGTAAGTATATGAAATACAAAAGATAACTAACTTTTGCCCTTTGTTCTGTATGATTATAAATGTCATTTAACAATAAACTAAAGTTCGGAAAATTATTGTTCTTCACATAGGCTACAGTGTATCACTAGACAAAACAGTTTGCCCTTTAGATAAATGTAAGTTTAAATCAACTGCACTATCAGTTAGAGTGTAAGAGGTGAAATAAATAACACATAGTGGGGGTGCTTGAATTTGACTCACCAGATAAAAACTACAAGTAGTTTTGATTTCTTCCCACTTTTATTTAGTTAATCCATACTAAATGTCTGGAGGAAAGTCAAATGTGATGCTGTTGTCTGAGGTTCAGTGCTGCTCAGCTCTGCACAGACAGCTGGAGAGCAGCCTATTTTTGTCCCTAAAAGCCTGTAGCTACTGTCTTTGAGTGTTCTGAGACCAGACTATAGTAATAACTGCTACGTTGTGACAGAGCAAATAATGCCAAAGGAGGTTTGCCTCAGCTTTGTGGTTCTCATAAAATGAGCCCATCATGCAGGTGACAAAATCATCTGAACTCACATATCCACTTCTGATTGCCAAAATATCTGGGTAGCTAAGATGTCACACAGCAGCCTGTGGAATGTGTGTCCTTTTACTGTATGTTAATTGAAAAGCTTTTTTGAAAACAGTATGGCTTAATATTTTCATTAAAATATGATTTTGTAGGTTGAATACTTATTGACTATGGTCATGCCAACTCAAAATTTAATTTATAAACAAATAACTCTTGCTAAGGTTAGCTAGCTAGCTAACAGGAGTTAGCCACAACAGTGACTAACTTACCGAACAAAACGCAAAGAAGGCCCCTAAAAATCTGTAATAACTTTCAACAGCAGCTCTGCGTCGGTTTAAAAATGCTGGTAGTGAATCACAGATGAAGACTTATATTAGTGTCTTCCTTCAGAAACTGTTGCATTTACTCTACTTGTCTGGCACATCTGACAGAGGTTTGAGGGTGGCTGTCAATCACAGCTGTCAAGCCAAGGCAGGAGTAGCAGAGCTGAAACAATTACACATCTATAACCAATTCTGCACAAAGTGAGGATCTCATACCTTTACATACAGACACAGAAATACAGAAACAAATAAATGTAGAAATGCATAAGTAAAGAAAGAAATGTAGAAAAACAGAAACACCCTAAATAAAAGATTATTTATAGAAATGTATTGAAATTACCTTTTTCATTACCAAAATGTATTTATTTTTTCATTTATTTATGTATTTAATTATTTATTTCTGCATTTATTTATTTATACTTAAGTCATTTTGCATCCTCCATATAGCAATCTCAAGACACATAATGTTGTTGTATGACACCACACAGGAAAAGGCTATACTGTACAGTAAGATGCGTTCTCTGACCTCTGACGGATGGATATTGCTGGCCATTTAGTGCTTATGACTATCACTGCAAATTGTATCTCTGACACATTACAGCATATACCGTTGGTTCTAATTTGTTCAAACTTGACTTTTGAAAAAAGTGACAGCCCTACTTAATCTTAACCAGTTATTGTCATGTGTTAATATTTTAGTCTTAGTCTTCTCCAGTTGGACCGCACATTCTTCCTTGGCATCTTTCACATCTTCTGTTCTTCAGTTACTAATATTTAAATTTTGCTTTTTTTATTTTTTCTTGCAGATCTTTGAACAGGAGCTAACACTATCTCAAGGAAAAAACATTCATGACTTCCTTTCCTCTATATGTGAATGTTTACCAGGTCACGTCAGCCCCGTTCATACCCATGAGTGCTATTTTCTCCTTGAGCTGGGCCGAGCGCCATGCCTGACCGGGACGGTTCCTACTTGTCAGGTGGTGGTGGAAGTGGTGGTAGTCTGAGTGAGGAAGGAGGAGCTGGGTCTGGTTTGGCAGGGTGCTCTGCAGAGGGCAGAGGGGGTCCGGGAGGAGGTGTTGGGGGCAACGTCTCTGGTTCTGGGGGCATGGGGGGAGGAGGGGCGCTCGGAAACGGCAACAGCTGTGGGAATGGTGGAGGTGGTGGGCAAGGTGCAGGACTGGCATTGGACGGTGTCTGCAGGGACTTCATACGCAATGTGTGTAAGAGAGGGAAGCGCTGCCGCTTTAGACACCCAGACTTTAATGAGGTCCCGGACTTGGGCGTGCAGAAGAATGAATTCATCTTCTGTCATGACCATCAGAATAAAGAGTGCATGCGCTCCAACTGCCGATTTGTCCATGGATCTAAAGAGGATGAAGACTATTACAAGAAAACAGGCGAGCTACCCCTCAGACTAAGAGGGAAAGTTGCAGCACGACTTGGTCTGTCCCCCATGGATCTCCCCCATAGCCGAGGGGAGGTCCCTATCTGCAGAGACTTCCTAAAGGGAGAGTGCCAGAGGGGGAATAAGTGTAAATTTCGCCATGTCAAAAAAGACTACGAGTATGAGCCTTCCAGGGTTGGAGTGGGTGGTGTTATAGGGCCAAGTGCCAGTGGAATGGTGAATGCAGTGGGAGGGATAGGTGGTGTAGGAGGAGGTACCTGTGGAGGAATGCCAGGACTTGTGGGGGGTGGAGGTGGAAGTAATATGATGGGGATGGGCTGCCCCAGCTTGGGTGGTTGCAGGGATCCTGGTATCTCAGGAGTTGGGGGAGTAGGTGGAGGAGGGATGGCTGGTTGTCTGTCCATAGGTTCTTCGGGACAACGACGTTATGACAGGACCTCATGCTCTGTATATGACCCTTTGCTTGAGAGTGGGCTGTTTGATGCTGGGTCCCTGGAGGCCACTATGGACCACACTGCTCTACAGCTGAAGAGGCGGCGGCTGGAGGGGCTCCGACTGGCAGACGGGAGTGCAGGTGGGCACTATGAGCTGGGAGTCCAGGCCACCTTTCCGCCTCGTCCTCTGGAATACAGGTTCCTGGAGGAAGAAAACTCCCTGCTGAGGAAGAGGGTGGAAGAGTTGAAGAAACAGGTTAGAATAAGAGATCGAAAAAAAATACTCTGAACTAACACAAAATTTTTAGATCCCTGAGCAATCCTTGAATGAAAGTATATACATTACTATTAAGGCATGTTTGCTTTTAATATGTAATGAGATTAGCTCAACAGTAGTAGTATTTTATTGGATGGGGCTGTTTGTATTGCATTGCATAATGTTAAATGTACCTTTTTTGTTCACAGTATTGTTGGTGCTTTCACATGCTGCTGGTGCTACTAATGCTAGGAATGGAGGACTTCACTAGAACCTTAGTATATTTCACAACCAAATCAAAAGTAAATTTTAAGTTTCTTTGAATTGACCACAACATCTGAAGATCAACATATCAAGCAAAAATCTTTGTGAGACAAAAAATATTTTCATTAAATATTCAAACATCACTGAAATGGTGGAGGTTCGGTGATATTTGCCTTCTCTGGAGTTGCTGACAGGATCAACTACACAGAAAAGCATTGCTTTATTTTTCATAAGCATGTTATTCCTTCTGACTCTAAATTGCCTGAAGGATTTATTTTGGAGAAGCAAAACCCTAAACATGTAGAGACATGTCAAACCTGTTTTAAGTTCACAGAGCAGCTGTCTTTGAAAGATTTTGCTTTCAGTCACGTGACTTAAACTCCACTGAACATGTTTTTCAACATTAAAAAAAGAGGTGAAAAGTCTAACATTATAAGCCAGTGGGAAGAGTGAAAGAATAGTGAAATAATCACATTCTGCAAAAACACATACAGTCAATAACAGAGCAAAAACTTGGATGAAAGCATTTGGTGGACATACTTAATACTGAGAAATGATGGCTGTCAGTAAAAATGTATTTTATGTTATTTCAAAAGTATCATTTGGCTAGAATAGTTTCTGGCAGTTTACCTTATTGGACCTCATTGCATTTTTTCTTCTCCATGTCTTATGTATGTCTATTAGGTTTCAAATCTCATTGCCACAAATGAGGTTCTCCTGGAACAGAACGCCCAGTTCCGAAGCCAGGCCAAGGTGATGACGCTGTCCTCCACTCCTGCCCCCTCTGAGCAGACTCTGGCGCCCCCTGTGGGCGCAGTCAGTTCCTACAATCACAGCATCGCCCAGACTCACACCACCCTGAGCAGCGCTGGACTGCAGCCTCGGCCTGTCACCCAGCAGGACCTGGTAGCTCCCACTGGTGCCCCTGCAGCACCCCCGAGTAATGCTGCCCCACCAACAGCCCCTCCGCCCCACCTCAACCCTGAGATCACCCCCCTCTCAGCTGCCCTCGCACAGACGATTGCTCAAGGGATGCCGCCACCTGTTTCTATGGCACCAGTTGCCGTATCTGTGGCACCAGTGGCAGTGTCCATGACGCAGCCTTTGCCTGGCATCACCATGAGTCATGCCACCACCCCCATGGTGTCGTACCCCATTGCGAGTCAGAGCATGAGGATCACCACTCTGCCTCATTAAGTGATTAATTGTCAGGACTGTAGTACCAATAAGACAAACTGTAGCATCCTCAATGTTTTGTTTTGTTTTTTTTAACATAGATGGTCTCCTTTTATGTGCATGGTACTCAACTACAGAACAGTGACAACATGAAGATGAAACCTGTGCTTCCCTACCAGAGGGCAGGATAAAGACTTCTCTGTTCAGATGACTTCTTTCACTGTCTGCTCTGTGGTAACATTACAAAAACATTTTTCCCCCTGCAGACTGACTGGCCTGTGAATTTTGGCAAAGGTCTGTGAACCAAAGTGATCTTTTGAAACATAGCCACCAGAAATGACAACAAACTGAAAATATGTGAAGTCATCCATAGTGTTTGAAGCATTTCTGCAAGACTGTTTTGCCGTCCTCGTGGGGACATGAAGACTTTGGAAGCTGTTTATGTTTATATTTTTGTTGTTTGCTTTGGTGTAAATTAACTTTGGTACTTTGCACATTTCAGAGTGAATTACAACCACTCAACAATGAATTTGTGTCATCTGTCAGTTTGTTTACAGCTGCCTTTTACTGTTATATTCCCAGTTCACTCAGGTAAAATAAATACATCATGGCGAGAGAGAGGTACAGTTTTAACTGGCAAATACTCTTGTCAACATGCTATAGCTTGAGTTTTGGGTGGAGTCATATTGAGTAAACTTGAACATGTCTGCTTCATCAGTAGCCAAATTATCATCCGTGTTGCCCTTTAAACAAATGTTACATTTGTTGTTGCTTGCTCATTTCGGCCCGGGCTTGTGCGCTCATACCGGATTTAGGGACTGAGAATGCTGTCTGCTGTTTTCAAAAAAACTGAAGCAGCAGAAAATGTTGTAAGAACAGAGGTACTAGTGGCTTATTTGACACGAAGCAAGTGACTGCATAGCTGTACAACTAACTTTTTCCCCTTCAAATTCAGCAAAAATGCTCCACCAGACAGGTAAAGTAACGTTTTAATAGACAATTTGAATAATACGCGTTATGTAGTGGAAAATCTCGGTTGTCGATAACGTTGTGCTGCAGTAATAACGGTGATTACAACAAAGTGAATGACGCAGCACCGAAAGAGTCAAAGATGCATATTTTTTGCTCCAGTGGGCGTGTTTTCATCCAGATAACGGGACTTTGTGAAGAACATAACTTGCAGTCGGTCACTTCTCCTATCTATTCACTAACGCTTTTCACATGCAACGACATCAAGCAAGGTTTTATGTATTTAAGATGCGTTTTGAAAGAAGACGTTAAAGCGAGGTGAATACCAGCAGCGCATAGAGGTAACGGTTATTACGTTTGTTCCGACGGTAGCTAGTCGATGTGTGAAATGAAACCAATGTTAGAGTAACCGAGCAGACTAAACCCTGAGTTTTTTTCCTATTTAGTTAGTATTATTAGTAGTTTTATTTTTTGTTAAGTCATGGCTTCAGAAGATACCACTATGCAAAGTGACAAATCGGAGTCGAGTGAACCGAAGAGCGCCGACAGTCCGAGCACAGCCGACACCAAGAAGATAGCCCGGAGCGACTCAGAGCCTGAAGCTCCTACACCTAAGGGGATAAGTGCAGTCGCGGTGCTCTGGACGTTTGGGAAATGTCTGGGCGCCTTGCTCCCCGTTTACCTGGCCGGCTACTACCGTGTCAGTACCAGCCTCTTGGTGTTCGGCATGATGGTCTACACGGGATGGAAACATGCCCGAGAAGCCAAGGAGGCACGCCTGAAGTCAGCCATACAACTGCTCAGCAACGAGGAGGAGTACACCTCCAGGAAAGTGTCCAAAATCAAGCGAGATCTCCCTGCATGGGTAAGATAGGATCTTTCAGATGCCAAGGGTGTATTATCTGTCATCAAACACCTTCACTGCCAGTACTCTCCTTCCTGAACAGACTGTGACCTACAATAACCTTACGGCATACCTGAGCAGTAATTATCTTACCCTTAATGATGTTGGCTAGAGGATGGGACATTTCTGTTGTCTGTCCTCATAAAACCTTTAATTTAAGGTCTGGTTTAGAGAAAGTTTTCCAGTAAATAATTCCCCTTAAGCTTTACTATAGGTCGGTGTCGTGTTTCTTTAAAAAAATGTGATTAAGTCCTAATTAAAACATTCAATTAGGTGTGCAGAAGTCCATTTATTTTATATGCACTAATTGTTTCCCAACCTTTTCAAGACAGTTGCAGAATTAGCTGTTTATGTTTTGTACTTCAGAGTATAGAAACATTATGGGGAAATCCTGAGTTCATTGCAGCAACTACAACAATACTATATCTCACTAATCCTTTTCACAATTTTAATTAAAGGTGGCTGTAAAATAAGTAGGAAGTAGTGATTTGCAGTTCATGCATCTTGAGAGTACTTGTACCCAAAATGGAGATTTTGTAACCACATGGGTCTGTTTTGACTCAGAACATCTAGCCACACCCAAATGAGTTTCCTGTGGATACTTTTTTCAGTAAGTGAATTTTAGGGATTTCTTATGTAACCAGACAGCTTGCATACTCTTAAAGTATTCAAAAAGGGGCATTTGCATGTTAGATATGCTCTCCAGCACACACACAAAAAATTACACGTGTAAGTTTTCCCTGAGAGTGGTTAACCCTATGAAATATGGCTTGCATTTGTGTTGCTTAATTGTCCTCACATGTGGCCCTGAACGCAAAGTTAAACCCTGCAATAGACAGCCACGTCTTTCAAAGCAATCTCTTAATCGGTTTATTTGGAAATCTACAGTCTGTCTAACACCAGGTGCAGAAAGCACTGGGCTGGTGTTTGCGGTGTTATTGATGACATTTTCAGACTTGCATAAGCTGTGGCTAAATAATTTCCCTATCCTGTTGTGTGTTTGCTACTCTCATTGTTTTTCTTTCCAACAGATAAACTTTCCAGATGTCGAGAAGGTTGAATGGCTGAATAAGGTAACATATAACTGCTTTCCTGCTTCACTTCATGACTTTACACAAAGACGCTATTTATTCCTCCTTTATTAAGCCCACAATGAACACACACTCTGTCTATTCAATGGCTCAGCTGTTGTGCTGATTGACACTTAGTAGTGTATGCTACGCTAATAGCTGGTGCTAGCTGATAGATGGTAGCACTGCTGCTGTTCCTGCCATGTTCCAGAAAAGGCCACACCCCCATTAGTGTAGCCACTCTGTCTGTACTGCAGAGAGCAGGCCGTGTGCCAGGCAACCCTCTCAACATTTCCATTTCATTGCAGGCTAACTCACAGGAAGGGGGAGGAGCTGCCCAGTCCCCCAAACTAAATAAAACTGCAGCTATTGTCTCCCCCCACCACCCCCCGCCCCTTTGCTCTTGTTGCCCAGAGAAACTAGAGCCACTAATATAGAAAAACAGTAATAAAAGCAATCATGCTAACACAACCACGAGATCTGAGCAAACAAAGTAGTGGTTTGTGATGAGTTACCGAAGGGGAGATCAGGAGATTCAGATTGTTGCTCTGGCTTCATCCTCCACAGGGGCAGACGGCTGATGACTCATTCTCTACTTATGCCAGACTGTAACCAACTCTGGGGTTTTTTTTCGTAGTCACACAAGCAAACACTGCCTCTGCTTTAATTCTTTCCCCGTAGGAATGAAAACTTAACATGTTCGTAGAGCAATATTAATATTCTGTAAAAAAGTGAAACACTGACACATGTAGAGCACAGGATTCCCTGCGTCATATGTAAGGATCCAAATAAGAAGACTAACAGCTGAGGAGACTCAACTGGCTACAGCTGTCTCTGTCATTCTTCACTTACTGCTTTCTGGGATCCAAGGCATCTGACAGATAGTTTTGTAAGAATTTACAGAGCTAAAACGACAATGTTTATTCAAAGCAATAGTCTCAGGTGACAAATCGCAGGAATGTACATTGTATGTTATGTATTTATGTCTTACTAATAAAAGCATGTACTTGCTGGCTGGCCTAGGTGCTGCAGCAGGTGTGGCCCTTTGTTGGCCAGTACCTTGAGAAGCTGCTGGTGGAAACCATCGCTCCATCTATCCGAGCCTCAAGCTCCCACCTCCAGACCCTCAGCTTCACCAAAGTGGACATGGGAGACAAGGTGATGCCTTTGATAGCTTAACTATAATATCATGCTGTCATAAAAGATTCACACAAATGATCCATATCATATATACTGTGCAAACAAACGTGCTTTCTGTTCACTCCAGGCCATGAAGGTTGTAGGGATCAAGGCACACACAGAGAATGACAAGGGACAAGTCCTGCTAGATCTGTATATCAGGTGAATGTTACTCATTGTGAGTCACATCTATATTACAGATTTCCGAAGGCATTATTGTTGGTGACATTTTTCTTTTTTCTCCTTAGCTATGTCGGCAATGTAGAGATCAACGTTGAGGTGAAGAGATACTTCTGCAAAGCCGGAGTCAAAGGAATACAGGTGCACATTCTTGTTGAGCTAAAAGTATTATGGAGTCAAGTTACAGTGCAGCATGAAATACTCAATACAAAGACGCCTGTCTGAAGATATCTGAGGGTTCATTGAAACACACACCAATCTGCCTTTCTGTAAGCATTTATCAGTGGTTTTCACAGTCATCCTCTCTGTTTCTCTGTCTTTAGCTACATGGGATGATGCGGGTGATTCTGGAGCCTCTGATCGGAGATGTGCCCATAGTGGGTGCGGTCACTATGTTTTTCATCCAGAGGCCTGTAGGTTCATCAATATACATTCACCTCTATTTGTCATTTAATTGTTGCCTTTCAACCCCCATTCCTGTGACTATTATGTGTCTTAGTTGTAGTCTTGTATCCTTTTCATGCTATTGATTTCTCATCAATTGTGACTGATTTGATACATTCAGTACATTCTTCTGTCTTATCTTTTCCAAGAAACTAGATATCAACTGGACTGGACTGACTAATTTGTTGGATATCCCTGGACTGAAGTGAGTCATGCTGAAATAATCTCATTTCGGCTTGCACATCAAGGAACTCTATAGCCTAATAAAAACATAACCTCACAAAGTTTTATCACTGTGAGAATTTTATTACTGTGAGAAGCGAATAGTAAATGATACATCACTGAAATACTCCTTTCTCCTTTGTCTCAGTGTCATGTCTGACAGCATGATTATGGATGCCATCGCCTCTTTCTTGGTGCTGCCCAACCGTCTGGTTGTCCCCCTGGTTCAAGGCCTGCATGTGGCTCAACTTCGCTGTCCTTTGCCCAGGGTAAAGCCTGAGCATGCACCTGCAAATAGAAATTATGATATTGTTTTGTGTCTCAGTAAACACCAGTATATTATCGTTCTCAGGGTGTGGTACGCATCCACCTTGTGGAGGCACAGAATCTAGCAGCAAAGGACAACTATGTGAAAGGTGTTATGGCTGGCTTGTCTGACCCCTATGCCATATTGAGGGTGGGTCCTCAGACCTTCACCTCCCAACACATTGACAACACACACTCGCCCAAGTGGGGAGAGATATATGAGGTGAGTAGAATGGAGGGCTTTATGAGAAGTTTGATATTTGTATCATCATTACTCTACATGTACAGGTGTTGAAAGACTCAATCATATACAGTGTCATTTCACTTTGTTCTGTATTTTAGGGATTAGACTGAGAATGTTCATTTTCATTCATGGTCACATGAGGCCACAGTCAGCTTCCATACAAATCGCTCTGTCAGTATACATGTTCTTGTGTGTGTCTGGTACATCAGGTTATAGTCCATGAAGTGCCTGGTCAGGAATTGGAGGTGGAGGTATATGACAAAGACACAGACCAGGATGATTTCCTGGGCAGGTACATATGCATAGTTCATGTCTCTTTGTATGTGTGCCTATGTTGAATCTCACATTGTCACCTTTCATCTGTCAACTCTCATGGCCTCCTAGTGGGAAATAGTACACTGCCTTTTTTGAACATTAACCTTGTACTGATACAGAATCTGCTTTTTTATGTTTTATTATTTTCATGAGTACATTTGCTTTTGTGTGCTTTTTATTCAGTCAGTCTTTCATTCCTCTTTCATATAGAACCAAACTGGATTTGGGCATTGTGAAGAAATCCATAGCTGTGGATAATGTGAGTAATAATCAGCATAGTCATAATTTGTAAAATGATTTCTTTAATCTTTGGATTGTAAATGCATGTCTATGGCTGTCTTCTCAGTGGTTCACTTTGAAAGACACTCAGACAGGTCGGGTTCATCTCAGACTGGAGTGGTTGGCCTTGCTGCCTGGCACCGATCGACTAGAGCAGGTTTGACTCACTTTGTTGTATCCTCCAGCACGTTTTATTTTTCTGCAGAACAATCACAGTGAGAAACAAAAAATCTGTTTACACTCCTCCATTTCAGATCCTAAAGAGGAATGAGAGTGTGACTAGCAAGAATTCTGATCCACCTTCTTCAGCCATTTTGGTCGTGTATCTGGACAAGGCTGAGGCTCTTCCTGTGAGTCAGATATCTCTACCCTCTCTACCCATGTTCATGCTCAGCTCAGAGCTTCTTCCTCTGTATGGTTAAACTGAGGCAGAGCTGCAACTGCCATCTGTCTGACATTCCACAAAGTTGTTGCCTCGGCCTCTAACCCTGTTTGCTCCATGGCAGCGTGGCTAACTTTATCCAAGGCTGTTAAACACACATTTCTGCTGTTAGATCATACACACGAGGGAACAGCAGTGTAAATCTTTGGAATGAAACTCAGTCATTGCGGTTTCAGTCAAAGCAGATTTATACTTCCTGATTATGCCGTGCAGGACGTTGCTTCCTTTCCTTTATTTGTGCTGTTGCTATGGTAGGTTACACACTATTATACACATCAACCACATGTTGTCAGAACTGCAGATAAGCCTATTGCTCTGTTCTTGGTTACAGAATGTTCACATATCTTACTGTATGTCCTTATTTGTTCACAACTTTTAGATGAAGAAGGGAAATAAAGAGCCCAATCCAATGGTGCAGTTGTCTGTGCAGGACATCACTAGAGAGAGCAAGGTATCAAAATGAGAGAAATGATTAAAATACTGTTGATTGTGTTCCATTTATTTCTACTTATAGCTGACACTTCTAATTTAATTACCATTTCCGTTTATTCTCACCTTTAGACTTGTTACACAACCACCAGTCCAGAGTGGGAAGAAGCGTTTACCTTCTTTATCCAGGATCCACGCAAACAGGACATAGACATTCAGGTGACAATTCATATGATTAGCTTCTCTGCACTTCACGTTGTGTTTGTCATGCTGATAGCCAAACTTGTTGTGATTGCTCTCTTTTAACTTTGGCCTTTCCTTCATGTTAAATTAAACAGGTGAAAGACGCCGACCGTGTGCAGACATTGGGCAGTCTGACTATCCCATTGTCCCGTCTACTGTCCAATTCTAACCTTTCTCTGGACCAGTGGTTCCAGCTGGAAAACTCTGGAACGGCCAGTCGCATCTATATCAACGCAGTACTCAGGGTAAATGGCAACCAGACCCATTCACTAACACTGCACTGCATTAGACCAATTAATGAGAAATAAATACACAGTGGGAAAAAAACCTGCCCATTATCGGAGGTTATTAATTATATAATCTAAAATTTGATTTTTATCTGACCTTTTCTGATGTATAATGGTGTCTTGACTAAAATTAAATGAGCCAAGTTCAACACTTTTGGTCACATTTTATATTGCTTCCTTCTGTCAACCTTTTCCATTGTAACATAGGTCTTGTGGTTAGATGAGGAACACATTTCAGCGGATGTGTCATCTGATCTGGAGTCTGGACGGTCCAAACAGCTGCCCCAACAGACTTCCGCTCATCCTAGCTTTGCCACAGAGGTAATGGAGGACAATGCAGTCATGACTATGACTTAAAGCTGTAGTATCTTTTTAAGTTTATTTGCACATACTTATTCTAAGTTGTGTATTTTTTCAGGGACTGCTCAGAATCCACCTATTGGAAGGGCAGAATCTTGTTCCCAAAGACAACCTCATGGGGGGCATGGTGAAAGGCAAGAGTGACCCTTATGTCAAGATCAACATCGGGGGTGAAACATTCACAAGTCAGGTTATCAAGAGTAATCTTAACCCCACCTGGAATGAGCTGTATGAGGTAAATAACAGAAGGCTATTTATTGAAAGAAACCCAGTTTTCATTCAACATTATGATGATTGTTGTGAAATGAATAAAAATATTTGTATTTTTGAGAGTCCTCTGAAATTTGCAACTTTATTCATCCCTCAGGTGATTCTAACCCAGCTGCATGGTCAGGACCTGCATGTGGAGGTGTTTGATAAAGACATGGACATGAAGGATGATTTCATGGGCAGGTAAATATATACTGTATGTATAGTTCTATATTCTCAAATAAGATAATTAGCATAATTAAGGATATATTCTAATCGCACATATACCAACATACAGGCTGAAGATCAATCTTAAGGACATCATTGATTCCAAGCACACTGATCAGGTGGGATGCATAAGGTTAACTCATTGATGCATGTGTAGGTGTCACAAAACGGATATTCTTATGCTTTTACACCATCTTTAAAATGATTTTCTCTGATGTGTGTTGGTGTTTCCCTTGTTTGGCCCACACTCAGTAGTTCCCGCATTAAAATGGTTCTCTGTGTGTGCCGTTTATTTCTCAGTGGTACACTCTCAATGATGTGAAGTCTGGTCGAATTCACCTGGTACTGGAATGGGTTCCAACATCCTCAGTGTCAGACAGATTGGACCAGGTCAGTATTTCCAAATAAGTTAGGAATGAAAGGACCCTTGTTGATAAGATTGATCAATACTCACTGTTTCTTTCCTATGTCAGGTTCTTCAGTTTTACTCCAGACAGTCCTACCAGAACAAGGCGGTTCCCTCAGCAGGCCTACTGTTTGTCTATATCGAACAGGCAGATAGCTTACCAGTGAGTGTTTTTATGCTGTGAAGGGTGATGTAGGGATAATCTGAAGGAGACAATACATACAGTATGTCTTTTATTATTGCTTTATTGCTTTTCCTGTCTCTCTACAGGTGAAGAAGAGTGGAAAAGAGCCAAAAGTGGGAGCAGAGATCACTCTTAGGGACATGTCCCGAAAAACTACAGTAAGACCAAACCTCATTCAGTTTAGTATTGATTTTACTATATGTTAAGATAGTGTAGCATTAATTGAAACACTGGAAGAGTAACATGATATCTGTGACTGACTTTTGCATCTCTTCTGAAGGTATGTGATCGTACCACATCACCTCAGTGGAATGAGGCATTCTGCTTCCTGGTTCGTAACCCTAGAGAGGATATTCTTGTTGTTAAGGTAAGCTGGCTTCACTACACACTCAAAGTGGAAAGAAAGAGTATCCTGTCATACAGATGGAAGAGTGTGGTGTACATAACACACTGCATTATGTTTCTCCAGGTATCCCATAGCTGGACCTTGCCCATTGGTTCCTTGGTGATTCCTATCAGAGAGCTGCTCTCTGAACCAGAGCTGGTCCTGGACCAGTGGTTCCATCTGGATGGAGCCTCACCTGAGAGTCAGGTTCTTCTGAGGGCTGAACTCAAGGTGGGAGAACCATCTGCCTGTTAATTTAATCATTTTCTCTGTATGTTTTTTCTAAAAATCCAATCTGTTTCCTTTCTTATTCTCCATTTATTTATCTATTTCCCCAGATGTCCCTCTTTCAGTGTACACTCTTACTTATACATCCTATACATCGTATACATTTCTCTTTATCTGTATATCTTATGCTCTGTGCAGCAAACTGTAACATCTCTATGTGTTTTATTCTTTGTCAGTATACAGTATACACAGTATGTTTCTTTCTGGGTAATTAGGTGCAATATCGCTTTGTTTTTTTCCCTCTGTGTTTCAATTTTTGTATCTGTGTGTCTTTCTTGTCACTGTTCCAGTAACACATTGACATGAGGCTTCATAGGCAGTTCTTTTGTATTTGTTCTGCTGATATTAATATTTACAATCATGTTGTTGCAATGCTGGTTAACAAAGTAAAACAGAATAATAATGAAGTAAAACAACATAATATCGACCCAACCGCAGATGCTGATCCCTAGCAAATGTCCTGGTGCCCCTGAAAAGGCTATGGTCACATCAGCATCAGACACTTTCCCTGATCGGAAACAACATGAGGCAGACCCGATGCTGAGGTAAGACAGTTAATCCAAAAAAAGTCTAGCCTTACCTTCCTTTTCTCCTATGTCTGTTTAAATTCCTTTATTGCTGCTGTGTTCAGGTCAAGTTCAGTGGACACTCTTCCTGTGGAGACTATTGCCTCTCCAGTGACTTTGCATGAAGATGCTGATGTACAGGAAATGGCAGCTGATGTGATTGAAGAAACGGTGGAAGAATCACCAAGCCCTGCCATAGCACAGCCTCCTCATACTTCCCCAGACATCAGTTTTGCCAGTGAGGTAATATAGCAAATTATTGATCCAAAGTAGCATATACAGTACAGCAACAAGGCATGATACTATCACATTTGATTTAAAAAATAGGGTTTAATAATCAAATTGAGATACTGCATTTTTCTGTTTTTAAGCATGAAATCTCATTTTCCCTGCCTGTAGGGGCTGCTGAGAATCATCCTGTTGGAGGCTCAGAATCTGGTTGCCAAAGATAACCTGATGGGTGGTATGGTGAAGGGCAAGAGTGACCCTTATGCCAAGATCAATGTTGGAGAGGTCTCATTTAAGAGTAATGTGGTCAAGGACAATCTCAACCCAGTCTGGAATGAGATGTATCAGGTGTGTTGGAAGGGCTGTACAATTTAAGTATCATTTTAAATAGAGATGAAAAATATAATACTTCACGTTAACTACCTCATTTTAATATATTTAACTGTTGGTGGGTTTTTTTGTGGTGCCCTAGGTGGTGCTGAGGCCTCAGTCAGGACAGGAGGTGCAAGTAGAGCTGTTTGATAAAGACATGGACAAGGATGACTTCCTGGGCAGGTAAGGGCAAGTTTGTTAGTCGTCCAACAAAGACTGGGAAGCTCCTGAAATATCTAAGTCTTTATTGCCTCAGCATGTTATTCTGTGTGTCAGCATGTTTACAGACCCAAAGTTTAGTTATTTAACCATGAAGATAAATTGGAAGTAAATTAACATATGCTGTATAGTTGAAGAATTTGATTTATGGATATAAAAAAATCTGCATTTCGTATTTTTATCAGCGGATCACAGTTGAACATATAGTATCCTATGTCATGTGTTAACTTGCATGCCCGATGTAAACAAACTTCTTATAGCAATTGACACTATAAATAATATAGAGTTTGTGTTTTAGTGCAACTTAGGTATGGGGCTTCAGTTTCACAGTTTGTGCATTTAACTTGTGTTATTGTCTAAAATGTCAATAATCTTCTTTTCTGTGAATAGATACAAAGTCAGTGTGGCAGACATTATCCATTCCCAGTACACAGACCAGGTGAGTATGCATGCTTACTGTATCTTATGTATTGTCCTGATGTAATCATAGGCTATGATTCAGTAAGTGTACACCTCTGTTTCAGTGGTATACCCTGAATGATGTGAAGTCTGGTCGTCTTCGTCTGATACTGGAGTGGGTCCCAACAGTGTCTCATAACGACACACTGGACCAAGTAAGTGCATTTTTATTATTTGTTTATGTTTTTTTAATCTTCATCATTTCCGTTGCCTATTTCTGCCACATTGGTACTATTCTGAATATGATCCCCTTTTCTCTTGATGCACTTTCCACATCAGTGATGAGTCACTGTAATGTTGTTTTCATTTGATACTCTGCTGCAGGTGATGCAGCTGCAGTCTCTTCAGTCTTACCAAAACAAGGCCGTCCCCTCTGCAGCCCTCCTCTTTGTTTATGTGGACAGAGCACACTCATTGCCTGTGAGTCCCTTGTAATTTTGTACACTGAAAAACACCATAATTAGTGTGCTGAATTATATAGACAAAAGTTTGGAAAGCATAGGTTCATAAAGAGATCTTCTACAGCCATGAAGTGGAAAACAACTACGTCTAGTTCTTAAGATGTTCTTGTAAGTAATCACTAGACTGAAGTAAAAGAGGACTCTGAATGTGAGTTAGGAATGCTTTGTTTTTGTTTTTAAAAGAAAGGGAAATTGGATCTCAACCTATTGTTGCCTTAATAACAGACAGTAAGTGCCAAATATTCCCAAAATGTAATGTGTTATTTGTCTTCCTGTCATCAGTTTAAGAAAAGTGGAAAGGAGCCAAAGGCTGGGGCAGAGCTAGTTTTTGGTAACACAACCTACAAAACCAAGGTATGACACAAAATAAACACACACTCTCTATATTCGAGATTAGGCCTGAAATTAGTTATTATTTTCATTATTAACATAATTTTAAATGCTAGTTGAAACTCAACTATTGAAGAATAGACAACTTTATCAAAGTGCGATGAACATACAATATATTATTGTTGTTTCCTGCCTGGTTTAAGGATCTGTCCTTTTTTACTTCTATCTGAAGGTGTGTGATCGCTCTAGATCACCTCAGTGGAATGAGGCCTTCTACTTCTTGGTTCGCGACCCCGCTGAGGAGATGCTCATAGTGAAGGTGAATGCACTGTGTGTCTCACAATACTAATAACTAGTATCTAAAGCCTGCAGCCATTGTCAGAGACATCTCAATCTCTAACTGACATTGTAAATCTGTTCTTAAACACAGTTGTCCAGTGCATGGGACCAGCCGATGGGATCTGTGGTGGTTCCTGTGAGAGAGCTGCTGTCAGAACCACAGCTGGTCCTGGACCAGTGGATGCCTCTGGATGGAGCCTTACCTGAAAGTGAGATCCTACTCAGGGCTGAACTCAAGGTGGGAGAAACACACACATTACCATACATGGGAATATTAACATTGTCTCTGAGACACAGAATAAACAACTGGATATTTATTGTTGACAGATCCTGAGCTCAAGGATGACTGAAGCCCCACAGCCTTCTGTAACTGGTTCAAAGAAAGAGAAGACGGTCACCACCCGTGAACAGACATTTAAAGCAGTTAGTGAGGAGGAACAAAGCTTTGATCAGCCATCTGTTGAGTGAGTGTTTTGTGCCTGATTTGATAATGCACATTATAGTGACTTGACTCGAGAAAAACAAAAAACCTACAAGCCACTGAGGGGCTTTTACACTGGTACTTGCCTAATTGACACGTTGCCTTTGTAGCCATACTCAAGTGTAATTATTTGTACACCATCAGGTCCATCCAAGGTGTAGACGGAAATCCACATGCACTTTATATCAATTAATAACTTGCATGCAAACAAACAAATTACACCTGATGGTAAAAAAAATTGTGCGCCTTTCTCGGTAAACAACACACCTGCTCTGTGATAATTGCTTCACCTATTTGCACTTTCCCCATATTTCACATACCACCTACTGTGCAAAAAGAGAATTACCACAATTGAAGTTATACTACTTCATATACACACACATACTAATGAACACAATACAAAAATGGCTCCAACACACATCATAGCTGCACAGATTGTACACTGGTATCATTAAAAAACATTAAAAACATACAACTTAGTGCTATTTAAATATAAAGAAAGTGCCTTCCATTGAACACAGGAACAGGAGGATGCTATACAGTCAAGTCAAACTAAAAAATATAGCACTCTCTCTTGTTAATTCCTGTCAGGAGGCAGACAGCAGTGTTTTCTTACAGCAGTGTATATTGTCAGGTCTGTTGCAGTATCCAGCCAGCTGAAACACTTCGAAGCAGCAGAAGCAGACACTGTGGCCGCCACAGAAAGGGATACTCCTGCCGAACCAGCTGCCATTTACACCGAACCAGAGTCCATTCACACCGAACCAGCTGCCATTCAAACCGCACCTGATATAGTCCCTGCCGCTACAGTGAGTCATGGCACATAATAGTCCGTTGGTATTAAGTTTTAACTGTCTATTTTTAACTTCATAACCTTCATTTAATTTTGCTCAGCTGTTGGAGGAGCCAACAGATTCAGGAGAGCATCCCCCACAGCCAGACACAGCAGTCACAGGGGATTTTGAACCACAGCGAATCCAAACAAAGGGGTGAGCTCTACATTGCAGCAAAAAAAACTTAAAAAATCCATAAATTGTAAGAAAAGAAATTACAGAATGATGATTAAATATTATTCATTCATTTAGATACATGTATATATTCCCTCAGAGTTTGAGCTTGCTTTTGTGGTGGCCATCACAAAGAAACCTAAACATATTTAAATTTCTGTATTGTTTTGTGTGTGTGTGTGTGTGTGTGTGTGTGTGTGTGTGTGTGTGTGTGTGTGCGTGCATGGGTATAGTACTGGTGTAGACAACCTTGCCCATGCCACAGTGACCGGTCTTCCTGCTGAAACCTTGAAGCCTGAAGCTGGTGAAGTTCTTCCACCGCACACCAGCCCCACCCTGCACTTTGGCACAGAGGTGGGTTTGGTTAATGCCATGCTTAGCAGAGTGCAAGTCAAAGTCATTATTGATTCCTTCCATCGCCAGTCATGAGTTAGGGAACAGTTAAATGAATTCATGCTGCTGAGTCTTGGTCTATCATGTGGGCTTTCTGAATAACCCCTCATGCTTTTTTCCAAAGGCTGTGAATGTGTCACTTCCTCTTGTTTTTAAATATTATATTACCCACTGCTGGGGTGATGTCATCTTCCTCTGTGGTTTTGGTTGATCTTGTCTGTTGTCCACTGAACTTCTGCATAGGTGCCTGTGACATGCTAGCTAGAATCAAAACAAGGATTTCAGGATGGACTTCTTAAAATAAAAATGAACACGTGCCAACCATTGTATCATTTATACAATGTACAGAAGTGTGGTTTGAAGGAGGAACTTGTGCTAAAAATGAAAAAAAACAAAGGTTCTCATAAACCAAATTTAGATTAGACAAGGAAAGGTATTCATTATCTAATGAAAGTTCATTTTAATCTATTGTTGTTGTATAATGTGTTCCTAAAGGCTGCAAAATATCAGATTTTGGCACTAGTAGTCATCCAGGTCTATTCAAAGTTCTATTTATTCAGGCCTGGTGAACTTTTTAGATAAACACCCAAGTGGCCTAGAAAAAAGAAAATGATTACATTAGTGAAAATGCAGTTTTCCTGTAGTATTCATGCTGATTTTAGCTGTTTTGTGCAGGGCACATAAACCTAATGATCTGGGACGCTCTGAAACTTATACAGTAGTCTGCCTCTGATTGGCTTACCCTGATATTCTTACCATAACCCTAACCAACCTCACTCCTCATGCCTAAATCTAACCAACCCAACCAACGAAGGCAACATGTACTAGCCAGTCAGAGGCAGAGTAGGGCAGGTTGTGACTTTGTCATCCTGGGAAAAAAAATATGGCATACAGTACCTTCACATTACAAAGTCACAGAGGCTTTGTGCTCAAAGACTTCCTGTATG
The DNA here is from genome assembly GCF_910596095.1 of Thunnus maccoyii. Taxonomy (NCBI): domain Eukaryota; kingdom Metazoa; phylum Chordata; class Actinopteri; order Scombriformes; family Scombridae; genus Thunnus; species Thunnus maccoyii. Next base: position 15,375,784 of record NC_056535.1, on the reverse strand, counting down.
TTTTATAACATTTACATTCTTCATCCTGTAGGGGGTGCTGAGGATTCACCTACTGGACGCCCAGAATCTGGTTGCCAAGGATAACCTGATGGGAGGCATGGTGAAGGGCAAGAGTGACCCTTATGTCAAGATCAACATTGGGGGGACTACATTCAAGAGTCACGTAATCAAGGAGAATCTCAACCCAACATGGAATGAGATGTATGAGGTAAACAACAGAAGGTTATTTATTGAAAGAACACACTATAATTAAGGCTTTTTAACTTTAGTGTGACAGAACAGTGTGCCTTGACTTTTTTGGGAATTCATTAATTCATTAATTGCCTACCCACAAAATGAAATGTCTGAAGTATGAAGAACCTTTGGTTTAAATACTGTGTATTGTCAGATTTCACTGCATCTACAGTGTTGTCTTTATTTCAGACATGAGTTTTGTTTTGTTTTGTTTTTAACAGGTGGTTTTGAATGAGCACAGCAACCAGGAGATCCAGTTTGAAGCATTCGATAAGGATTTAGATTCTGATGACTTCTTAGGCAGGTAAGTGTCACATATGCCTTTTGTTGTTTAATCATTAACTTAAATTAGTGCTCAAGATAAAAAGTGTACATTGATCTTCATGGTAAGACTTCTAGGAGATACACCTGTGACTTAACATCATTTTGTATAGAAACGCACCAAGACATAAAAATAAACAGATAATGTTTTCTATATTGCACAGATTTTAGTTAAACACAATATTTGACTTTGAGTTGCTGATATTCTCTCTGATCGAGCAAACAAATCACTAATTTGAGATCATGAACAGCTAAATTGGTTCACAAGATGACCAGCTAAATTTCTGACACTAAATTTTCTGTTTTTTATCAAATGTCTAGATGAAGGACATTTTTGAATACCTGTAAATTGATTTCTGATGGAATGACAAAACTGAACTACCTCATATGAACTTAAAGTCATGTTGTTGTTGTTAAACGTTTGTCTGTTTTTATGTTCTCAGATTCAGTATTAAGCTAAATGAGGTCATCAGATCCCAGTACACAGATCAGGTTAGTCATTAACTTGAACAACAGTCCAAAGTTATGTCATGTGATTTCTACAATCTGTTCTGTAAAAAGGGCGGCGTCGCCTTGATTATTTAACTGACACTGACTCTGTTGCAGTGGTACACTCTGAAAGACGTGAAGTCTGGGCGAGTTCACTTGATACTGGAATGGGTTCCTACAGTGTCTCATTCAGTCAGACTTGACCAGGTTGGTACTTACCCATGTTTACAGCATTATCCCCTTGTAGCTTTAGCCTCATTCTGTTTATTCAAACATTCTTTAAATATAGACTATTGAAAAGTGCCTAACAAAGCAGCCTCTTAGATAATACTGTTGAGTCACATTCCAACATGAAGGGCACATGATTCACATTGCAAAATAATCATCAGGCCTAACTGGCTGCACTTCATGTCTCAGGTACTGCAGCTTCAATCTCTCCAGTCTTATCAGAACAAGGCTGTTTCCTCTGCTGCTCTGCTCTTTGTCTATGTGGAGAGAGCACATTCATTGCCTGTAAGTCACCTGCAGTTTATGTATCTACTGTGCAGTCATTACAACAATTATTCCTCATATGATACATCTTGAATGGCTCTCTCTTCCTCAACAGTTGAAGAAGAGTGGAAAGGAACCCAAAGCAGGAGCTGAGCTTGTTCTGGGTGAAACAAGCTACAAAACCAATGTGAGACTTCTGAAGCATGATGTTCTGTACTATGATGAATAAATTATTATTGTAATAACTCATCATATCTTGTCATCATATCTCTAAAGCTGTGTGACCGTAGCACCAGTCCTGAGTGGAATGAGCCTTTCTACTTCCTGGTCCGTGACCCTAAACACCAGATGCTTGTAGTGAAGGCAAGGCGTTTATTTATTTGAAGGATCTGTGTTGTTGCTGTTTGGTATTGCATCCATTTATGATTACAAGTTACATTTGCTTACTTTTATCAGCACTATTGTTAGAGTGAATTTTTCAATCTCTCTGTATTGCACTGTAGTTGTCCAGTGGATGGGATCAGCCAATGGGATCTCTGGTGGTTTCTATCAGGGAGCTGCTTGCAGAGCCACAGCTGGTCCTGGACCAGTGGTTCCATCTGGATGGAGCATCACCTGAGAGTCAGATCCTGCTGAGGGCTGAACTCAGGGTGAGAAGGCCAACTCATCTGCTCACACACACTCAAAAATACATTGTTAAGCATTAAAAACATATTTTAACTAATTAATAATATATCTTCTTGTTGTTCTGGATTCAATAGATTCTGGATTCCAAAATGGTGGAGATGATCGATGCAGGGACTCTGCCTTGTGCCTCTGGATCTGGAAATGGGCAGGTGAAGTTGTCTCTTTCCTATGCCTCGCAGGAGAGGAAGCTCATCATCATCGTCCATGCCTGCAGGTGTGCTTCCCCAAACTCAGCCATTATTACATAACACACTGTAGAGAACTGGGTTAACTAACCTCTTCTAGTTATCTTAACATTAGCTGCAATGTTAAAGACCTTTGGCTGAGCAGCCACAGCAAATATGTTATACTTTCATACTATTTGCTACTGTCAAAGCTTGGCCTTCCTCTATGAGTAATGCAATGTATTGCTATAACCTAATAGAAACCACAGTCTGTGACTCTTAAAATTTGTACAACATACAGACATTTCTGTTCATACCGTCTGTCTTTTTCATCCGAAAATTAGGTTAATCACTATTATATAAGGCCTAAATTAGTTCCCCATTGGACAGTGTTTACAGGAGGCCTATTGAAAAGCTGCAGCAGAATGGTAGACATCCTAAGATTTAGGTTCTGTGTAAAATTATGCAATGCATGATTAAAACTTTGAAGAAGGGACTGTTAACTGTGAGCCCCAAAACATACAATTCATTCAAAATAAATAATTGACACTACAAAATGAATTATTATACTGCTGTAATGTACCAAAACTTTTAAACATTTCCAAGCTTCAACATGTTATAGATATGATATGCTTTCTTTTTCTGTGTACAGAAATCTATTGTCTCAAAGTAAGGACATAGACAGCTATGTCTCCCTTATGCTGCTGCCAGACAAAAGCAAAGCCACCAAGAGGAAGACAGCTGTGAAGAAACGAGACCTCAACCCAGATTTCAATGAGAGGTAATTGACAAACTGGGTAATTGTATTGTCTGGATAATCCTGTGCAGTTTTGTCTGTCTTGTGTTCTTCTAATCATCCCTGTCTATTTTTTAAGGTTTGAGTATGATCTGTCTGTGGAGGAGATGAGATTAAGACGCCTCAGTGTATCCGTTAAGAATAACTCATCCTCGTTCAGGAGCCGTGACGTCATTGGACAGGTCAGTCTGAGACTGTACAGTACTGACACGTGCTCCTCTCATATGGCACGGGACACACAGGGGGACTTGAAATTCAGATTTTTGAAATTTATTGCATCTCACACAAACTTACAGACTTCATAATATTTTGGGAATAGCCAATGCTATGTAGCTAGCGGTAAATACATGAGTGACCATTAGAGTATCCAAAGAATATCACATGTGACGAAGTCCACAAGACAGTCACATTTAAGAGAATCTGTGTAAATCCACACCTGTACAGATATGTTTGAGCTGTAAAAACTCTTACATTCTCTCACTCTTTAGCACGGTGATTCACTCTTGCAGTGCACTGACGGAGTATATGCAAAAATACTGCTTATACAAATGTTAACATATCATTCCTGTTCTTTAGGTGCAGATCGAGTTGGCTGAGGTTGACCTGATTTCTGGTGTCACCGAATGGTGAGCAAAGCAGACTGAAGTTTCTCCAGACTGCATTTAAGTTGGTTAATGTGATGTTCCACCCAAACTATATCATTTAGTATCAAACACTCACCCTCCATTGATGTGAAAGGCTGCTGCTAAAAGTGAGTACGAACGGAAAAGAGTGAGAACGGAATTCGCCCTATCCTGGATCTACGGGCTCTGAACAAATATCTCAGGAAATACAAATTCAGGATGCTCACGCACGCATCCCTGTTGCGTCTAGTACGGCAGGAGGATTGGTTCACCTCCATCGATCTGAAATGTTACGAGTATTGTGTACTCCCTTTCGGCTTGTCTCTAAGCCCGAGGGTGTTTGTACGGTGCACGGAAGCGGCAATAGCCCCGCTGAGGCAGCAAGACATCCGCCTGGCCACGTACCTGGACAATTGGCTGCTGTTAGCGCAATCGGAGCAGGAAGCCGGGGCGCACACTCGTACTCTCATACGACACCTATCCGACTTGGGTTTCGTGGTAAATGCAGAGAAGAGCATGCTGTCTCCGGCACAGAGCATAATCTTTCTGGGATTATCGCTGGACTCTGTGTCTTTCACAGCTCGCCTCTCGGTGGAGAGAGTAAAGACTTTCAGGACGTGCCTCGCGCTTTTTTGTCCACACAGATCTGTTCGATTCAGATTATGTCTTCGATTACTCGGGCTGATGGTGTCTGCCATTCTCGTAGTCAGTCGTGGCCGCCTCCACATGAGGGATTTCCAGTATTGGGTGGCTTCCCTCAGGCTGGATCCCGTGCGTCACGGCATGCGGAGTGTGTTGGTCACATCGGAGTGCGTCAGAGCGCTGCGTCACTGGCGAGCCTTGACTTTCCTGACCCGGGGGAGGCCCATGGGCTCCGTCCTGTCCAGGAAAGTGGTCACTACAGATGTGAGTCTGTCGGGCTGGGGCGGAATACACAAGGGCCGGTCTGTGAGAGGACATTGGAGCGCTGGTCTCCAGCGGTCTCACATAAATTTTCTGGAGCTCTAAGTGGTGTTTCTCTCTCTGAAACACTTCCTCCTGTCTCTCGCCGGTCACCATGTCTTGGTGAGGACGGACAATACAACAACAGTGGCGTATATCAATCGTCAAGGGGGGTTGCATTCCCGTCAGTTATACACGCTGGCACGCAAACTGATCCTCTGGAGCAGCGAGCGTCTCCTCTCCCTGAGAGCGACGCACGGTCCGGGGGCCCTGAACATGGGTGCGGACCTGCTGTCCAGGGACGCGCCAGTATAGGGGGAGTGGACTCTGCACCCGGAGATCGTGGAACAGATATGGATGCGCTACGGTTGAGCTGCGATGCATTGGCTAGCAGAGATTTATTGGTTGCTGCGTGCTCAGCCTTGGCAACTCCCGCCGCGCAGGGATCTGCTGTCGCAGGGAGGGGGGGCGGTGTTTCACCCACACCCAGAGTGCCTCGCGCTGTGGGCCTGGCCTGTGAGTGGCTCGATCTGACCACTGTGGGGCTTCCACAGACAGTGATTGCCAATACGGGAGCTACCACATCCCATAGTGAGACATCGAAACGAATATAATAAAAGAGAACTTTAGGTTATTTACATAACGCCGGTTCTCTGAGTAATATGAGTGAGATGTCTCACCAGACAACCCATTCTTGCTTGGGAGAGTGAGAAGAGGTGCTTATCTTGAATGAGACTGCTGTCGTCCGCAGCAGCTATTTAAGATAGGTGGCACTACCTGGTGTGGACGAACACGTTCACCAGCCAATCAGGATTGGCGTAATGAGATGAATGCTTCTGAGGTCTGCGGCGAGGTGTGCATCCCATATTGAGGCATCTCACTCATATTACTCAGAGAACCGGGGTTATGTAAATAACCTAAAGTTTCCTCACTGAAAATGAAATTGAGGCTGTTGTCATCTTGAATGTGGGAAAAAAACATCAAAACATACATGGAAACTTCTCAAACTACTCACAGTCCTTTCACCACTGTCTATCCATATACTCAGTTTGTTCCAAATATATGTACAGAAAGCAGATTAGTGGATTAAGCTGCAGTTTAATCCAAGTTTCCATGGACGTTTTGGGTGGAGTATCACTGAACTGCGCACTTCTTTTTTAATCGTTCATCATTAATGTGATTTCATTAAATGATTGTCCCTCTCTATTTATTCCAGGTTCATTCTGACAGATGAAGTCGAATAGAGAATCTGCTTGCGGATGTCGTTGTTAAATGGTGATGAAGTCATCGCTCAACTTGGCATTGTGCCATCTCTGCAACTCACACTGATGCCTTCTCCCTCCCACTTCTGCATACAATATCACTGCGGCCACCTTACCTGCGTCCACCCAGCACTGTGTATTAACATATATTATAAAACTGGACTGCACTACACACAAATCAATGCTCACCAAAGATAAGTAGGTTGAAGTTGAGAAGGATAAAGTGCAAGTTAGTGTTGAATGAAGGTTACTTTACTAAATGAAGAAATTATAGTTTTAGGATTGAGTGGTGAAAGATGAAAAGCCTCAGAAAGAGGTAAGTCATATTTGTTGCTTTGTTTGCTCTGTGTTGCTACAAGAATGTTTGAAGATGTGAGTAAAGTGCAGTTACATTTTAGACTGTAGGTTTTTCATGTATTGCTCAGAAATGCTTTTGCCATATCAGTATTTTGAATCTGTTGTATGACAAGCTTATATTGGAGTTATTTTGTAATTCACCGCACCTTGCTACGTTTGTTTTTGACATTGCTTTTGAAAAGTAATTTTTATAAGATTTTTTTTCTACAATACATGTATTTGTTACACCTATGTCACAGTTAAATCATGATTTATTTGCTTTTGTGTATATTTGCCAAGATTATGGATCAGATCGGATACTTTGTTGAAAGATGGAAACAAAAATAAACAGATTTTGCACATCTGTCCCATTTGTACTGCACTTTTGTTCATACTTGTATCACTTCTTTCAGTGGTTGGTTGAGCCAGTTATTCTGCTGTGATATACAGAGGATGATTTAATATTTAAAGGTCCCCTCCAGACATGTATGAAAACAAATACTCTGCTTTGACTGCTGATATGGTTTTCCACAAAAAAAGTTAAATAACCTCTTTAATATCTTTAAAATGTTAATATATTATTATATGCTATTTCTTCCCTCATTGAAAAATCCAGAATCTGAAAATGCAGATACTTTTTTCTAAAGTTTAACTGCTAGACACAAGATGCTTCCTACTTCACTGTCACTGTCCATTCTCTGTATGTACACTGGAAGCTGCAAGTTTCCACATCACACTTGTGTAAGTTGTATATTGGCCCACAATTGGCTCCAAGATATTTGTGATGTCACAAATCATGCTTGTAGGTGCATGCCTTACACTCAGATTTAAAGTGAGCACAGAGAAAGTTTCCACTGTCAGCAGATGAATGTGAAAATGGTCTCCTTTTGCCAACTCTGCACATACATTATTCTGCACAGTAAAAGCCACGCATTCAAGTGTAGATTTTTGACTTTAACTGATATAGGTATACTTAACATGAAAATATCTTGCCACTGATAATTGAGTACAAAATTTAATATAATTTAGAACATTCACTTTAATTGCAAATAATACAGAGCAACATTACATGTAAATGATAAGTCTTAAAGGATAGGTTCAGTTTTTCAAGTCTGTCCTAAAACAATAGTTAGGTGCCCAAATGAACATTTAAACAAGTTTTTCTCGCTGTAATCATTCCCCCTGTTCATACTAGCCATTATAAGATTGTATTTAAAAGTTAATCTGAAGAAAATATGATACTTAAGTTGTCCAAGTTAGTCAAATAAAGTGGATATCTTCCACAGTTACAGTCTTTTTAGTAAAAAAAAATCTTGTTCTTTCCTGTTCAGTTGCAGTGGAAGAATCGTAAAAAAGAGAGGGAAGTTGCCATTAAAAAGACTTGATTGACCCATTTGGACGACCGAAGCCTCATATTATCTCCAAAACTGCAGTGTGTAGGATTTAGTGGCATCTAGCGGTGAGGTTGCAGATTGCAACCAACTCAATATCCTCCACACTCTTTGGGCCCCGTGCACCCATAGAGTGTGCTCACTGAGGACTTCTGCTGACCAAGACGGCTAACTTCCGGTTTAGCCCTCCGGCTAACTTGAATGGAGATAAAATGATTCAATCATGCAGCTGTTCTAGACTTTCGACTTGTGATCGGACTGAATGGATCAAATTCTGATTGTGAAACATGTCATTTAGCGGGGGTTGTGACACTCAAAAAAATGTATCCGCTGATTTACAGACACTTCTTTCACAGTATAAGTCTATGGGAAAAAGTCTTTGGGCCCGATAGCGCCACGTGACGTTGTAATTACAGTTTGGTCACTATGTAGAGGACCCGCTCCTTGTGTAGATATAAAGGGCTCATTCTGAGGTAATGAAAACACAACTATTCTTATTTTCAGGTGATTATACACTAATTAAAACATACATAATGAATATTATATTCCATTTCTGTGAAGTCCTTTCCGTTAGAAGTCACTAAATTCTACACACTGCACCTTTAAATATACTTTTGCACAGAAAGAGGCTTGTGGATTTTGTCCCCCATTCCTTACATTGTAAGTGCTTTATGAGGGGATTTCTTTAACGATCAGTATGGACAGGAGGAGGAATGATTACAGCAAGAAAAACGTGTCAATGTTCATATGGACACCATATTGTGAACATGTTCTTTAAGAACAAAATGTCCATGATCGTATTTTTTCTTTCAAAAAACAAAAAAGGTCAGAAATGTTCTTGCTTTATTGGAGAAAAGTGATTCAATATCCCCCAACCAATGTATCGATGACTACACTCAATCATTAATGGTGAAAAGTCAGCAGCTGCGTTGATGTGTGCAGTCTCCAGTATGACGTCGTTCGTTTTGCGGAGTGAACAGTTTCACTTTCATTTATCAGGAAGACGGACCAGCATTTAAAGCTAGCTGAAGGTGAGACATATGCAGAAATCTATATTTTATACACTGTTTGTACTGTACGGTTACATATGTACGCATGTTTACGTAAAGTGCGACATGACGTCAGATATCCATTTAAAAAATGTAACCCCAAACGATTAGAAAAGTATGAAGATAAGCTAAAGGCTGTAAAAGTTTGCGCAGTCTGTAACCGAAAGTGACGTCGAGCGACAGATTTTCTCTTGTAGAACATTTTTGATGTATATTTTCCCGAATACATGTTTCATATAAAGACGCCAAATAGAGACGTGTTTGTTGTATGAACTGGCGGCTTGATAGTAAACACTGCTTTCATATGTCACAAATGTTTGCCTGGTGTTAAAGGAAGAAGACTGTCAAAATGTCTGACAACGACAAAGAGGAGCCTATGGAGGTGGTGAGTCTGCAGACTAATGCCAGATAGGAACAGTATGAAAGACAATTGTTAAGGGAGCTGTGGTATTACAAACAATTTATATTGTTTTATTAATATGTAAATATTCACAGTTTGTTTACATGTGTCTTCAATAGAGAGAGTACTGTTAAAATAGTTTATATCTTGAAGTATTAATTGCCACATTTGTCTTTTTTAATTGAAATATCCTTACTTCCCTCATGGTTTTTGTAGGACAACAATAACACCCAGCCACCTTCATCATCTCATGATAATCCTGCTGAGGTATTTGTGTGCTTATGTTTAATGACACATACTAGTTGAAACTGGTTCAGAGTGAATTCAGTGTTTCCATTTCCAAGATATTACATTATAAACTAAACATACTGTGGGTACATAGAACATCCAGAACTAGTAGCAGCAGGTCTTGTATGTTTTTCAGTAAAGTGTGTTTGAGAAAGTGAAAGCATGTAACCTGAAGCCACAAGCTCAACATTTGATCACAACTTGTTGCCCTCTGCTGTCCACTTAGAGCTTTTGTCAATTTGTGTTGCAAATGTTCCCTCTGAGGATTGATCTTATCTTATTATCAACACTAAATTATGACTAAGTGGCTAACCTCTCAGTCTCCTCACATGTAATTATTTTTTTAAAAACAGGATATTAAAAAATCATTGTCATAAAATCATTTTCTAAGCAGACTTTTTAAACTACATTAACGTTTTGTGCTATCCTGTATAGTAATACGACACCATTAATGATGGTTTTCACACCATTCTTTCAGGCTCTGATGCCTTCATCCAAGACTGAAGATGAAGCTCTACTTACTCTCTCATTCGTGGGGTTAGAGTCTGATAATCCACAGAAAACTAAAACCACTCTGGAGAAACTTCTTCAGTCTTGGTTCAACAAAAGAAAATCTACGGCAAACTGCTCTGTTGCAAAAACCTCAGGAGATGGGAGAGCTTTGATAAGGATTAATCCTACTCCAGGTGCAGTATGACTATGTTTGATTTTCTTTTTAATTCTTACAGTAAAATCTCACAACTTTCTGATTACCTATCTACAGTATTGACTCTAGTAAAATTCATTTTGGCAGCTTTCCGTATTAATATTGGTTTTGCAATTCAGTTTGTTGGTCAAATCAATTTTGTGTTTGTCCTTTTTTAAGCCCTGCATGAGGTTGAGACACTGGTTGGGGGAACACTGACCAACAAAGAGGGAAAAAAAGTCACAATCACATCTGTTAGTCTGACACCAAAAAATCAGACACAAATGCCAGAGGATGCTTCATTGGACCTCCGTCCTTCATCTGTGTCAGTGCCACCACAAGATGTATGTACTGTGTAGCAAATCAGTAGGAGTGAATTACATGAAATGGATGCTTGTCACCAAATTAATAGACTGTAATTTTTTTTCAGGACCAGGTGCAGGAACAGAGTAGTTGCGGCAGTTCAGCAGCAGTTTCTACAGCAGGAGAGGAGACATGCTATTGTGATGTCCCAGTGAGCCATTTCTGGTATGTGAACCACATCTACAAGGAGGAAATGAAACGTATAGAGAGAGAGAATGGAGTTAAAATCTCTGCAGAGGTTAGGGTGACCTTTGAATTGGACCGGAAAGATGGAAGATCGAATGCTCTTTCTGAGTTCATTAACCTCGTCCAGAAGTGCTTAGGTGAATCTGAAGGCTCAGTTATTCCTCTCAAGCCCATAGATCCAGAAGAGGTGCGAGACACACTGAAAATCATCCAGAAAAATGAGAGCAAGCTTTTGCTCACTCTAAACTCTGAAGAAATGATCGTATGTGGGCCAAGAGAAAGTCAAGATCTCATCAAAAAGACCTTAAATACATCACAGAAAACCTTTACACATGCCAACACTTCTGTTGGAGAGCCGACATGGGCATCTCAAGACATAGCACAGAAGATTGACATGAGCATCAAAGACCAGTTCGCTGATGCCGGGCTAACCATGGAGGAGAGCTCCTGGAAGCTGCTGACTACATCCTTCAATGAGCAGTTAACTAAGATCAAAACTAAGTTTGGTGTGGATTTTAAGGAATCAGACATCAGTCAAGGCAAAGTCATCGTCAAACCTTGTTACAAAAGTTCTGGAGGAAATGCTTCCATGGAGAGCCATGCTGTCAGAGCCCTTCTTCATCTGTACCAGAAGAGTACCACGTCTCCCATGAACCTCACCCAACTCACCCTCAGTGGACCGGCGTTGAATGGAGCACACACGGAAGAGGGAGCAACAGCAGGAGACAATAAAGAGGAAAAGTGCCCCATATGCATGGATGCATTTACCAATAAGAAACAGCTGAAGTGTAAACATGAATTTTGTGAGGAGTGCCTGGCACAGTCAAAGAAAAGCATGGGACCCATCTGTCCGATCTGTAAAGATGTCTTTGGTATGGTGAAGGGAGACCAGCCTGATGGAAGAATGTCATGGACGTCAGGTTCCTATTCTCTTGATGGATTCCCAGACTGTGGCCATATAGTCATCCACTATGATATTCCAGATGGAAAACAGACGGTAAATGCCATAATTAAAATATTTCAAGACATCATATCAATTGTATGTTATTTTATTTCTTCTATGTTCATTCCTTGGTTGTCAATCATGTCTACTTTCTGTTGCTGCATTTCTCCCTTTTCAGGAAAAGCATCCCAATCCTGGACAGCACTATTGTGGTATTAACAGAAAAGCATATCTTCCAAACAACAAAGAAGGACAGGAAGTGCTGCACCTGTTGAAGAAAGCGTTTGATCAGAAGCTCATTTTCACTGTTGGGACATCCAGAACCACTGGGATGGACAACATGGTGACCTGGAACGACATTCATCACAAGACCTCAGTGTCAGGAGGACCAGCGTGGTACAGTAGCCAAATCTCTTGCTTCTTTTTAAAACATATTCCTTTTCAGTGTCAAGTCTACTGATAGGTTACAAGGGATTTCGACTTGAAATTGACCATACGGTTGTATTAATTTACTTACGCTGTTTCCACAGTTTTGGGTATCCTGACCCTGGCTATCTGAGCAGAGTCCGGGAGGAGCTGAAGGCTAAAGGCATCAAGTGAAGACTTAATACAAAGTGGTTGAGGAGAGTCTACTTTTACATATAGAAAGAAATTTAAAAAATGAAGATTATTTAAAATGAGCAGTTTTGGAATTCACACAATATTATTTGCTGTTTCTTCTCATTTTTCATTTTATGAGTAAGGGTTGCTTTAAGGTGTACTCAAAACAGCTTGAGAGTTTATCGTTAAGAAACATGTACTACACTTTATCTGTACCTTCACCTATTAAGCATAATTTTCTTTGATGGATGTTCTTTTCTTCTTTTTTTTTTTAAATCAATTGAGAAAATTTGACAACTTATAACAGAAAGAATGCAACATAGATAAATACATGTAACTTTACTTTATGCCTACAGTACACATGATGTGATTTAAAGTTTGCCTAATAAATAATTAAACCAACTCAAACTGACTCACTGCAGTATTCTTCACTATCAGCACAGACTGTGAACAAAACACAAAACACATTGGCTTATTTTCTGTACAATTTTTAAAATTTTATTTATAACAATATCTGTTATTTAGTTTGTAAAGTACTCCAGCAAAAATTAAACATTATTCTCTTTCCAGAAGAAAGTCTGAGCCTCCATGCATCGTGTACTATAAAAGCTATGTGTCATTTTTCATTTAAAAAAACAAAACAAGGACTAATCAAAAACAATTCTGAAAATGCATGTATGATTTAGCAAAAATGTTCTTTAGGTAAAATGATTGTACTTCTCTCTCAATTAAAGACAAAACATATACAACAACAGCGTAAAATAACACTTGCTGACAGGTAAGCAAAATAAAAACTTGTTATTGTAGTTACATTAAAGATCGGTGTTACTTTTCACATGCATTAAGATATGGCTGACACATTTCTGACAGAAGCAGCATTTTGGGACAGAGGCTGAGCGTAAGGACATGTCAGAGCGACCAGAATGGTAGCATTAGCAGCAGCAGGGCACAGAGGAGAGTGAGAGATCAGAAACAGCTCAAGAAGAACAGAGAAATGCTAAGGATCAAATGAACATAATGCACTTAAGACTGAGTCATTACAAAAACTGTGAACGTACAGACTTTGATCCTCTAAAGGTAGGAAGATTAAACTACTCACAAAGCCAGATGGATGTTATCTGGTCTTTACACAAAAAAAAAAAATGGACTTGAGAAATAAAAGACAAGCAAAAGGCCCATCTCCATCCTTTTTCTTCTTCTTATTTTACCATAATTGCAGCCTTCCTCTCCTTCAACTCGAGGAAGACCCCTGTAGCAGACAACTAAATGGAGCAGACATGATCAAACTATCCATCAAAGTGTCTATCTGCTATGGCCCCTCCATTATTAGCCAGCTGTGGCCGGGGGCATGTATGCACAACCCACTGTCCACCCATGAAGGCATCCATCCTTACTGTGTCTTTAACATCTGTAATCTCCATCCACACCTCCGCCTGGAATGTTTAACCTACGACCAACTTCCTCATTCTCCGACTCCACAATCACACACCAAAACTCCTGTCATCCTTCAGTAACACATAAGCTCCGACTGTCATACAATGTGATAAAAACAAACATACCTGCTTTACATCTTACGGTATAAAGCCTACAGTATACACTATACCGTAAAATATGAATTCTGTGCAAGGAAGACAACACAATCATTTCATGAACATTGTTCTCTGAGAAAAAATTATGTGGAAATACTGTAGTTGCCATCTGGTATTGACATTTTACATGTGCTATACACAAACGGTGCTATCATAAATCTGTCTCACACAATCTTGCCGAGAACCCCGGCAAGACAACACATGTACCGATTTTAGAAAACTTTGAGTTTTGCCTTTCCCGCTCAAAGTCAACACAAACAACAAACAGTTGGCACTGGTGAAATGGAACAATGTTTTTTTTTTCTCTATACAATTCATACAAAAATAAAAAATTAAAATTGCTCCAATGATAGCATCTTTTCTTCTGATTTTCTTGTTTCCATTTCATTTTGCACAGAGGTAGTGGCTATTTAGGTAAAGGGTAAGGGACAAGTGTAAATTAAAAATCTCTCATAGAAAATGTTATTCATTTTTGACCAGAGGAATCTCAAAAGAACAAAATATAATACTGCAATCACATACAAAAGTAGTCCTTCATTTTTGTACATTTTATACAGTGTTCACACTTTTTATCAATTTTCTCTCACACTTTTTGTCGATTTTTTTTTTAGTTTCCTTTTTTCTTTAAAAGGCAAAAAGAGGGGTGTGTTTGGAATAGCGTGATCCAGGCCGATGGGGAGTCTATGCCAGTGGGTCCACAAGGGGCTCCTCATCTCCGCGTGATAGCAGCTCCTTCTTCTCATCTGTGCTGGCCAGAGAGTTGCGGCTGTTGTGAGCTCCCATGTACAGAGTGGCATATACTGGGTTTGTGAAGTTAGTGGGCTAGAAGGAGTCAAAAAAATCCATTAGATAATGTGTAAGACACTACGGTATGGGTGTTTGTACATGCATGCCTGGTATTTTCTCTACCTTGTCTGGGTCCAGCGTAAAGTCTGCATCTAGCAGCTCCCCAGCGTCATCATCAGGCTCGCCCTCGTAGATCTTGTAGGCAGGGTTTCCAATCTCAACATTCATGGCCCCATTGGTCATCCTTTGGTGCTGGAAGCCCTTGGCACTACACAAAAGAAAATACGGGCACAGTCATACCATTGCATATTATTCAAGCTAATAGGGGGCTAAACAGTGCAAGCAGAGACACAGCCACATCACGAAGGGAGGGCAGAGGCATCACGGCATGATTCTCACCACCATCCAGGCTGAGGGAACAAAGCCACAGCACAGGCACCAACACAAACCCAGCATTCATTTAGCCCAAGACAGATCTAGACACAGTGGACCTGGACACAGGGCTGTTACTGTACCGACTAACCTTCCAGACTGTACTTAAATGGTCATTCAAAGTAAACAGATTATCTAAAATATGCTATAACATATCTGCCAGTAAATGCTGGATTTTCCAAATTGCATTTTCCAATCTGAGCTTGGAAGAATGCTTTTTGCCATCTCTCACTATGAGAGACACCACCACAATACAAACCACGGCACAGTACAGTACAATATATGGCACAATATGATGAACAGTTAGTATGAAAAATCTACAGCACTGGCCAGCACACAGACAGATCTATTCAAGGCATCTTTTCAATAGATCTGCCCTGAGGCTGCTCTGAAGAGGGCAATTAAACAAAACTACAGCTCCCATTGACATCAGAGAGAATGATGTGACATTCACCACAGGGCCAAACACTGCAACACAGCAACCAAGACTCATGGGTGAGGGAGAGACAGAAAGAGAGAGCATCGAGATGCAGATTTGGATGGGAGGGGCGTATGGAGGGGAAAGTTTAACCCTGGCAACTGTTACCGCAAGCGTCTGGAGCCGGTTTTGCCGGGCCGGCTAGACCTGAGGAGCAGAGGAGATGCCATTACAGAGAGGAGAGGAAGAGTGCAGATGGAAGAAAGGAAAGAAAAAAGGAGGAAGAAAGAGGGAGGGAAAGAGAGAAGGCAAAAAAAACTATCTCCTGTTTCTGTTTTGAATGTGTAGGCTGTTACTCACCCTCTCATCCTTCTCCTGTACCAGACCAACGCTCCTCCAGCCAGCACAAATAGCAGCAACAATAGCAGTACAGGGATCACTATGGAAGCTGTGCCTACACACAAACACATACAAATATAAGAATGGTACACGCTCAACCTAATCATACCAAATTCAAGGAACTGATGTTGTTGTAGAAGTGCTGACTTACGTCCGCCTGAACTTGAGCCACCTTCAGTGGTGGCCACAGACTCACAGCGGTGCCCTGCCCAGCCAGGTGAACATCTACACACAAGAAGAGAGGAAATAGAGATATGCATTTACGCAATGATACATTCAGATTCAGTGATAACAATTATGAGATGAAAACACTCTGCTCCTCACCTGCACTCTGGCAGGTGGTTGTCAGGGTTAATGGAGCACTGGCCATTTGCACAGTACTCATTTGTATCACATGTGTAACAGCTGGGCTGGATTCTTCCATTTGTGCAGCTATTGAGGACAGAAAAAAAACAGTGAGTAGCACTGCAATGTGCCAGACACAAGTACTCAACTTTGCATGTGAAAGTTTGTGCACGTCTGCCTGTGTTTAGTAAATTATGTCTCTGTGAGCGATCTTACCGGCAGGTGAATTCCCCTGATGTGAAACTGTTGTTGGGGATACATTGGCCGTCACGGCAATAGTGACACTTGTCAATCTCACATGTGCTGCCGGTGTACTGGGGCAGACAGCGGCACTGTTTAGAGCCATTGGCACTCTGGAGACATGTACCTTTGTTCTGGCAGTGGCCTTCACAGCTTCCTACTCACACACACACACACACACACACACATATATATAAACATGTAAGTACACACACTTTAACTGGCAATTCTGACTTTATTGCTATGTACCTCACTTGTCAGCAGAAATATTTGAATTTTTTAAACTTTCATTATCAGTTAGATAGAGAGAACACTCACTATACTGGCACTGGTCGCCCAGGAAGTCAGGAGGGCAGCTGCAGGTTGGCTGGTTTCCGGCGCTGACAGTACAGTTGCCTCCGCTCTTGCAGTAATCCTTACAGGTGTGCAGGTTACAGTTTGGTCCTGTAAACCCTGTCGGGCATCGACAGGTAGGAGAGCCTGTGGAAGGACAGACATACCGTATGAAGGCATAAATAGATGAAAGGCTAAACAAGGATGATAAAAAGAGGAAAAATGTGTCTTGCTACTAAATACTGGGACAACAGAAACATTTAGTTGTCACTCAAAGCTGTATTTAGCCAACATAGTGTCATTAACATTGTATTTAACGACAATATTATCATCTACTGTACTAGCAAAAGAACAATAAAACAAAATGCCAGAAACAATTTGCAATGTCCCTTTCTTACCTGTAGGGGAAGCTGTACATGTTCCTCCATTCTTGCAGTAGTCTCTGCACTGGTCAATCTCGCATCGATCTCCTCCATAATTCGGCTGGCAGCGACACTTGGGCTGCTTGTGAGCGTTCAGGAAGCAGCTGCCACCGTTCATACACTGGATCGTGCAGGGACCACTGGGAGGAGCTGTAGATGATGGAGTTTTTCAGCCATACAGAATAATATAGATGCCTGTGTGTATGTTCTTCATGTGTGAGTGTGTGTCTGTTTACTCACAGATAGGAGACAGTGTGGGAGTGGGCAGCTCCACACATGTGCCGTTGTCCAGTGTGCGTCCATTGGGACACATGCAGACTGGTCCACTGGGGCTCAGCAGACACAGCCATTCACATTTCTTTCTATCGCAGGGATTAGTCACTGACAGAGGCAGAGAGAATAATGGTATTAACAATGGTGAAAAATAATTACTCTATCTCATGGTCTTTATTTTTCTGATAATTGCTGCTGTTTCAAATGGAAAGATGCAATGGTACGATGAGAGCTTTGTCTTTTGTCCTCACTTTCAGGTTGCTTGTAGCGGTGGTACAACACTATATCTGTGGCGTGGTTCATTCCAGTTGTTAGGTTCTCAATGGGGCCTTTGCCGAACTTATTTACTCGGAAGACGTAGTTGTTGATGTAGGTGACGCCGTAGATGTAGTCTTCAAAGATATCGATACTGAAGGGGTGATGGAGTTCTGTGTAGAAACAGAAAGTTTAGAAGCTTTACAGACAGTATATGTGCTAAAATACACATTCTTGCATTGTCTGCCTCCATTAAATTGCCGCTGACTAATAAAGACTGATCGTCAGTGTGGATGAAGTGCAAATAAGTGCCACTCAACTGTTCTTAATGCTGTTTACTGCCACGACTGCATCACTGCCATTCAGCCTCACACTGCCGATCAAAGAGAGTTTAGCATCGGCCCAGTACAGACGCTGGTTGAAGTAGTCCACTGCCAGACCTATACAAACAGAGGGTGGTATTTTTTGTTAGATTAAAGACTTAAGTATAGAACAGATGATTGAGAAGTGTTCGTGTGTGTGTTTTACCAGTTGGCCACTGGATGTTTTCTTCTACCAGTGTCTCTCTCATGGTCCCGTCCATGGCAGCAGTTTCAATCTTGGGGTGGTTCCCCCAGTCTGCCCAGTACATTTTCCTAATGAATGAAATTGAATGTTCACTGCTGTTATTACAATCAAATCTCTTGTATGCATTCTTGCAATCATATTCTTCATATATGTTATCAATCTAGTTATAAAGGATAGAGGATGATGCATTTTGTACAGATTGTGATGCCCCCTGAGGCAAATTTATGATTTGTGGTATTGGGCAAAATAAATAAATAAAATTGAATTGACTGTTTCAGTGCACCCCTAGTCTCCCCAAGACCTGCTCACCCTCTTGGGGGGTCGACTACAATGGCATAAGGCTCATCGATCATGCCGGAGATGAGGGTTTTGCGGTGGCGTCCTCCGCTTATCTGGGCCACCTCGATAACATCTCTACCAGAGTCAGTCCAGTACAAGTTTCCTGCCACCCAGTCCACAGCAATGCCCCGGGGCATCTTCAGATCAGGGATCTGAACACAGGAGACAGAGAAAATGCAATAAGAACCTCAAAGATTGGACACATGTGCTTTACAGTACATATCTTGTCTATATTTTACATCATAAACATAAAAAAGCAAACATATGCACACTTGCCTCCAGGTTGTTGACCCTGGACTCGCTTTGGCGACGGTTACGGTTGCTATTGGGGGAGGAGGAGGAAGAAGGCAAATCATAGAAAGAAATGCGCCCAGTGTGCCAGTTTGTCCAGTAAATGCGGTTCGTCTTGACATGCAGGTCCATGGCATCAATGCGCACGTTGGCATCACCCTGGAAGATCTGCTCATAGCGCCAGTTTGGCATCAAAGGGTCCAAGCTGCGGATCTCATTGTCATCAGCGATGTAGAGCACTTGTCTCTGAGCTGGAGATGCACAGGAAATTATGTCAGGCCAGGAAAAGTACAAACGTCACTGCAGTAGAGCAGCGATGTGAAAAAATGAAAGCAGGTAAACAAAATCCAGTGTACACAGTGTCACTTATAGAAGAAGTACTCACTATCAGCCTTGCAGGTGTCATTAATTCTGGTGAAGTATTTGTGGCAGCTGCACTTGTAGGAGCCCTTAGTGTTGTTGCAGATGTGGGAACACACTCCGAACTCCTTACACTCGTTCTTATCTGTCAACAAGCCATGACATGATACAAGTTACACATAGTTTCAAGGCCTGGATCAGACTGTAGCCATAACATAACAAAATGTAGCCAGGGCAGAGAGAGAGAGAGCTGTACCTTCACATGTGTTGCGTCTGCTGGACTTGAAGCCGGGTTTACAGGAGCAGAAAGAGTTTGTGCCATTCACCACACAGTGAGCTTCATCTCCATCTCCACACGCGGTCCTGTTGTTGCGGCACTCATTCAGTGCAGTGTCTGCAAGCAAAGAAACAGGGAGCATGCATTAATGCTGATAACCGGGCAGCATGGACACTGTCATGACAGCTACACTCTGACACAACGCACCTTTCTTATTGCAGTTGATTTCGTCAGAACCATAGTCCTCACAGTCGTTGAAGAAATTGCAGCGCAGGACAGAGTTGATGCAACGGCCATTGGAGCACTGGAACTCCTCCTTTTGACATGTTGGTGTGGTATGAGGCACTTTTGGAGGAGTCACAGAGAAGTTATTAACCTGATTATCATGTGCAGAAGTCATCCTGAGCCATGATTGAGAGTTACATCTAATTGCAATTTAAATAAAAATGCGTTTTTGTGTTGTCAATGTGACTGTACAGTATGACTTTTTTCTCTCCGTCAGTCTATTTAACAATTTCAAAGAGATTAAGCAAACTCACAGCAGTTGACCTCATCGCTGTTGTCCCCACAGTTGTTGACGCCATCACAGCGTTTTGATACCGGCAGACACACACGGTCATTATGACAGCGGAACTGTCTTGTGGGTGGACACTGGAATTTAACTAAGGGACAGAAGGAGAGAAGTTTTAAGGAAGAGAGAAAACTGCAAGCAGGCTATCAAATGGCTCAGAAATACTGTCGACATGTGAAGTGCAGTAATTCTTACCACACTCTTCTGGGTTCTCATCAGAGTTGTCTCCACAGTCGTCCTCACCATCACACTTCCAGCCCAGGGGTTTACAGAGTGTGTTGTTGCACTGGAACTCATCCAGGGGGCAGTGTCTACCCACTAAAACACGAAGGAAAGAACTAAAAGGTCCAGTTGCTGTCTGCATTCTCATCTTCAGTGTTATATGTTGGGCTAAGCATTCAGTAGAAAATAAAATGTGTGTTCCTTACCGCCAGCGTCACATTTCTCCTCATCGCTGCCATCCATACAATCAGCATCGGCATCACAGCGCCAGCGGATGGGGATGCAGTGGCCATTTTTGCACTGGAACTGATCACTGTCACACTTCACATCACAGCCATTCTGGATCAAAACAAAGAATTCTTTTCATTAGTGCCCCCACTATGTCAAAATTCAAATTGATAAGTTAATTGGGAAGGAAATGGTTGGAGTGATACCTCATCCGAACCATCGGCACAATCGTGGTCCCCGTCACACTTCCAGCGTCCGGCAATGCAACGGCCATTTGTGCAGGCAAACTCGCTCTCAGAACACTGACGAGGCACTGAGGACAAAGAGAAGACAGCTTAGTAGGGTGAGAGAGGATAATCAAGGAGGAAGGGAGAGCAGAGGCAAGGAGTAAGGAGAAGCAGGAAAAGAGAAGAGAAAGTGGGAATAGAGCAGACTGCAAAAAGAACACAGAGTGCTCTGTTGAGAGCCAGACGTACGTGAATAAAATAATTCATATCATGGGGCACAGAGGTTGGGATGACACAACATACTGTACGGTATGTAGCGGAGGAGCTACAGGAGCTAGTGGGATTGAAAAGCACGGAAAAGGCTCACAAAGCAAAAGACAAGCCTGGGGCACATGAAGGACTGGGTAGCTGAGAGGTTGTGGATGGTTGAGCTGAAACTGCGAAAACACCTACCTCTGGCTCACAGCAACAGGCCAGTGTGAAATGCAAAATAGACATGAGATGATGTGAGATGTGCAAATGGCCACAGAACTAATTAATGTAAAAAAGAAATCAAAGTCTCAACCATGCGTGTAGTTGAGTAAATATAACAGAAACACATAGCGAAAAGGTGATACATTGCTTACCGCTGGAACCTGCTGCATCTGAACGTCTGCTTACAATAGAGCTCATTCAATAATATAAATAGTGGTTTTATTACAGACTGTCTAAGCGAAAAATGTCCCTCACTAAAGTAAGAAAAACAGAAGGAACATACCACACTTGTCTTCATCAGAGTTGTCCCCGCAGTCATTGTCATAGTCACACTGCCAGCGGCCAGGCACACAGCGGTTGTTCTTACAGCGGAACTGGTATGGCTCACATGTGCGCTCATCTGAGAACCGAACAGACATAATAAGTACAAGCATGGCTTTGGTCCCGTTTCCCACCAAATAACTTCTCTGTCACTAACTTAACACTTTCTCCTTACCACACTCCTCCTTGGGTTCATCGGAAGCGTCTCCACAGTCATCCTCTCCATCACATTTCCAGCGTGCTGGGATGCAGCGGCCCGAGTCCTTACAGCGGAACTCATCCACGCCGCACGTCATTTGAGCTGCAACCGAGAAGATTTAATGGATGAGACATACCAATTGATAGATAATAAATAGATGATAGCGTTATTATTAATGCTCTGAAATGTGCCTGTTTCAGTTTTCAATCAACTCCAACTCAATAATCATCAGTCAAATAATGATGCATTGAGTGTATATCAACACACCCCTGCAGTCAGGCTGTGTGGCTGTATAATCTGAAGTTTCTACCTCTATACCCCAAAGCCCAGGTAGTATTTTCTAGATTTATTTTTTATTCATTACTGATATCAACAGTCTCTCATCAATATTATCAGTCAGGGTTGATTAAAGAACCCTGTTCATGCTGCAGAGGAGACTTATTTCTTCTCCTTTCTTAAGTAGAGGTGTTGTCTGATACAGTAATAGTAAATTGTGTCTTACTGCAGTTGGCAGGCTCATCAGATCCATCCACACAGTCATTGTCCCTGTCACACACCCACACCCGTGGGATACAGCGCTTGGTGATGGTACACTGGAACTGGTTGGGGGCACACGTCACCTCCGCTGCACAAGAGACAAATAGATTAGACCACCTTACTCAAAGACAATAAATATGGAAGAATTGCTACCTGATCACTTTGCATTGAAGCAATGGATGAAAACACTGAAATTCACAGTGAGTGGGCCCTAAGGGCCACTCCAAAATGTGGGTGCATAGAACTGATGATTTTGTGATTCATCAGACCCTTGCAGCTAGAGGGGCTCATATGTAAATTTTGACCTCAGGATGGCTCGACAGAACAGTTCATCTAATCTCCCTCTGTGGAGGATGAATGTGCAGCAAATGTCCCTCAGCAAATGTCATGGCAATTACATTATGCAACATAATTTGGCCTGAGGTTACTGCTAAAGGAAAGGTCAAATGGACAGAGATCCTCTGAGGAGTCTGAAAGTGTTCAGCAATTTCCATAGAAATCTGCTCATTAGATTTTGATATATGGTAAGTGGAAACTGTGGCCTAAGGAGGGCCACAGAGGAAAAGTTAAGAGGTCACTACAATTTGTACAGTTCATCCTCTGGGTACCATGAAAAAGCACAACAAATTTAATGGCAATGCAGCCATTAGATATCTTAGTATCTTTGTAGGACCTTTGCATATGGACCAAAGGGCTTTTTAGATAATGAACAGATGATCAGTACTGTCACTAGTGGGGCAAAAATGGAAAATAGTGCCTAAGGGAACTACAAGGACATGGCGGTAAGACTCACGACAGTCTTTCTCATCCTCTCCCTCTCCACAGTTGTCCTGTCCATTGCAACGGAAGATGCCAGGGATGCAGCGACTGGGGTGGCTACATTTAAACTGACTGGGCAGGCACACATGGATGTCTGGATACAGAAGACAACAAACAGTGGGTGACAAAGGGTTTAGATTAGTGCAGGTAGAAATACATAAAAATATAAAACCTTCCATAAGTATGTGTAGGAGTCTGTACCGCAATTGGCCTCATCAGAGTTATCTTGACAGTCATTGTCTCCATCACAGATGTAGGCTGGGTTGGTACAAATGCCTGTGCCACATTGGAACTGGCCTGGTCTGCACTTGAACTCAGCTAAAGTGACAAAACACATCACATTATTAACCAGAAGGACCAAAACAATATGGTGCAACAGTAATAGTATATTATGACGATTATAGTCAGGCTGGACTCATCACTCACGGCAGTCTGCAGGTTCATCTGACCGGTCCCCACAGTCATCCTCAGTGTCACACTTCCACCAGAACGGAATGCACTTGTCATTTTTGCAAACAAACTAAAGGGACAGAAAAGAGAATGGCTTCTTTTTAGAGCTGATGATGTTTTGAAGCAGGAAAATGTCAAAAACGATAATCTCGAGACAGCACACCTGACTCGCAGTGCAGTTGGACAAGCATTGTCTGCCATCGGCTGCGAGATAAAAGTTAGTGGGGCAGGCACATTTGTAGCCCCCTCCAGGTGAGAGCAGACACAGGTTACTGCAGCCTCCGTTGTTGGTCTGGCATGGGTGTTCAGCCACTGAAGAGAAAGAAAAAAGGGAGAATTAAGGGCAGATCAGACAGAAATCAGGACGTACTTGAGGATTTAAAACACGTCATACCCTCAGGCTGGCGGTATGGGTGGTAAATGTGGACATCCATCGGTCTGTGTAAGGTGCTGATCAGCATGGTCTTGTTGACTCCCAGGGTCTTATGAGCTCTGTTGATAGACTTGGTCTCCCAGTCTGTCCAGTAAATGTACTCCTCAAACAGAGTCATCGCAAAGATGTGGGGGATATCCTGAGTCAGAACTACAGGGGTACAGGCATAAAGACACATGAGTTGGTAGCAACAACTGGAAAAGTGCACAAACATACTCCCAAGTGTTTGTCGGATAGTTACCTGTGTGTCTTTTGGTTCCGTCCAGGCTGGCAAATGCGATGTAGTCTTCCCTGGCGTCAGCCCAGTAGATGCGGTCATTAATAAAGTCCAGTGTCAGGCCATTGGGCCAAGTGATCTTGTCCTCCACGATGACACTTCTGTTGGTGCCATCCATCCCAATCCTCCCAATGTGAGGGTTGTCTCCCCAGTCTGACCAGTACAAATACCTGTCAGGGGAGTGCCGTATTAGGATTATTGCGATTGACACATCAGACCAGGGACAGACCATAGGAAGTCAAAATTTAGAAGAAAATTTTCGCTGTCAGGTCTTGGGGTTGTCTAATTAGTAATAGTAATGAGTTTCAAAGATATTGCAACATAACAAGAAAAAAGTCAGTCAGAAAAGTTAGTCTATTATAGATTTATGTAAATAAAACAAGGCAGTTTAAATTTGCATTCAATGATGTTGGTAAACTGCATCCATCTGGAAGTGTAACAAACTTCTTCCACTCCAAAAAAAAAAAAAAGTTCTCCTGTTCCCTGTTCAACCCACTTCTTCAAAAGTTGTGTCATGTCACTCTTACCCATAGCGTACATCCACAGCCACAGCACGTGGCTCCCTCAGGCCACTGTTGACCAGAACTGTTCGGTATGCTCCATTCAGCTTTGACACCTCGATAGTGTCCCGTCCCTTATCACACCAGTACAGGTTTCCTCCCACCCAGTCCACTGCCAGACCGTCTGGGTTGCTGAGTGATGTGCGATGAAGAACCTGACAAATGAGCAAGCAGTATACACTTTGTGAATCTGCAACTCGCAATGAAGGATTTACTTATTTTTCCTGGGTTTTAACTGCATATACATGCAAACAAATAGGGATTAATTAATCATTTTAAATGGAAATGTTGTGTTGAAGAGGAACTGCCAAACAGGTATTATCAGCACTTTTCACTGTCCCGTTTCTTCCTTAGATAAGATGCAGACACACTGACCTGAACATCACTGCCATTGATGTGCATGCGTCGGATCATGCTGCCCTGGGTGGTCACATCTGTCCAATAAATCATCTGCTGACGATAGTCGAAGTCCAGAGCCACAGCATTGTTCAAACCCTGTCAAATAACAGAAGCTGCATCAGTCTGGGCTGGCGATAAATCCCTAGAGGATGGTTTGCAGGATTTCAAAGCACTTCAAAGGGACATACAGTATCATACTGTATCTGCAGGTCTCACCTGTTTGAGCAGCGTGTAATTGGAGCCATCCAAGTTGAGCTTCCGCAGGTAGTAGCGGTTGGCAAAGATCAAGAAGGGTTCCTCATCTGCATGAAGAGAGACAGCATGAAGTATTACTGCATCGTGGATTTACTTTAAACACTTGCCTGACTGTTATTAATCTGTCATGTTTCTTACCAGAGGTGGATTTGCATATGGTGGGGTTGTCAGGGCTAAGCTGGAAACCCTCCACACACAGACAGTGGAAGCTGCCGTGTGTATTAATGCAACGCTGCGTGCAGGGATAGGTGGTTGTGCACTCATCTATGTCGACACACGTCTTCCCATCATCCTTCAGACGGAAGCCAGTGTTGCATCTGCACTGTGAGGAGGCAAAGTACGGAGCAGGTAAAGCGACGGTGCACGCTGCTTATTTTACACATCCATCACTAGAGAACTCAAGTCAAAATTTCAAGGTGTTGACTTACTTTGAAGCCTATTTTAAGGTCTTCACAGAGCTGAGAGCAGCCACTCAGTTTGCTGTTCAGGCACTCGTTAACAAAGCAGTTCAGCTCGTCGGAGCCGTCGCCACAGTCGTCCTTATGGTCACAAAGAAGCGTCTCATTGACACAGTTTCCATTATTGCAGGCATATGCTGTGTCGTTGCATTTCTTCTCTGTTTCATGTGAAAGAAAAGAAATGAAAAAAGGAACAAATAAAGATAAAATGTGAGCAAGTGAGGCTGATACTGTTGTGAGTGCTTTCCAGTTACCAAAAAGAAAATCATATTCTATAATCACAAGTAATATTAATTTTTATGCTTTGTATGCACTTTTAGATGCCTTGTCTATATACTCAATCCAGCATGCTTGCTTTCTGTGCTGTTGTGCTGCTGTGTTATATGTTTGCTGTTTGTCTTACTGTATATATATATATTTTAACTGTAACTTAACATACTCAACAGTTGAAAATAAGATTTTTAAGTTGGCTCAAATTGGCACATTTACATTACATTAGAGTTAATATAGATTGTCCCTGATAAATAAATAAAAAAAATAGCAAAACTATTTGCACATATACTACATTAATGCCAATAAACCACTATTATGTACGCTAGGCAAGGTATTATACTGTATGTAGCTAAAGTGTTGCTGTAGTGGCTGTGTGAATATAACCTGGGCCAGTGCAGCGTGGGTTCTTAGGGGCCTCGTCCGAGTGGTCGTGGCAGTCAAAGTCTCCATCACACTCCCATGAATTCTGGATGAGGCAGCGTCCATTAGCGCAGCGGAACTCGTTGGTTCCACATGTAGGATATTCTGCGGTTAAAAAAAAAAAAAAAAACAGCACGGAGGTGATGGAGAGTCGAACTCATTGTTAAAAGCAAGAGCAAGGACAGACCTTTTACAAGAGGTCATGGGTCCACTCACCACACTCCTGGGACTCATCTGAGCCATCACTGCAGTCGTTGTCATGGTCACACACAAAGTGCTTGGGGATACACTGTCGGTTCTGGCACATGAACTCATTACTGCTGCACGTGTTGTTAAAGACTGAGACATAAAAAATATTTGGAGAATGAATGAGTGAAAATGTGCTTGTACAAGTTTAGTATAGATTTATGCCACTCTGGGTTATTAAAATGTTTTCTTTTGACCAGCCTGCACTCACCACAGCCAGCTTTGACACTCTCGTCAGCCCCATCAGGACAGTCTTTGTCACCATCACACTTCCAGCGCTGAGGGATACACATATGGGATCCAGGACACTGGAACGCCTCGGGACTGCAGGTTTTTGTTTCTGTGATGGAAAGAGGTTATTGAAGGCGGTTTTCATTACCCTTTATTTGTGTATTTGTGAATATGCAGTTAACTCCAAAAACAATCAGATGATTATATTTTTGGAATGTTTCAGAGCCAATGGGAACTGTTAAATACACAAATATACAGAAATGGAGGGAATTCTCTAAATTTGAGAATTTAATTCACGCACATTTGCTTTATAAGGTAACTTAAAGAGTTAAAAAGAGCACAGAACCAAACACTTCTGTCAAAATACTTTTGCTGCTAGATATGTTAGTGCTAACTGTTTTTGCATTTGTATTCACTAAACGTTTGTGCTCAACACTCACTGCACTTGCTGTCCTCATCACTGCTGTCACCACAGTCGTCGGCTCCGTCACACACCCAGCGGTTGGGAATGCAGCGGTGGTTCCCACACTCAAACTGGGAGGCTGAGCAGAATTTATCTAAAAGGACCAGAAAGAATGTATTAAGTGCAAAATATAAGCACCAAAACCAAGTAATGGTCTGTTGCATTTCAGCTCGTTTAGCTTTGAATATCTGGACTCACCACAGTGAGCCTCGTCTGCGCCATTCTCACAGTCATTCTCCTTATCACATGTCCAGCTCATTGGGATACAACGTCCACTAGGACAGGCAAAGAAGGGGGTTGGACACTTTGTTCTCCCGCTCCCTGGCAGGGTACAGACAATGGGCAGGTTAAAGAAGAAAACATCAGAAGAATTACAGTAAGCCAGCATAAAGAGAGAATGAGAAAATTTAATTTACATTTCTATGTTTTTCAAGCAGAATTCCCTCCAAAACCACAATTTAATGGATGAAAACATTAATTGTTTTTGTCTCTTCCATTTGGAATAATCCAAATTGAACTTCTTGCTTTAATCCATCTGCGGAAAATTACTTTTTTTCCTAGAACATCACCTGCACATTTGAAAACATATCTGTATCTTAGAGGTTGTTAAAAATACCTGGGCAATTTCTTTCATCGGAGAAGTCTCCACAGTCATTCGCTCCATCACATTGCCACGAAGGAGCAAAGCAGAGTGTGGTGAACTCGCACTTCTGAAATGTCACTCCCTTCACTCCCAGATGGAAGTAGCTGGAACAGTCCGTGGCAGCTTAACAAAGAGAGCAGCACTACTTTATTATCATAGCCTGGGAGAAAGTCTTTGCTTTTCTTATTAATTATTTTGGTTTTGGTGAATATAATCATTTTTTACTTACTGCAGTTGATCTCATCACTGGCGTCATCACAGTCTACTTTCTGGTTACACTTGCTGGAGTTGGAGATGCAGCCTCCGTCTCGGCACTGGAACTGATCGGCTGAGCACAGTGTGGCTGATACACACAAAGACGTGAGACAGTGAACACTATATAAAATATCAAAAGACAGTGGGTGGTAAAAACCTGCTTAATTAGTAAGATGGACTCACTGTTACAGAAAAGCTCATCAGAATTGTCTCCACAGTCGTCTTGTCCGTTACACCAGGAGCTATGCCCCACACAGCGGGCATTCACACACCGTCTGTAGCCCTTCTTACACGCACGATTGGCTGAGAACCAGACAGGAAACAATATGGAATCAAATTACAAATGTCAACAACAAGAGTAGGACTGAAATGGTTTTGACTACCTTTTTTTTTTTTTTTTTAAGAGAAAAAGGTTATACTCACCGCAGTACGACTGCTTCTCATCAGACTTGTCCTTGCAGTGGGCCATGCCATCACAAGTCAGGGTGTAGTTAACGCAGTCTCCGTTTCCGCACTCAAACTCATCAATGTTGTTACATGTGGTGTTCACAGCTGAGAGAGAGAGAAACAATTTGTTCATTCAAGCTCAGGAGAAAAGAAAACTTCTGCAAAATGTATTTTTAAATTATGAAATAACCTTTTTTAATCAGTATATGGTATCAACTCTTTTAAAGCCAGGTGAGAAGAAGACATTCCCATTCTTGTATTACCTATGCAGGTGTTGTCTTCCAAAAGCTTCCTGTCACCACGACAACTGCAGTTGACCCTTCCCTCAGAGGTCAGCAGACACAGGTCCTGGCATCCTCCGTTGTTAACACGGCACAGAGAGAACTCACCTATGTAGAGATGAGGCACATTAGGGAAAATTAGCCACACAAACCTGCACATACAGTATCAACACGCCTGAGTGAGCCCACTAAGACTACACATCCAACCCCCGACACACAAGCAAACACATGTGCATCCACATCGGCAGGCAGATATGTCTGCTGAAGGCATAATTCAATGTGACTCCATCTAAATGGAATTTGCAGCTATTACTGCAGGCTTGTATGGTTGCTGTGGGTGCTGGAGCCCAACTGAATGAAACAACTTGTCAGAGACAATAGCTGACAATATGGTAGAGAAAAAAAGTGAGGCTGCATTGATTTCAAAGGGTACAGACAATAGGAGATGTAGAAAAAGATGAATTGGAGAAAGAGGTGCAGAGTATGGTTAAAAGTGAAGAACAGCAATTGTGTCTATAACTCATCTGCTGCTGTGTCAGACTCCCAGATTACTGCTGTCCCCTCATTAACTGCTGTGCTAAGGCAGAAAAGCATTTTTTGTTCACATATTTTTGTCTGTTTCTGTTTTTCGTACAGCTATTTGTTACATTTGTAATGTCCTCACTTTTTCAATTTAGAAAATTTACTGAATGACAACATATATTTATACAGGATCGAAAATTGCACTATGATAAAGTATTTTATCCATATCACCCAAACACATTATGTACTCAAAACACTTTGTGTCACAGTGTCGCTTAAAAGAATAGTAGTAAGAAATCACACACACACACAAACAAATACTTGGATCCCTCATTCTGTGTAAAAACTCACAGCTGTTGGTGTCGTTGGCCACCGCGACGATGCCCATTGGCTGCTGGGGGATGTCGGCACGCAGCACCTTCATGTCTCCTCCTGTGTATTTGTCAGCCCGAAGCACAGCCCTCCTCACCCAGTCAGTCCAGAAGATGTAGTCTCCATACACAGCCAGGCCAAATGGATGGACCGGCTCATTCTTCAACACCACCTGCAGGGGGAAGCACAGCCATAGTCATGACCTCACACATCTAGGAAATTCCAGCCTTGCAACAAACTGACTATTAGGAAGTAATACATACAGATGATATACACTGTGTGTGTATCGTGTGTGTGTGTCACTCACGTAGCGGCGACTGCCGTCATATTCGCAGCGCTCTATCTTGTCAAGTGTGGCATCAGAGAAGTAAAGTTTTTCAGCACGGTGGTCTATGGCCAGGCCGTTAGGGGTTCGGATGTCAGTGCCAATGATCACAAGGACATTGGCACCAGTGAGTGTGGCACGCATGATACTGGGAGACTGCTCATTCCAGTTGGTCCAGAACATTAGGCTGCAGGAAAAAGTAAAAATCAGTGTATGTGGGAAATACTTTCACATAAACGAGGAACAATATTTTGTTCAAATAGGTATAATATGGATATGTGATATGATAATCATTCTAACCTCTGACACTCATCAAGGACAAAGGCTCTGGGGTGGTCATCTCCTGACATGGTGACCACAGTGTGCCGGTCAGCAGCACCCCAGCGGTTCTGATCCACAGTGTGGCGGGTGATGGTCGAGGTAGTGTAGCTGGTCCAGTACAGCATATCCCAGCCCCTGTGGTACGCCAAACCCTCCACTGAGCCCACATCTGAAAAAAAACATAGGAATGGACAGAAGAGGGGAAAAAATTATAGAGATAAACAGAGACAAGTGGAAAAGGGAAAGGATACAGGGCAGAGAGAAATTGAATCAGAAAGAAGGAGAAGACGGAAGAGAGAAGAGAGGAAGGAAAAGAACCACGTCAATCCCAGAGCTATGTTAAAAGGCAACAGTGTGGACTGTCTGGCAGCAGCTCAGTGCTGGCAGTCTGCTGTGTGGCAGCACAGAGTCGTGGCTATGGACATGACAGCTTGGTATTAATGACCAAGAACACTGTGTGATTCAAGGCTTTTATCCAACAAATAGCTCACTAAAAAGGTCACAATAACAGTTACCGGCTAGCGTATTACTTTCCATTGCAATACCTCATCAACAGATGAGGAGTAAAATGTCACTTTTCTGCTCCAAAGCCTTGAAATGAGTAAGAGATTGAACCTGTGAGTTCCCATGCCTGAACAGAGGCCAGAGGACAGACAAGAGTCAGCCAAGATGGAGGAACACAAAGTTCCGTAGCGGCAAATAGAGAACAGCTGTTCTGCTGCTGAGAAACAATACATGCACACACATATACTGTATGTGTACTTCAGGAAGAGTCAGTTTGAGAGCAACCACATGTCAGATGATGCCAAATAAGTGGTAATAGTTGCCTTTCTGTTACTTACTGCAATGGAATATTGATTGCAGCTGCCTTTTCCAATGCTGGATATGGCTTCACACCATGAGTGAGGTTCACCACCAGGTGGGACACTTAACACTACACCTCAATATCTCGCCATGGACAAGAATCAACATTTTGTCTGCCCCATGCTATGAGATTCTGAATACAGCAAAGCAACTGGGCATGCAATGCAAAAAACAACTACCCCTGCTTTTTGCACTCATAAATCAATGCCCTAAAAATCGATGAGGACCAACATGAAATCCATTCACCCCTGTTTCCTCTTTTTTTAGAGCTGTTAATGAATTGTAAATCTCTAGCCTACAGCGCCCTTGACTCAAATTCTTGCTTCTCACTTCTGTTTATCTTCACATTTTTGTTGATCTAAGCCAATCTGGGTCGCTGTACATTTTCGCTTGTTTACAGTAATAGTGATGAGTTGAATTTATAGCTCTCAGGCTCAGCTGGTTGTACTGACACTGATAGTTTTTTATTGCACTTATCTGCAGTAGGTGTGATTGCAGCTGAGTGTTTGCTACCACACCGGCAGTCAATAATTACCCTGATTTCTGAAAGCAAACACTATTTCACTCTATATCTCTTTGTGTGTATACTATGTCTGTGTATGTTCTGAATATGTGTGCGCAGAGATAACGTCTTTACAAAATGTACAGATAAATTCAGAAAATGAACAAAAACAATGGACCCTGGGAAAAACTATGTCTGGCCTTACAAGGCCCTCCCACAGAGAGCCAGCCAACCCATCTCTGTCATGCTCTCTGATAATCAGTCCAGAGTTCACCTGCCGTTTACTCGCTCTCACTGTCGAGCTATTCGCCTCTCTTTTCCTCCTCTGCTACCATTCCATTTCTCAAGAGATCCCTTCCTCGGAGGCAGAACTGAGGCTGATTGTGGATTGCTGAGCACGGGCCTGATTGAGATGTCATGTGGATAAGCTGCTTGCTCTGAGGTGACAGGAAATCACACAATCTACAGCATTTAACTCCCAACACTCGGATGCCCTTAACAGGAATTCAGGGGGAAGGATGAAAACCTCAGCAGCTAAGAAACCGGCGGTGTCTTGACTTCAAAGGAGGGGTTGGATGTTATTTCATTCCCTCTACCGCCCCCAGTCAATCAAAGGTGGAGCTGATTGCAACAACTGGAATGGATTGATTCACATACAGAACATGGGAAGCAGCTTTAACATCTATGAGATTGCTCATTCACTGGATGCATCTTATGGGACAATTTTTAGGAGGTAATGTCATTTCCACAGTGTCAGAATGGGCATGAATATATGTAATGTATGTATTTAACATCAATCTTCATTTCTTAGTGGTGAATTTTCTCATCGAAGTTCAGGAAACTGGAAGGTGGAAGTTGTAAATTTGCATGATGTTATTTCTAAGTAAAGTTCCGCTGACTCACAGTGTGACTAATCATTCCAACACAATGTATTATCAGTAGTTTTATGACCGGCTTAAGTATGTTGACCCATCCACTAACTGTGTGTTAACAGTGGCAATATGACTGGAAGACACCTCCATTACTGAGGACAGGAAAATGCAGCTGTTTAACTCTACAGGTGAAGAGGATCTGCCAGCGAACAGCAGTGACACTTGGGTGGGTAATGTGGAGCAGGTCCTGGTCCCAATATTAGATATATTGATTCTGGTGTTTGGGGTGGGGGGGCACACCATGGTGATGGTGATCCTGTGTGGGAGGCAGAGGAGAGGGCCTCCCCAAAGCTCAATGACAGGCACAGGTACAGACGTCCTCCTGCTGGCTCTGAGCTCTGCAGACCTTCTGTTGCTCTCCATGCTTCCCTTCCACACTGTCGCCATCGCCATGCAGCAATGGCCATTTGGGAACATCATGTGTCGTCTGGTGGGCTTCTTGGGATCGGCCTGTTCTTCGGCTAGCATCTTCACACTCGCCACGCTGGCTGTGTCGCGCTATCTGACTGTGGTGAAGCCTGCCAGAGCTTACAGCCTCCTCTCTCATCGCCGGGTCTCTATAACTGCTGCGCTGCTCTGGGTCCCCGCCTGCTGCCTGGCGACTCCCCAGCTGGTTTTTCGCTCTGTGGGAATCCCACGCAGCACCCCTGATGGCCTCACTTGCTTCGCTTTCCTGTCCCACAGAGACCAGATGATCTATGGATTGTTTCACTTCCTCATGGCCTTCTTGCTTCCACTGGTCACCATTGCGGTGGCATACGGCAGCATCTACATGTTCCTGTGGCGGAGACGGCAAGCTGGCAGGGCCCCTCAAGTAGAGCACCACCAGAGCAAGGTGACCCTGACATCCGCCATGCTGGTGCTGGCTTTCACCCTGTGCTGGCTACCGTCCTACGGCCTGACACTGGCCTTACTGGTGGATGAAAGGTCAGGGGCCACTGGCACTTCACCACGTTACGGCCCCTTCAGTGTGTTTGCACGGTTCATGGCCTCCTCCTCTACAGTGATCAACCCCATCCTCTATGTGCTCATGTCCGAAAAGTTCAGACAGGACCTACTGGGGCTGTTCAAGAGGGGAGGGCAAAGAGCCAGTGGGACTGCCTGACAGTATTAGTATCAGCACCTTTCCTGATGTAACTGACCACCTGACACACAACCACTGAACAAATCCTGACTACTGAGAATTAGAATGAAACAATTACAGAAAGACTCATATGAAGGAAATGGACACTACCATTACCCTCATGAGGAAAGTCTACTTCACAAGGCAAAACAACAGCGTACTTCACTCAAAGACAAGACATTACCTCTTAAAAACATTCACTTTGTTAGTCTGAAGATGAAACGGTTTGCCCTGGGAGGTGCTGCTCTACAGGGACAGTAGAACAAACAATCCTGGATCATGTACTCCTTGTAAAAACAGATTAAAGAAAAGGCACTTTGGTAAAACATTAACGGTGCACTCGTGTTTTGTTGTGCTGAGATAAGGTGAATGAAGGTCTATCTGTCTTGCTGGGCCTGTTTATATTCTTATACACTGTGTTCTCAAAGCACAGATAAAAAAAAAAGATCTTTTGTTTTGTTTCTAGTTTGACTTCAACTTCAGAAAAAAAGCTTCCTAGTTCTGTTTTGGCGAACTCCAGCGGTTTTCCTCTCCAGGAAGACATATCACTCGGTGGTGGTGGGGGGGTTTTGATGTTTACAACTAAGTCTTTTTGTTATTGTTTAGAAACCAGAAATGACAAATCACAGGCCACGTATCAGTTACGGGAGGGAGGAATACACTGTAGATAAAGTGGGAAATAAACTGTGTGGAAGTTGATTTTTAAAGAAAAAGAGAATGTGAAGAAATGGTTTACACAAACCTAAGATGTGGGAATACTCACTCTCTACCACGGTCTTGCGGTCAGAACCATCATCACTGATCTGCTGGATGTTGCCAAAGTGGATGTCGCTGAAGAAGATACGGTTAGCCCCCTTCCCTCCCCCTCCTCGGTAATCAAAAGTGAGTGCAATGACATTCTTCATGTGGTCGGGGTCCTCAAATGGCTTTATGGGGGCATTCAGGTTGTTTTCATCTGACAGGTGGACGCTCTTTAGTATAGTGCGCTCTGAGTAGAGCAGGTAGCCATCATAGTCACGGCAGCTGCATCCATCTTCAGCCAGCATGCCATGGGCACAGGCACATGTACGCTGATCGTTGCCACGGTAAAGACAAAGCTGCTGGCAGCCACCATTGTTGACTTTGCACACATTTGTTCCTGCACACAGACATTACAACCACAAAGAGATCATTATCTACAATTTCCAACATCAAATTGAAATAATTTCTAAATTAAAATCTACATTAAAAAGTATTTACTTTACAGCTAATTTCAAAAAATACAAATATTTTGAACAATGCTCAATTTTTGCATGAAAAGCAGACTTTTTATAATAAACCCCTCAGTGCTTACCTTGCTGTCTGGCCCTGTTGAAGACCTTGATGTCTTTGAGCTGCACCCCAATACCAGTCCTCAGAGACACAGAGTCTGTGGCATTGTCTTTACTTCCTCTCTTTATAGAGCCATTGGCATGCGTCCTGCATGAAAGTAGATAGACAGCATTAAACAGAGGCTGAAGCTAGCAAATAAGAAAAATATTAAGCCAGTGGCTGAATATCACTCATAAATAATCCTAAAATAATCCTCCTGAGGGAGGAGGTATATCTGACCTGTCACTCCAGTAGATGTAGCTCTCAAACACAGACACAGAGAACATGTCCATGTTGTTGTTGGCCAGCACCACTTCTCTATTCTCTCCTGTCTCTAGGTTGATGCGCTCAATCTTGTCCGTCCTGGCATCACACCAGTACAGCAAACCATCCTACATGCACACAGACAGCAATGTTTTCAATGTTGTTGTGACACAGGGTCCACTTTCAGCACGGGATCATTGTGATATACATGCATGAAAGGTTTGTGTTACTGTACCTCATAGTCAATGGAGATACCGTTGGGCCAGCTGATACTGACATTGACCAGGACAGCCCTCTGAGAGCCATCCAGACGAGACCGTTCAATACGGGGATACTGGCCCCACTCTGTCCAGAACAGGTAGCTACACACACACAAACACAGATATCACTTCTTCAGTAATCAATAATGAGAGGAATTACAACAGAAGCTGCAGTAATAATTGGAACTAGACCCATTGTTGTTTCATCTCACCCTTTCTCAGGGTGAACAGTGATGGCACGAGGTTTGTCCAAGCCCTGGGAGATCACCACGTAGCGGAAGGAACCATTCAGTCTGGCCACCTCGATCACATCAAAGCCTTGGTCCGTCCAGTAGATGTTTCCTGTGGAGGACAAAATAGAAACAATCATGCTCTGGCAGCTCCTGAGCACACGCTGAACTGTATTATGAACTGCTTTTTGACAATACATTGGTGAAACAGAGACAAGATGGAGCAGAAATTAGAAGGAATGACAATGGAAGAGGCAGATAAGGGTCACCTTTGGCCATCCGGAACTCACATGATGTTAATTATTTTACACTGTTCACGCCTTTTTTTCTGTATCAGTCTCCACGTGTCTCAGTTATTAACTCTATTGCTTTAAATTCACGTCTCTACAGGTCATCAGTATGTTTAATTGATAATGTTTGAATTCCAAGACTGTGGGCTATGTTTTGTCTGAGGTCTCCCTCACCTGCTATCCAGTCAACAGCTATGCCCTCTACCCTGCCGATGCCATTGGTGACCACATCCTCTCTCCAGGTCTGATCTCTCTTGGCCCTGCTGATGGTGCTCAGGCCCATGTCCACCCAGTAGATAGTGTCATTGTCTGGGAAAACGAGTGATACATATTAAAGTTGGACAGAATTTTTCATACATACACACACACACACACACACCATATAGTGGTGAATTAAGCTAATGTGTTGTAAGAAGTCTTACCAGCATGGAAATCTATGCCCACAGCCAAGGAGGTGCCTGACACTGGTACGAGGGCATCAGACTTGTCTAATGGATCCAAAGGAATACCACGTATACCCTCATGCACAGAGTACAGGAGGAAAGAGCCAACACCTGCAACAAACAAATCCAAGTTTTGACCCTTTAAAAAGTTTGTTCTGCATCACACTGTTATTACTTTAATGAATTTCATCAATCCATATTTGTATGAATGAAGAATATTTATATTCATAAATGTGCCGTACCCTCACAGGACTGCTGCCCTCTGCGTAGGCTGTATCCTGCAGTGCACATGCAGGCTCTGGTGGTCGGGGAGGTGGGGAGACACAGCTGGGAACAGTCTCCATTGTTATTACTGCAGAGATTGGTGCCTGGAAACACAAAAGCATGAGAACAAATACACAAAACAAATCAAAAAGGAGTTAAGGCTGATTTATGGTGGGTCGCTCAACACTTCTGATAATTGTCGCTCAAAAGAAATTGAAGAGTCATGCAATGAGAGTAACACTTTTTTCTGTCGAAAATAAGTCATTTCTGTTGAGCGACACTCATCAAATGTGTCAAGCGACCTACCATAAATCAGCCTTAAGGGAGATATAAACAGATGTGCTCTAGATTAGGTAAACGGGCTACATGCTGCAAGCAAAACAGATCTTAAATGAGACATATTTTCCTCCCATTTTTTTGCCAAGCAATTTAACCCAAACAAATGCTGTAAAAGCTCAGAAAAAAAAGATTCCTTGTGGCAGCACCTTTCTGCACAGTTTCATTGTAGATTTTCATGTGCATCATGGGGGACGTGCTGTTCCTCAGGACTTTCCAGTTGCCACCATCCTTCTTGTCACAGGTGCCTATCTGGTCAGTTCCTTGGTCTGCCCACCACAACTTGTCTCCTAAGGGACACAACACACAACAGGATGGTCAACCTAAACTCCACTCAATTCAGGAAAAAAATCATCACCAGCTGGCATGAACATTTTCTGGAGACCTACCCATGATAGCCAGAGCGGTAGCCTTGGTCAGCTTGCCTTTGACGCCCTCAAGTACCTCCAGTCCAGAGCCATCCAGCTTGCAGCGGTTGATGGTGCTGTTTCCTGAGCTGATCCAGTAAAGCTGCTCGGTGTCAAAGTCAATGGAAAGACCTGGACCACAAAAAAAGAGAGCGCTTAAGTGTAATGACCTGCCCTGTCACTAGGGTGTGCTGTCTCTCATGCAGTCACACAAAGAGGCGCAGTAAATTACTGACCGACGGGGCCTTTCTGGTTGGTAAATAGTACACTGCGGTTGCTGCCATCTGTGTTGGCCATGCTGATGTTGTCCCCATCTGTCCAGTAGAGCTTCCTGAGGGAGGCAAGCAGAGAGAATCAACAAAGCTACAGCATGCCTCAGCAAGAAGGGCCGAGATTTGAACAAACTTTAATTCATTTTCAGCACAGCACGATTTCGCCTCTCAAGCCTGGCAACACAAACCTCATTGCTCACTGTGCAGCAAAACTGGAGGAGCTTTCTATTATGTGAAGAAATCAATTTGTCATCCTGAACTTTCTGCACCATCAATGAAAAGTAATCTCATGATATTCATCTATAAAGCTCTACTGACAAGCTTTGCAATCGACCTCACATCTTTTATCTCATATAAATTACACGGTTCACATTCTAATAATTACTCAACCCTAGATATCCCATATGTACACACTAAAGTTGGCATGATCGTATTCAGGTACTATGCACCTTTTAAATTGAATGAACTGCATACAGTACTCAGGCTAGATTATTCATTATTCCCCCTTTGGAGATTTTAAATCCATATTATCTGATGTTTCTTAGGGCTTATTTCTGTCGCTGGATTGTTGGTCGTCTGGCTTAAGATTTGTTTATCTGTGGTTCGTATGGCGGTTAGATTTCTGTTCTCAAGTCTCTCTTAAAAAAGAGATCTTGTTTTCAATAAGATGACAAAATACAGTGTGTAGTATCTGTTACTGATACCAAACTGTATGGGACTTTAATTGCAATGTTTTTAAAATCTTTTTCAAATAAGGTCCAATGAAGTTCAGCAGTATGCGCAGATGCTGATGGGGTTGGGTGAAGCAGAAATAAAGTTGAGCTGGCAAACTGGACAGTAAAGACCCACAGAAAATCTGAAATTCAGCATCTGAAAAAGGTCCTCTCTGACTCATCATCCCATCAACCCTCACTCTCCCACACTGCACACACTCACATAAACACCTCTCTTTTGTTTGCTCTTCAATGAAAACACGCACAAAGAGAATATAGGATGATGTGATTGTGCGTTGCTGTGTTTAGACTGTGTGTAGTCTTTAGGTGCCTCTCAAATTCTCTTTAATTGCATCCACATTCCCCTCACTTGCGTCTTAGTCCCTCCTACCAAGGAAGCATGGAGAGACACAAGGAAACCACACAAGGAGAGAGGAAACAAGGAAATATGCTTTTAGAGAAATGAGACGTCCTTTCCTCGGAAGCGTCATGCAAAGAAACGTCTGTTTCTAATGATGGTGGTAGCTGATCACAGCTGGATCAACTGTCAGTCCTCTTTAACAGCTGTAGCAACTTTTGATGGAGTTCAGGTCTGCTCACATGTGCACTGTGCTGACACTAATAAGGACACACAGTTATCACTGCCAGAGCAGGAGTGTTTTCTCTCTGCAGCCTGTTTCCTATTTAACAAACACCTGAATATGAATAAAAACCTGCATTCTGTATTTATACTGTTCCTGTGTCCTGCTCCAAGGCACATGAACCATTTCTACCAGCAGAATGCATTTATATTATTTATATGTGACTGTATTTATTGATACTCTGATTATGAATTCATTATTTCTTTAACTCAGAATACGATTAGGGTGTCTTTTGAACACTGGAAATGATCTATTAGTGTATTAGTGTTTCAAGGAAAATGGAAAACGTGTACAGTGACTCATAACAAACCCGACGCTCAGGGATTTTCAGCCTCACGTGACTGATAAATGATGTAAAATATAAATATGTTTAAAATGTGTTTCTTGCGGACAGACAGACTCTTCCTGACTTTAACTGAATCCATAAT
The DNA here is from genome assembly GCF_910596095.1 of Thunnus maccoyii. NCBI lineage: Eukaryota > Metazoa > Chordata > Actinopteri > Scombriformes > Scombridae > Thunnus > Thunnus maccoyii. The sequence continues at coordinate 15,335,659 of NC_056535.1, read as the reverse complement.
AAAAGTTAATGGGGGAAATAACAGGTCATGAAAAGAAAAATCTTTCTAATAAATGAAGAAAGTTGTTTATAGTTCTTTTGTTGTTCAGACCAACAATTAACAGAGATTTTTAACAGATGGTGAATCAGAAAACAAATAAAATATAAAACTTGGGAGTGATACACTTGAGTTTAATCTGTAATCTGTCTCCACTCAGTTATGTTGATGATGTGTCATATTCAGTCTGATCGGCTACAGCATCCAATCAATAACTAATATCCACTAAGGAGGTGTGTTGGCTAGTAAAAGAGGCTGCTCTCGTGTATCCTTGCTCATGGCTCCTCAGAGATCCCTCCTAGCTCCTCAATCCTCGCTCGAGCAGAAATAAGCGCTTTGGGATGGTCTTCATGATGGCGCACTGGAATGTTTTCCGGTTCAAGTGAGAATTGAGGAGCGAGGAAAGATCAAATAAGGGAATTGAGATGCACCTTATATTTAAAGGGTATCTAACCTCTGCCCCCATCATCCACTTCCTGTCAAATCCAACCGCTTCCATCACATCCTTCATTTGTTTGCTAACATGCCTTTAAATAAAATGTCAAGCATTTAAAGCTCCCACATTTGCGTGTTTTCGCACACAAACATTTGAGTTTGTCCCTCTTCGACTCTCTTTGCCCCCCCTCTCACTCCTGGGCATGTTCTTGGCGGTGTGTTTATGTACCAGAAAGAGGAGACAGCCTCAGCATATGGATCCAGCATCTGCTTCTCATTTTCCCCCATGCCAACAATACTCAGATCGGAAACATTCCTCCGCTTAAGTAGACTAAGTCTTTCAAAGAGAGGAAGGAGTACACAAAAAAACACAAGAAGGCAGAGATATTTCTTAAGAAAATATCCTTCCTTCATCCACCTCAAATACTCAAAAGAACACGTATTCCTGCACAAAGCTAAATATATAAATACAGATGGTCTGTCTATGCTCTGCTGGTAAGAGGAGAGGCCAGGCACGTTTTGTTTGGGGAGCTGAGGGGGTATGGTTTCAGGAGGGGAAGGAAAAATGGACATTTGCTGAACAAGACAGAAGGCAACGAGATGTAAGATAAACATTGAACAGAAATAGCGACAAAAAGTGTCCGAGTCACTGGCTTTAAATAATTCATACAGTCTATCTGAGCGCAGGAGCTAGCTTTAAATAAAATGGAGCTAGAGAGACAAAGGTGAAAGATGACATGATGAGGGGAGAGAAACTGAAACCACCTCCTGAGTGAAGAAACAGTAAAGGCTAAAACGCACTGAAAGCAATAAATGACGTGCCTCATTTGATGCTCCTATGGCGCACTGCAGGCGTCCCATTTGAAATGCCAAGACCACAGAACCAACACAGATTTGTCCTTTTGTTCTTTGTATTTATGGCTGCATTAGTTGGATGTAATGAATGAATGAAAAGGAGAAATGCAGAGGAGGAAAATGAAACTAAGAGCATCTGTTTCCACAGTAAATCATTTTTCGAGTGTTTGACGGTTATTTATTTGCGCTTTAAAACGCAACCATTTCTCTCATTCACTCTGCCACTGCTCCCTCTCCTCGCTTGACTGTCTCTCTCTCATGCTCTCAGCTATCTTTCTCTTTTTTGGATGCAGAAAAAACAGCTTTGATCGCTGGGTCCTCATTTGACGCTCCAAAATCAAAACAAGGTCAGAGTAGGGTCGTCAAGGCAGTTTGAAGCGCCTCATAACGCTTTTGGTACGTGTTCGGCCATTTAAAACAATAGGTGTACTTCAAAATGTGTGCGTCAGAGGCTTTCATTGCATTTGGGCCTTAAAAGGTCAGCGACCATCAATACCACTACTCTGCCTGTCATCACTGACTGCAAACAGAGGGGAACCTGACAGCCAGAGAGCGTGTTTGTGTGTGTGTTTGCACTTGTGCATGTATGTCTTGTAGGTTAAAGGTGAAATCAGGAGGGTGTCTGAGAACAATTTCTGCAAGCTTCATTTTGACTAAGTGTGACAACTTTATGGTATGTGTGTGTGTGTGTGTGTGTGTGTGTGTGTGTAAGTGAGCGTGTGTGCGTGTGTGTACAACCAACCCCAGAATTGGATGCAGCACTAGACAGTGTGGTTTGTCCAGGCCCTGGATGACAGCATTTTTGAAAGAGCCGTCCAGTCTGGCAACATTAATCTGTTTCTTATTGGCATCATAGCTGGTCCAGAACAGGTTCCTTGACACCCAGTCCACTGCCAGGCCGTGAGCGTTGGGCAGATCTGAAAATTGATAAACATACACACAGAGCTATTTAACAATTTTCTTAGTTTTTGTGTTTAAGAACGAGAAATTCAAACGCTGAGAACTACACAGAAATCAGAAAGAGTGGGAAGAACTGCAAAAAAACACATGGAAAATGACCCTTTGCTAATCTCCCCCTTAGTTACCGTCGCTAGGTCAAGCTTTCAATTCTAGCACTAAAATTCATAGTGACTAGACAAAAGCAGGCTTCTCATTTTGCTGGCAGATTTAGTTAGCTGTAGTTAGCTAGCTAATTAAACGCTAACTCCCTGACCTGGTTGAAAACTTTGTCTCCAGCTGACTTTTTAATGTTTCCACTTGACTTATTTTGAAATAAAAAACCACCACCCATCAAACTCTTTGGGGTACAGAGTATCAGTCTCCCATGCACACCACTTCGGCATGTGCTTAGTTACAGTTGCTAAGCTATTGTTGGATAATCACTGTTTGGGGGAGAGGTTTAGCAAACAAAATTGTACATGCCTCTGCAAGCTAAACCACAAAAACACAACAAAAGCCCAACCAAGTTTGTACCACAAGAATAGTTGGGGCTCATTTTTTTCTGTCTATTTCCATATAGATCTTGATATTTATAGAAAACAAAACTGGGTATGAAAATCTGAATTGAAAATGAAAATTTGAAAATGGTATATCATTCATTTATTGTTTTATAAATTACTTTAAGGGGTAATCACAAGAAATCAATTGCATTACTCCTAATTTTCACAATAAAATAATACATATAATATAAGAAATTAAGAATTTAGACTAAATCTGGTCAAAATAAACTACAAAAGGAAGACAAAACGGAAGACAATGAGCTTTAAGTATATGTAGTATATGTATACAGTATATATATTCTACTGTGTTGCCTCCGTACCAGCAGAGACCACAGTCTCAACTCCAGTTCCATTAATGAAAGCTCTCTTGATGGTCTGGGTGCGAACGTCTGACCAGTAGATTCGGTGCTCCAGAGCGTCATAGTCCACCACAGTCACATTGTCGATGTCTGGCACAGTGAAGGAGATGATGTAGTTGTAGTACGGGTTGTCGATGTCCACTCCCCGGATCTCAATCTGACGAGCGTACAGCAGGAACTGACGGGACTCTGCGGGGAGGGGAGAGAAGATGTTGACATTCATCCTTCACTGATTCTGCAGAGCTTCGGCATTCAATGAGAGTAATCAGGAGTTAAAAGAAGCTTCAAGTCAAAAGTCAAATGCATGAGTGCACACTAATGGCAAGAGTTGTGGATTGGTGGTTGCAGCATGGATTGGTGCCTCTGTGCATTATTCCTGCCACTTGAACAAACAGTTAATCCAATTGCATCTTTGACTCTAATGATTATGTCTGGCTGGCTAACTCAATAGCACAGCCGTGACAGCGTAAGTGAATTCAATCCGTGTAGATACATTCCAATTGCATTGGTCTCAGCAGTCCTATCATCATTTAACTGTGGGCAGCTTAAATGATAGACAGGAGGAGAGGGAAAAAGAAAGAGAGAGGGGGTAGTAATGACAGTGTCAGGCTGTATCGGCCAGGCCAGACTAGGTGGTGGACGTGGAGGGTTGTGGCTGATGCCTGCATCAGACAGAATGGGGCTCTCCATTCCATTACCCCTGAAGATAATAGAAAGTGCTGCCCTGAATACTAAACTCACAGACTGAATAAACAGGCCCGCTCTCACTTTTCACGGACAGACACTTCAATGCGTACCAAGGCTGTCACAGCAATAGCACCTCAAAGTGAAAAAAAGTCTACATTATTTAATCCTCTCCCTCTCTCTCTCACTGTCTCTCTCTCTCTCACACACACTAACAAACACATACACACACAAAACCCCACACAAATGAAAATAAACAATTCTGCAAGGACACGGATTACACTCGGCATTCAATGACAGTTTTGCCAAGACAAGCAGAGGGGAAATTATCTGCAAACTCAGAGGGAAGTCAAAGAGTGTGAACTGCATTTATGTACGTGTGTGCTCGCGCTTACCATAGCAAGTGCGTTTGTCAGAGCCGAGCTTCATGAGGTGAGGGCAGGCGCACGAGAACGTCTGGTTGTAGTTGATGAGACATAGATGAGAGCAGGGCTCCTTGCCATCTTTAGCTGCGCATGGGTTAGGAGCTGCGGAGGAAATTAAAGGTGGAAAAGTACAAGACAAAGACAGAAATGATTACAATTTTGTACATTCCAAAAACCATCATGTGTAATCTTTTTAATTAATCACAAGGTTTTTCACTCTTATAATGAACATGCTAGTTGTGAATGAACTAACTAGTTGCTCCTTTATCTACAGCAAAATGAGGGAATATCTTTTGGAAGAATGGTGTTCATCCCTCCAGAGTTTCAGAGACTTGGGAGAATCTATGCCAAGAAGCCCTGAAACTCCTTGTGGTGGACCAACACCTCACAAAGACACTTTTTGACATTTTGTCATGTATTTGTATATTGACTCTCACGCTTTAAGAAAGTGCCCGCCATAAGCTTTTCTCTGCCTAACTTTCAGGACTACAGCTATAAGTGTGTCTTTTGTGCACTTTTGTGTCTCTCACCCTGTGGCTGTCTGGATGGATGGTAGACCTGGAGGTCAAAAGGTTGCGTGTTGGTTCTCTGGACCACAGTGACGTTGCTCCCGGTCCATTTGTTTGCCTTAGCCAGCGTGTTGGTCCTCCAGTCCGTCCAGTAAACCTCTCCGCCATACATGGTGACGGCGAAGGGATGTGACAGATACTCATGGCCCCTCAGAACCTCAATTAGCCCAGAACCGTCATACTTGGCTGAATAAATGGCATCAGACCTGCGCATAAAAAAATCTCAATTGCATTTCTGGGTGTAACTGATAGATAGAGATAGATAGTGTCGTGCACCAAACAAAGACGTTTGTGTGAGTGTTTTCATGTCTGTTCCCTCAGTCTGACCTGGCATCGATCCAAAGGATGCGACGCTCTAGATAATCAACAGTGAGTCCATTTGGCCAGCCTCCATTGCCAGTTTCCTTATGGATGGTCTTCCTGCCTTCTCCACTCATGGATGCAGCTTCAATCCTCGGCAAGCTGGCATCCCAGTCTGTCCAGAAGAGGATCCTGCAGTTTCATGCCACAACATAGGGGTGCAGTCAGAAATATAATCCTCTACTGTCATTAAAGGTACAATAAGGCAGGAGTGTGAAGAAAGCAGTGCAATTATCAAAACATTAGCCTTTTAATATAGTCATAATTTGTTATAAATGTCCATCAATGTTCATAAATGTCCAAATCTCCATTTGACAAAGCAGCAGTAAATACTGTAAGCAGTGCAGTCGTTACCCGTCTCGGGGGTCTAGGGCAATAGCTCGAGGATGCTCCACCTCCCCGGCCAGCAGCGTGGTCCTCATGGTGCCGTCTAACTTGGCCACCTCGATCTGATCCAGGTTGCTTTCCACCCAGTAAATGTTTCCTGCTATCCAGTCCACTGCCAGGCCTTCAGGGGTAGCCAGCCCGTACTGGATTACTACATCAAAGCTGGTTAATGCTACAAGGACGGATGAAAAACACAGGAGAGGTAGTCAACATCTTGTTTTGTTTTGTATGTTTATCTATCTATCTATCTATCTATCTATCTATCTATCTATCTGTCTATCATTGTGACAAAGAAAAAGTTTCCTTGAGGTTGAAAAGGTTGTATTATCCCTTTTTGTTTAAAACTGCTAGAGAAATCTGATCTAATATTTCATCTAGCTGCTCATTAAAATAAACATTCCCGCTGGGCACCTCACTTACTTAATGAATTCACACAGTATTTCAGTGTGTATGGATAAAGGCTACGAAGACTGGGATTGTCGCTGATGGCAACATTTTAGATTGTACTGTAACCCGAAGCATATTTACAAATTATGTAAATTTAATCAAGCTATTTGGATTCATAGCTAACGTTGCATTACAGACTGTAATGCCTTTAATCAAGTGGTTAGCTGCTATGTTTGGGAGAAAACAAGAAGTCAGCACAATGAATGAAAACATAAATATATACAGTAGTGGCTCAGCAGGGGGTGTGATACTACAATTACAGAACGGGCCTTAAAAAACTAAATATGAGGTTTCTTGCAGGGTTAAAGAGACATTTTCTAGCCTCAGCTTCTTTCTAACCCTCTCATTCTCCAGTAGGTCTCTAATCAGAGGGACGTGTCAAATTATTTGAGATGAGTTATTATCCTTTCTGGCGCAATTAAAACACACACTTTCAGTATAAAGCCTATTGGCTGTGTCTTAGAGGCATGGTACACAACAACAGCATGCACAGACAAATACATATACATGAATGCTATACTACTCGAGTATTATTTATCCACATGATTTGCTCATTATTATTGCTGCATTGATGACAGGGCCTTGTTTGCCGTGCACACTGGTCCTGATTGACTGGTCTGGCCTTTATAAAGCCAGATCTGAGTTTCTGTTCACAAGACACCACAGCAACAGCAGTGCAGACAGTATATGCTACGCACTAGAGCTGCAACGATATGTCAATCCAGAGAAAATTAATTGCCAACTAATTTGGTAGTTGATTTATTGTTCTGAGTAATTTTTAAGAACCAAATGCTAATATTCTGTGTTTCCAGCTTCTTAAATGTGTTCTATTTAACATATATCTATCTATCTATCTATCTATCTATCTATCTATCTACTTACCTACCTACCTACCCATCCATCCATCCATCCATTTCTCCCTCCCTCCTTTCTTTTTTCTATCTTTCTCTCTTTCTTTCTTTCTTTCTTTCTTTCTTTCTTTCTTTTCTGGTTTCTTTAGTCCTAACTGGATATCTTTGTGTTGTGGACTGTTGGGCAGACAAAACAAGACATTTTAGGTTGCATCATCTTTGGCTTTGGGTGATTGACATTTTTCATAATTTTGTGACATTTTATTGACTGAACAACTAATAGATTGATCGAGAAAATAATTGACAGATGAATCGATAATGAAAATAATTGTTAGTTTCAGCCCTGCTACACACCGATGTGTCATGCAGACTCTGTTTTTACTGGATATTCTTGCCTGCTGGGCAGTCTCATGAGCAATTTAGGCACAGTAAAATTGTCATCACTAAACGTACAAGTTATTTACCGCAACAGAACTACAATATAATTGCAAAGTTTGCAATACTGTATTTAGAGATTGAAACTTTATGACTCATAAAATTCCCTCTAATTCAGTAAAAACCAATGCGCTTTCTTGCTCTTGGCGCTTTGTCCTTATTTTTCCTGTAAGACTTGTTTTGCATGAAGTCCCTGCACAACATCACACAAGTGCACCAAATGTCCGTCTGCACTTCATCTGATGGTGTTGTCTTAATCACAAATGTAAATGTAATGTAATCCTACATCAGACAGAAAATGGCGCTAAAAAGTCTTTAAAACATATTGACAGTGTTGTGAACGCTCACCTCCATTCTCAGACAGCTTCCCTCGATAGATCTTATCCTCCACCACGTCAGTCCAATAGAGGGCGCTCTGGTTGAGATGGAAGTCCAAGGCGATGGTGTTCCTCAGTCCTGGTACCAACACACTGAACTCGCCCTTGTTCAGATCAATGCGACGGATCTCGTGGCGGTTTGAGAAAATGATAAAGGGTTTGAAAGGATCTGTCGAAATGGAGAGGAAACATCAATGACCAGATGTTAAAGTGTTAAAACCCTTCGATTCTAACTCAAAGTACTGCAGAACAGCTCCGCTCCACAGCATGGAAAACACTGCAGCCATGTTTCACTGCAGTGTGCAGTGTCCAATGAAAGAGGTGCTGTGTTGAAAGTGGCTCTAATCCTGTGTAATTAAAACGCAGTGTAAATAAGACAGGAGTTATCTGTACCTAACAGGCAGCCAGACAGGCAACAGGATAAATGGCGGGGTGTTGGAGGCTAGTCTCTAAGACCTGGCAGTGAGGAGCAGAATCATAAATTCATGTTTCTTCATTGGCTAGTTGCTGGAGGGAGAGAACTATGTTCTTTATGTAGATGATAAAATTCAAAGCTGATTTAATGTGACTGAGCAGTTTTCCACAATGTGCCCTCTCACTGACTTTTATGAAAAACCTATCTACTCTTCTTTTTCTACTTTTAATATTTCAGATTTGTTCTTCTCATAAAATAATAACGACAGTTAGATGTTTTTTATGTTTTTTAGAGAAACTTTTTTCCCAAGGGCATTTAAGCTCTTCCTCTCTTCCCCTCTGTCTCCAGTACTCTATTGTGTATCACACACCAAATATCAAATTTTGGCAAAGAGAGTCTTCTCCAACCACACAGTTTCCTGCTTGGGCGGCCTCTCCTTTGCTTGATCCCAAACCCACACCACTCTTCTAAACTCTGCAGTCCTGACACAGAACCCAGTCACTTCCCTAGCTTCCTCCCTTTCTGTACAGTTTTCATCAATCAAATTGTTCACCGACGTCCTTTAACTTGCCCTGACCCTCACCATCCCCACCATCTTGCCCTTACCCGTGCTCTTGCAGTTCTCCATATCAGGCTCCAGTTCCCAGCCCTCGTAACATGAGCATTTCACACTGAACTTGTGCTGTTCACAGCGCTGACTGCACTTAAGGTGTTTGGCACAGAAGCTCTGGATCTGACAGGTCTTGTTATCGGGGCCTAACTCCATGCCCAGTGGACAGGAACAGATCACACCCTCACCAGGGGCCACTGTACAGTTATGGCTGCAGTCGCCATTGTCCAGTGAGCATAGATCTGTAAAAAAGAGAAAACCAGGATATGAGTGACATGAGGGCTAGCTACACTGAAGCCATGATTTGAGATCCAGAGTTTTACTTGCTGTTTTGGCATTCCCTCTACTGAGACACAGCCTGTTGTTTCTTACCGCAGAGTTTCTCATCAGAGCCATCTGGGCAATCATCAGTGCCATCACAAAGTTTCTCGGCGGGCAGGCAGATGGTGGAGTCGTTGGCGCACACATGATGAGAGAGCTTACACACCAGCGCCTCACAGTTGTCCTCGTCGGAGTTGTCCTCACAGTCACTGTCTCCGTCGCACATCCAGGCTTTGCTGATGCATCGTGCTACAGACAGAAGACGGGGTTAACTTTAAAGATAAATACTTAAACCGACTTTGTATACTTTACATACTTCTGAATTTGAAGTATGACGGTCTCCTCACCAGAGTCCCTGCAGCCAAACTTGACCGCTGGATCGCACATGTGGGTAACACCCTCACAATTCTTCTCATCACTCAGGTCCATGCAGTCAGTGTCCCCATCACAGCGCCAACGCAAGGGGATGCACAGGCCATCCATCCGACACTGAAACTCATCTGTATGACAACCTCCCGGCGGACGAGTGGCTGTGGAAAAAGAGAGACAATATACGACTGTAAACTGACATCGTTCTAAATCGTCTCCTGCATTAATCAAATCAGGACACACAGCCTTGAGCGTAGACAATGTGCAACCTCAAAGGATGGTGAAAACAATAACTAATGAGCTGTCTGTTGAAAACTGGATGGCAACAAGACTTAGCAACAGGAAAGGCTGAACAGATGCAAGTATGCATTCAGAGGGTCATTGTTTTAGTATGAATCCCTTTTGTTATTGTTTCACAGTTGCTCTTCACAGAAGCACACTGACAGTAGCATAATAACTAATAGATAATGATAAGTCGGTATATCTATGCTACATGTTTATATTTGAAAGAGAACAGTTGTTATATCAGTCGCTTTAAACTACTAGTGAGAGTTATTAGGTGTCATGATGATACCCATTAGACTGGTGCTGCGCCAGTGTGACTGAAAGGGACCAGGGACCTATTACATCTACTGAATAAAATGTAAATACTTGCCATGATTTTAGTGCCTAGTGCACTTGAGGGACTAAATGACAGAACAGTGCAGAGATGCAACCGAGATAATAACAACTACCTGTCACAGATGTATGCCATAAATACCAGTGGCAATTTGTTTGTGTCTTTTAATGTGAGCTTTTAATATTGACTAGTTACTAAAAATAAGTAGCATTGCCTTCTCTTTGGTGACTGTGGCCCGTATCTCCTTTAATCAAGAGTACTCAGTGCATCATGTGCAGCCTCTTTTAGCTTTTTTTGATGTCCAGGTATGCATTGCACACCCATGGCGCATGTGGAAACAGGGTGGGATCGGGAGAAATCCTTTATCATACATTATTAGTGGTTGTGTTAGAGGATGATATCAACAGCAGTCAGTCCCATCAGCTGCAGCTACTTTCATAGCTACTCATAAAAACAGTGGCACGACATGGGCCGAGTGGCAGGAACTGTAGCCTTCTGGTTGAGGCACAGTGTGGGTGGAAGATAACGATATGTTTATTCATGCATCCCCCAGAGCATCTTATTTATTCACGCCCTAGCTTTTCTTTCCTGATTTTATTCTGGTTCAGAAAGTAATCTAACCTTTAGTACTGTAACTGCAATAGAAATAAGTTTTGTTTTTTTTCCTGGGCTTACTGCGACACAAAACCACATCAGGTAGTGTTTTTATAGATTTCATTGACATTTAAGGAACTTTTGTCGTCGTAATTACAGGGTATGGCATCCTCCTGCTCTAAATATGCTCTTTGAGCAAAGATGGGAAGTCAACAATGAGGGAAAACCAGCCTGTGCAAAAGTCTTTAAAAGCCAGTATGGGAGACTTAGCAGTAAAAAGACATATTTTACTACTACTATAACATGACTCTTGCTATACTGATATAGGAAAAGGTGATTTTTTACAACCAATTTTCTGCTACAAGAGTATCTTGAAGAGGATCCTATCTGTCAGCAGGGGTTTGAAACCCCACCTGACTGGCAGGCACTGTAAAGACACTGACCCTGATTGGTGCAGTTTGCGTGGGTCTCGTCGCTGTAGTCCCCACAGTCATTATCTCCGTCACAGGTCCAGTAATCTGGTATGCAGCGGCCGCTGTTACACTTGAACTGAGCACTGGAGCACGAGTGACTACAGCCTGCCTCATCACTGTTGTCCCCGCAGTCATTATCTGAAAAACAAACACTGTCAAACAACACCCGCTCTCTCACATTATGAGGCGCCCACTGCCTCAAAGGGGAAAAAAATAGTAATAGTGATTGCTTTTCTTTTTCTACAATTAACAGGCCGACAGTGAAATACTGTACATGGAATACAAATGAAACAGAGCATGAGAGATGAGAGCTTTAATAATGACAGAAACTGCATAGATCAGACCATGCACCATGAGGGAATGTACCCAGCGTTGATACATTGAGCTTGGCAGCAGAGCATCATAAGCACTTCTATACCCATATACTATATTAATGTAAAAATGCAATCTATTGTATAACTTTTAGCATGCTAGCATTTAATTTCATAACCATTAAGAAAAGAAAATTAAGTTTGTAATTGAAAAACTTTTTATCACTTAACCTGGCATCCTATTAAATCTATACTGAATTAAACAGAGCTGCATTGATTTGATTGCAAACACAACAACTACACATTTAGTTTCCATGTATTCGGTGGACGTAGTGATGCATTTGCAATTTTTTTAAGTCTAATTTAGCTCCAAACCTATGTGCAGCAGACTAAATGAGTGGCAGCAGTATTGGCCTCAGCTTGTGGCCATGTTCAATTAGCAGAAAAGCAGCCCTAACTGTTTCTGAGCCTGCCTGGCCAATCTTAGAGCTAGGCTAGCGTCATGGCTGTTGTGGTGCATGTTGATCTATGCACTAACCGGTCAGGTTTGGACAATTCAATTCATCAGAGCCGTCACCACAATCCTTTTCTGAAAGACAGAACCAACGGAAGACAGCAGAGTGGGCGAATAGCACAACACGGAACAACAAAACCAACACAGAACAACAAAACCAACAACACAGAACAACAAAAGACAGGAAAGCATGGTAAAAACACAGAAACAGGAGCATATGCCAATAAGAGGCTGGTGACCAAACATGCACAGCAAACTGTGACAACAGGGAGCCAGGAGTTGTCACTGCACACAGGCAAACTGGAGAAGAAGAGGAGAGAATGAAGAACAGAAACTAACCATTATCACAGCGCCAGTTGATGTTGATGCAGCGTCCGTTGTTGCAGGTGAACTGGGTGAGGGGAAAACATGTGGGGTAGGCTGTGGACAGAACAAAGAGTTGAGACATGTTGCTTATAACTTAAACACTATACTCTGAATGTCAAAATGAGCCGTACAAAGAGCTACAAATGCAGATACAGTTATAGGGCAACTGATGAATTGTGAGAATAAGTGGACCAACCACAGGAAGCGGGCTCATCTGACCGATCACCGCAGTCATCGTCCAGGTCGCATGTCCAAGAAATAGGGATGCAGCGCCCACTAGCACATGAGTACTGATTAGGCGGACAGGTGCGAGCTGAAAGACAAAATGGTGGATAACATGTCAAGAGGGGTGGAGAAAGAGCGAGTGCAATTACCTGAAAGTCCCATATGTGAACAACAAAAAGCCCCTGTCAGACTTTTTGTTCATTTGTATGTTTGTGTACCTGAACAGGTGGTGTTGGATTCGTCCTCATCATTCCCGCAGTCATTGTCCCCGTCACACAGCCAGCGCAGGGGGATACAGCGGTTGTTCTGGCACTTGAATCTGTCGGTGGGGCAAGTGTGCTGGTCTGGAGAGAAGAAAGGATGCATTGAAGGGCAAGACGGAAACAGAGGAAAATAAGACGCTATGCGGGGAGAGGCCAGCGGGGGAATGGAAAGGTGAAGGGAGTGGTGAGATGTGAGGTGAGGTCAGATATTCTAGCTCAGTGATTCCCGAAAGGCTCCACCTGGTGGTACACAAGAGCCTTGCTTAAAAGGCCTAACAACTGTACTCCAACTGGCCAAAGTCCTTAATTTAAAACCAAATAATTATCATTTAATTTAATTTTATTACAGACAACAGTTATTACGTATACATATCACATTACAATGATGTAAAAATGAGTTGTTTAAATAATTTAGAAATATAATTTACCTGTGCTTAGCCACATAGGGTGACGTGACGTTACGTCCAACATAGCATGAACTAGTAACATTAACATTAGCTAAACAGTAAACACCTCGACGCAGTCGGATTCAGACTCTACAGTCATTGATTTTGGCTAGCATTAATAGCTTGCCATGATTAAAGCGGATTGAGTGGAATTTTGAAATGGCTACAAGTAGGGTTGGGTACCGTTCACATTTGAACCGATACTGATACTGACACTGGTACCGGTACTCAACAGTACCTTTTTCGGTCCTTTCTCTGTAATAACAAAGTAATAAAACTTTGTAATACTACTTTGTTATTATTTGTTATTACAGAGAGCATGCTAGGTTAACAGTACATCAGCGGTCGTCAATCAAGAGGGAAAGTGCTCACAAGGCTCTTTGAACTACACTCTGAAGTGAGGATATTTTTACAAGAGCAACAGTCTATTTTGGCTAACCTGCTCTATGACCCACAGTGGCTGGAAAAATTAACCTATCTAGCAGACATATTTTCATGTCTGAATGAGCTCAACGTGGGACTACAGGGAGGCAGTCTGACAGTTTTTGACATGCATGACAAAAATCACTGAAAAAAGAAAAAGCTGCAGCTGCTCGCCATCAAGGTCAAAGATGGGGATGTCTCCGCTTTTCCAATTTTGGAGACCTGTCTGGAGCTAGGTTCATCTGTCATTTCACTTCAAGATACAATAGCTCAGCACCTCTTATCCATGGCAGACCAGTTCACAGAGTACTTCCTGGTCGAGGCCAGGACCAAATGGATCAGAGACCCCTTTTCTGTTGAAATGACAGAAATGCCAGATGATCTGACGGGTGCTGAACAGGAGAAGTTGCTTGAATTATCATTGGACAGCACTCTGGTGCTCTCTGAAAAAAAAAGATCACTTCTTAACTCTTGGATCCAACGAAAGCATGAGTACCCAGCGCTCTCATTGAAGGCTGTGCAGGTTTTGATGCCATTTGTCACAACCTATCTTCATGAGAAAGGTTTTCTGCTCTCGCTGCCACGAAGACCAAGTACTGCAACTGAATGGATGCAGAGCCAGATCTACGTCTTATGCTAACTGCACTCACACCTGACTTTTCGAGTAGTGGTAGTAGTAGTCATCGTCGTCGTCAGGAGTGGGCTTACATAGACGAGGTGGCTCTTTCAATGTTATATTGTTAGTATTTGCAGTGGGAAGTAGTACTTGGGAAATTTGGTTTGGTACATAGTGGTACATGGTCTGAAAGGTTTGGGAACCTCTGTTCTAGCTGTTTTGGACGGAGTTTTATTTTGTCTGGAAGGGGAATATGTCTGCACTTTGACCACAGACAGACGGACAGACAAGCAGACAGAGAGCTTTTCCAGATCCACAGACACTGCTACATTCCTCCTTGCACGCACGCATGCACACACACACACACACACACACACACACACACACACACACACACACACACACACGCACACGCACACGCACACGCACTCACACAACACTCACATGTGCACAGAATTGGTGCGTATAAACACACATTCACTGCACTCAGACTGGGCTCTCATTTCATTCTGGCATCACCAGACTGTCAAATTCAGACTGCCGGAGGTCATCTGACTCAGTACTAACAAGAAGGGCAGCTGTTTTGAAACTATGTTTGATGAGGTGTGTGTGTGTGCGTGTGTACACAGTAACTCACGGCACAGCTCAGGAGCCTCATCGCTGTTGTCCAGACAGTCGTTGTCTCCATCACACTTCCAGCGCTCCTGGATGCAGCGGTTGTTTTTGCAAGCAAACTCCCCGGGCTGGCACTGAGGAGGGGGTACGTAAGATGGGTTGGCTGTGGAAGAGAAGCAGAGGAGAAGAGAAATAAAAAGCATGTGAAAAAGAGGTTACAGAGGATAATAGAGTCTTGAATTACCAAGCTTTGAAACAGAAGGAAAATGGAGGATTTTGTAAAAAAGCACAATTATAAGAAAAGTAGAGACCAATATTTGAATTTTGAGGTGTATCTATTATTTGGTCCAACTTGTACATAAAAAAAATAAATATTATGGGATTCACAAAGGCTTCTATTGGATTACATATTGCGGGTGCTTCTGTTATTGTGTCCATTTGTTCAAAAATTTTAGTCAAGCAGTTCCAATGAGACACACAGTCACACATCTTCTCACATACCAGGAACAAAACCTCGTGTATATAAAGGAGCTAGAATTAATTAGTCCATGAGAAATGCTCTTCATTCTCACACACATCATGCACATACAGTACCTTTGCAGCTGGTGTTGTCAGCTGGGTCTAGTATTTGGTCCTCTGCACAAGCACATTGCCTGCCTCCTGGTATGGCCAGACACAGGCTGCTGCAACCTCCATTGTACACCCGACACGCATTAGAGCCTGTAGACGAACAAACATGACTGTTAAGACATGTAAGTTGGTTAATACAAACACAAATGAGCGCCAATGATTCCTCATGTATGCCCCTGAGCGTCTCTGGACAATCATAATTTCTGGACTAACACCGATGGATTGGTAGTGGATGGGTAGTCTGTATGTGTTATGTTCCGCCCAGTACCTTGCTGTTGCTGAGCGTCGTACATGCGGATTTCAAAGATGGGCGGCCTTTCATTGCGCAGTAGAGTGGCAGTGCCAGTGGTGGTGTCCAACTTGAAAATGCTGCCACTACGGTATTCGTTCCAGAACAAGAAGTGTTTATAGTGGCACAGACCAAAAGCGTGATTCAGTTCCTGTCCTTCATACACCGTCTGGTGATGTGAGAAAAGCAACAAGATGGTGTGTAAGTATGCTTTAAACAACACACAGTGTCTAGAATTACAGCTCAAAACATGCTCAAAGTAATTCATATTGAAGATAAAATGTGATGTTATGGCCCCTCTTCTGTTGAGTTAATTATGGTAAGAATCTAGAGAGTGGTTAGTTTTTAAGATCCCATAACCAAACAATCGTTAAAACATCTGAAAGAAATATCACTCACTCATTTTCTGGGTTATATCTGTTTTATAAAACTTTGTAAAGAAATATTTTGGGGCTCAAATGATTTGGGTATCATATACTTGCTACTGTATAGTCAGTTAAGGGCATTGAAATGTGTGTAAAAAAAAAAAAAAAAAAAAAGAAAAATCAGATCATATATCTATGTGGCCATAAAATAACCTTTTCAGTGGTATTCAGAGTATGTGTGTAAATATTTAGATTTCATTCATTATATATGAACCATGACATTCCAGTTTCTGGAATATAAATTTTAAATAAGAATAACATCATAAAAATAAAATATGACCAAAAAAAGCAGGCCAATGAAAATAAAATATCATCAATTTAACCACAAAGAGTGACCAATATTAAAGGGGCTCAAGCATTGTGATGGACCACCCACCATATATCCACTGCTTTAAAACTCATTCCTTATTAGCTCACTCGCAGCTCGTCTAACCCTGTCAGAATAATCCCCTGCTTTGATTCCACTGAACCGCTCTGTCTCTACACTGCAGTGAAATAATCCTGATGATGGCGAGCACTGACCTTGCGTTCGGAGTTGTTGAGGTGAACCATCTCAATGCGGTCGTAGTAGGCGTCCACCCAGTAGAGGATGCCCTGTGGGATGTCCAGACTCAGGCCGTTGGGCCACAGCACAGTTTTGCTGGTCAGGAACACGTTTCTGTTAGAGCCGTCCATCCAAGCGCGTTCGATTTTGCCTCGCTTGCTTTCCTTAGGGTCCTCCTCCCAGTCTGTCCAGTACATAAACCTTAAGACAAGAAGCGAAATGTGACAGCAAGACAGAGAGAGGAGAATATTAGCTGGGGCATCTTGAGGAATCTCTTGGCATTAACTGAAGCAATGACATTTTATCTAGCTGCCCTAAAGCACACAACACTCATCAGAGCATCCAGCGATCCTCAGTTGATCTACCCACAGACAAACCAATCTGTGTGTCACCAGGTACTTCACGACCAGTCAAAGCACCTTCACCAGAATATGACTGACATTAGCGTTAACATTTTATATTCTCTTTCTCCATCTGACTCTTTCTTTTCCTCCTCTCTGCAAATTTCTCTTTCTCCTCCTCCCTCTTCTCCCTGAGCCTGATTGATTACAGGCATTAGTGGAGGCGAGTGCCTTTCCCCTGGGAAGTGTGTGGACACACATCACCCTGTCACTCGCAATCCAAAGAGCGTGTGCGTGTTTATGAGCGTGTTTCTCAGGAGAGAGACCTGGAGGTCACGTTAATAAGACACATCTGTACACGGCAAGATTAAAAGCTATTTGAAAGGGTCCAAGAGAGATATGCGTTTATGTTAATTAGCTCTTGGGGAGAAATGTGTAATGTAATTTACAAAATGCTCCATCTGTTTTAATAAATAGTGTAATCAAAGGGGAAATTACATTTTGGAATGATAATGGTCAACAACGCAGATAAAAAATGATAAAAAGGCACTCTGCTGGAAATCGTTAAGAGAGACAGACAAGACACTGAGAAAAATTGACACTCCTCGAAATTGGTGGGTAATAAAAACCAACAAACAGCTCAGACACAAGAGATAAGGGACGCTGAGACAGAAGGAGCGGACAGAGATACAAGTTTGCTGAAAGCTGAGTGAAAGAGCAGCTGAATTCTTTCACCTGAGTCATCAGACAGCTGACCCGATGAAACAAACGCCCATCATTATCTCATCACATGTTGCATGACCACTAACAAGCACACACAAAGACATTAATCATACTTCATTAAACAAAGTCTGCATCATTTCAGATGATGCCTAAAGCGCTTCCTGGACTGTGCAGCTGTCAACCGGAATTCTGCGAAGTGACCTTTATCCTCTTCCTGTGAAACAAAAACAACATGCTCGCTCCATCTCTTTGCCCAGCTTACCCGTTTAGAGGATCCACAACAATGGCACGAGGGTGAGTCATTTTTCCTTCAATGAGAGTTTTGCGAGTCTGTGAAGCCTTTTCCAGTCGAGCAACACTGATGGTTTTCTTAGGCCCATCATCTGTCCAGTACAAGTTGTCAGCCATCCAGTCCACAGCTATGCCCTCCACTGTGTGGATTCCTGGGACAAACACAAACTGCTGGTGAGAGGCCTTTTGTTACAGCGCACATACTTATACCTCACTTAAGATTATTTTGATAGTTTTAAATTTAAACCTTGATTTTATGCTGCCTATTGATGCAATATACTGAAAATTTGGCTCTTTTTTAGGAGAGTATTTTTATTACATAAGAGTTTTAAATGTTTTCTGTCTTAAATAGTAGAAAGGAGCCCACTGCAACCCACACAATTCTTCATCTCAATAGGATAGGACTGGATAAATAAAGGGTAAACAGAAAAGATATGTTTCTTTTAACAAGATTTTGAGCTTGTGAAATAATTTCAAAGCCGGTGGTTGTTTATCACCCCTTATAAACATGTGAAATAAAAACTCTGCATGCATTTACAGCAAGTTCCAAGTACAAAGTTTGGCCCTGTTTTTACAGCCAAAAGCTGGGCCAAACTTTGAACTTGTAACCTAAATGCACCTAAATGCATCTGTTTGCATGTGTAACTTCGGTGTCTCACACAGCATGGGAACTCTGAGTTCTGAGTTTAACACATAGTTTTCTAGTTTGAATCTGTAGTCAAAGGTCTTTATGTAATCTCACAGCTAAAATAATTTGTGCACAAATTTAATTTAAACAATCTCAAATATTTCCTACACCTTTAAAAACAGAATTTTTTCACAGGTAGACTTTGAAATGATTTCTGAACATCATTTCACAAGCTCAAAATCTTTTTCGCCCTATTTTGAACCCAGATAATTTTACTCTGTTGAGCTGTCTGTGGCGTCATTTGTGTTTCTCAGATTATCTACCTTCCTTCAGAATTGTGTCCCTCTCAGTTCCATCAATCTTCTGTCGTCCGATGATGTAGCTGGTGGCATCGGCAAAGTAAATGAACTCGCTCTCGGAATGAAAGTCCAGAGCTCTGGGGTTCATCAGATTCTCAATGGGGATCATGTACTCATCTGGCACCTTGGCGTTCATGTCCATGCCCCTGATGACCCCTGGGCGACCTTTACCGTAGACCAGGAAAAGCTCATGCTCGGGTTCTGCAGCAAAACAAGAACACAAAAGGCGCAGGATTCAACAGAAGCAGTTAAGAGTGAAAATCACCTGCCGATATCGTGTTGTTCATTGTTTTTTGTTCGACAAAGAATCAAGAAATTAGTTGCTGACTCATCGCTGCTTTTTTTTCCCAAATAATGTGTATTGATTAAAGAAGTAAATTGCATGCAAGATCAGCAATAGCCCTAAATGAAAATTAAGTGATTTTCAATTATGTCCTTAGAGGCAGCGGGAGAAGAGGAGGGGTTTTGTAGAGTTAGCGGCAGATTGCCTTTAGTTAAATCAACTGTGTCATTTTCAAGGACAGTCTATTCTCAAGAGGCAGATCAATATAATGCTATTATTGGTTGATAGAATATTAAAACACTTCACAGACAAGCTGAATCAGGCTTATGGGGAGGTCAGTGGAGAGCAAGAGAGCCAGACTAAGTTATGGTGGTGCTCAGCTACTTTGTTCATAGCTCTTTCCCAGTCTGCAACCCAGGGGAGAACCACATCTCTGATCCAACCTTGGCTGCCCTTGGCTTTGGGTCAATGAAGCTGAATCACTGTGGCTCCCGAGTTTATACTTATAGTCATGCTGGGAGCTTGCACACATCAGCACTGAATGTGCTGAATCAATGCTTGAAGTAGATGACTCAAAAGAGTCTTTGGACAAGTAGATGACTTATAGTATTTACAGTTTCTATGTTAATCATTTGAAAGATGTGTTGATTTGCAGTAGTTGAAACTTAATTATTCTTTCATTACACAAATAGTCTTACTCACTTTTGCAGGACTTGCCATCGCTGCCCAGGCTGAATCCAGAGCGACAGCGGCAGGTCCGGGTCTTGTGGCCATTTCCCAGCAGACAGATGTCAGAGCAGCCTCCAGCCTTCCCATACTGGTCCACCTCACATGCATGGCTACGCACTGGATACGAAGGAGGAGTGAAAGTCACAAAACCAGATACATCCATATAGTAATCAGCCATGCGTGAGACATGAATGTGTGTGTGTGTGTGTAGTCTACCTGGAGGCTGGCGTCTCTGGTGGTAGACGTGCAGCGCACCTCCCTTGTCCACCCGCGTCACTACTTGGTAGTCTGTGCTGTTGAAGCGGTTGACCTTGATCACGCTGGTCTTAGGCTGCATGTTAGCGTTGTCCGAGTTGGTGGCATAGAGATAGTTTTCAAACACAGTCAGCCCGTACAGGTGCTCGATCTTAAAGAGAGAATGAAAAGTGTAAAAGACGAATGAAAAAGAGACTAAATGAGAGCAAAGGTACTGACTCTCAGGCACTTAAGTCCTCAGTTCACCATTTTCTTTGAGTGCTCCGACCAGTGTGTGAAAGATTTGATGTTGTCTTTATGGGGCTAGTAGATAGTTCTACTTTGTTCATACAGTATACGCATGTCTGGCTAAGACGTTTTACAAAAATGAACTCTTTATGTATTTTGTGAGATTGCACACAGTTTTATATGCTCTGAAGGAGGCTGTGTAGGCTGAAACACATCATTTGAAATGATGTGTTGTGTGTAATGAGCAAACTTATGGGCTTTATTCAGATTATCATCATGTTTTATTTTTTATGGTTAGTTTTACTTTACAAGTGAGAGTTAACTGGTACGTGGCATGAGTATTGTTGCCATGGTTACCTGCCATTTAATGAACCATGTGCACTGATGTAGAATAGTAGTTAAACTACTGTTAACCATTGATGTAAGTCAGAGCAACCATGAAAGTTTCCACTGCTCTCAAAAAATAGAAACCTGTGATGACATTGCTGTCTATTGCAGGAGGCTATGTGGAGCACAGTGGACCATAGAAAGACATACAGAGACACAGACAGTCAGAGAGATATATTAAAGCAGGCTGGTTGTGCTCTGAGTCACCTTTATTAGTTTCAACAGATGTAGCTAAGACAAAATAGACTACCACTAGCCATTAGAGCAAAAAAAAAAAAAAACCTTAAAGAATAGGCTCACAATTTTTCAAGTCTGTCTTAAAACAAGTCAGGTGCCCAAATGATCATTTAAAGAGGTTTTTCTTGCTGAAATCATTCCTCCAATTAATCTTGACCATTATAAGATCCCTTCCTAATGTGCTTTTAATGTAAGAGATGGGAGATAAAATCCACAGTCCTCATTTTGTGCAAGAATTCATTTAAAAGGTTTATCTGAAGCTATTCATCTTTGCCATGGCTGCACTGTAACTATTCAAACCCAACAGCAGAATTGCATTTGCACAAATACACTGAATCTATAGGGTCTCAATTGATAGGGATGGGACACTTTTTCCTAACAAAAGCTCCCTAAGTTTTATTTTAACTTTAAAAGATGTATTTTTGCATTAAACATGTTTTCTATGCAGCTTTCAGAGAGCGTGTAAGGCCTTTAAAAACACATCTTGGCAAAATAGTTCAGACTTGGCATCATTAATACCAACACACTCTATTTCAACTTTTACCTGAAGGATACACATGTACTAATACCTTATCACAGCTGTACACACACACACACACAAAACAAGAGGTTTGTTTGTGTGTGTGCATGTCTGTTCCCTTAGGCTCACTGAGTAAATGAAAGCCATTACTTCTCCACAGATCACAGTAAAAGCCATGGTAACAGCTTTAAGAACCACTGTGCTTCACCAGCACTGCTACATCAACAGCCTTGGTATTAGGCACTATTAATCAGCTGCTTTAATGAAAAGGCAAAAGCTCTCCATCTTCTCCCTGCTCATAACTCACTGGGCAAGAGCGCATTACAGGAGTACACAGGAGAAAGGTGTATTATAGATATATAGGGAACTGTAAATGATATAAAGGGAACTGTAAATGTCTGGCGCCCGCTCAAGTTTTTAGAGCATTACGAACAGCATACATAAGGACAGTAAATTTAAGAGAGATTATCTTTAAGTAGAAACAATGGGAGTGTGGTGTGTTCGGTGCAGTTGTTCTCACCAGCAGGCCTTGAATGATGGTGTGCCGGTTCTTGCCTTCGTAGTCCACCACCTCAATATAGTCCAGATAGGCATCAGCCCAGTACACCAGCCTGCTGACGAGGTCCAGTGTGATGCCGTGAGGAAACACAATCTTACTGTCTACTAGCTTGGTTCGATTCTGGCCGTCCATGTCGCAGCGCTCCACCTTAGGGATCTGACCGTAGTCTGTGAAGAACACCTTCCTACGGAAACATAGGACCAGACCTGATTGAGGATAGCTGGATGGATACATCAACTGATTTGTTAAATTGTTTCATTTTCAGCTAATCTGGCTTTGTAATAGTTGATTCCTCACCCTTATTTCCATCACAAGGAGCCAATAATATTCTGGCATTTCAATGGGTAAAAGAAGACGAGCATCCCTGATGCCAGACAAAAGGCAAGATTCTTGTTTTAAGTCATTGTATTTTTTTTTTTCAAGGACTTATGCTGAACATTTGCTGTTCCCTTCTTTTTGCCATGTGAGGATTTGCATTTATTTGTTTTATATCACTAAACTGAAATTTAATATCTTTGGATTTTTGATTGTTTGTCAGACAAAACAAGATATTTAACTTGGTTTCAGTAACTCTTCTTTACTTTTTTCAAGACCTTGAATTTTGGACTTCTTTCTGAGCATCTGTGGGTTTAAAGGCTAGCACTATTCTGAAAGAACCCATTACCCCACACATTTCCACTGTAAATGTGTTAAACAAGTGGATACAAGTGAAAAACTCACTCCAAACGATTTTTGTGGTGTGACACACTTTGGAAAAACATAAACATTCAATAACTTAAGTTAATGATTCAACGATTCATCAAATATCTTGAGATTTTCTGTCTGAACTAAACTCCACAAAAACCTGCCATAGTGGATAAATTCCACAACTTGAACTGATAGGAACAAAGATGAAGGCCAGTAGAAATATAATGATGTTGGTTTATGTGAATTTTTTACTTTTTTTAGTAAACAGTCAGCATGTGATTTCTGGAAAGCACAAAAAAAAAAAGATTTTCGCTGTTATTTTGTTTTGCTGTTATTGAGGTTTTTCTCATCCTGTAATGACAATGCAGACCACAAAAAAAACAAAAAAAAAACAGCTAGAGTGAATCTATCTTACCTTGTTACTGGAAGAACTGATAAGAGTAGAGGAAATTGCGTGGCATGAAAATGATGCATGTGGCTACGTACAAGCAAATGTGTGCACAAATACACACAGTCTCCCATTTGTGTTGTCTTTTTTTCCCCGAAAAACACACAAGCTTTCAGAACTCACACACACAAACAAACACACAAGCATGCACCACAGATATATACACACTTCCAGGAATTCAGTTGGAAAGTTTTGTCATAAACAAAAGGGCTGAAACAAAAACATGTTTTACACTCAAAACCTACAACAGAACATCTGCACTCAATCACTTCAACATCCAAAACCACCATGTACCCTTTCCCGAATGCAACTTGTTTTTTTCAGTTGGGCAACAACGACAGATGACACAAGTCGGACTCTGGTCCTTCTCATAAGACTGTGAGTTTGCATAAAACCATTTATAGTGCAGGAGGATCTCTGGTTGATAGCACAGATAAGGGTGCCTGCCTCTGTGTCTGAGTATTTTGTACACATAAAGAAAGAAAGACAAAGAAAGAAAGAGATCAAACTGACCCCATGGTGGGGTCCAGGGCGATGCCTTTAGGGTTGTACAGCTCCTGGTCCAGGAGGGTGACACATGTCTGCCCATCCTTGTCACACACGAAGATCCTGTCGTCCACGTCATCCACAAAGTAGAAGTTTCCGGTGAGCCAGTCGATGGCCATCTGCTCCACATCTGGACAGAAAAGCGGGGGTGGGTGGAAGGAGGGGGTAAGGTGGGACACAGGAGGTTCAGGGGGAAGCAAAAACAGTGTTTTCAGTACTTGAGGGATTCATTTTGTAAGCAACTACATCACATTTCTAAAGAGCTTCAGCGTGCGATGTTGTTGTACATACTTGTAGCAGATGGGTAAGAGGTTTGACTCATGGTCATATGATGAACTAAATTAGTCAGCAATACTGAGTAGCAGCCACTTTAACTGCTCTCTCTCTCTCTACAACAGTCACGCACACACATTCACACACAGTCCAGATTTTCAGGTTTGTACTCAGGGCATTTTTCTTGACTGACAAATGAGATGACAGCCAACTCCAATTAGCAAGTGTCTAGGTAATGCTTCTGTCATTCAAAGTCACTCAGACAGACAGAATATGAGACAGGCTGTTTGTTGCTTTGAGGAGTGTGATGTTGCCGTAGCTGTAGCTAAGTGACGATGGGCGTGTGGTTTCATCTGGGTTTATTTTCCTGTGGCTCAACTCAGAGGGAAGACCAGTGCCCCACCCATTGATGAAAATCAAACACCTAGACGCGCGCACATGCCACCATACACACACTTTTTATGGAATATTTACAGCCTGCAGAAGTTCAACGGAGACAAGCCTGGAGAAGGAAAAAAAAACTGGAATACCCCCTGCTCTATCCAAACTGTTCTGAATATGGCACAAGGCCACATACACAGGGTCTGAGTGAAGAGAAAAATAGTGAAAAAGAAAAACACGAGACATGAATATACCCCTCTCCCTGGTTACCTCTTTCCCTCCTCTTCCTTCCTTTCCTCAAACACCAGCTCAGCCACATTGAATCTCAGCCAAGGATCAGAGAAAGACAGCTATTGTTAAAGCTGAAGCAAAGGGAGATGTGAGGACAGAATGATAAATTTACTGTAATCTGTGTTAGAAAGTAACTCAGTATATTTACTCAAGTACTGTATTGAAGTATTTTATGTCTAGTTTCTTTAAGTTATTCTATTTTATGTCCCTTTTATGTCACTTTATAAATTTACTTCACTATATTTCAGAGGGAATTATTGCACATTTTACTGCACTACATTTACTTACAAACAGCTCCTTACTTTTCATGTTAGGTTTTTAAAAATCTATAATGAGCATATAAAATATGATGACTTGTTATACAGTAAATTAAGATGCTCAACAATATAAAAAAATTGCTCCACTTTGACCAGCTACTACATCAAATTATTATTATCATGCTTATAGTACAGAATGCATCGGTAATAATATAATACATAATAATATGACACTGACAGGAGCTATTCTGCCTGCATAGGTAGTGCTTTAACTGTTGATACTTCAAGTGCAATTTTCTGATTGATGTTTACTTAAAACCGCAATGAGTGATTTTTTTAGCCACTTGGGAGCAGTGGAAACAAGCTGCTGACACTGACTTATAATCACCTTTTAAGAACTTTCTGGCAAACACTTGACTATTTAGACATCCAGTTGCTATGGACAACATTAGCATTCATTTGGAGTCGTGTTTCTGTCCACCTGACAAATGCAAATCCAATATTCCCTCTCTTCTGACTCTGTTTTTTGTCTCCAATAACTCAGATAATAACTCCTGAGGGAAATATCTGGCTCTTTAGCTGCTAAATGTGTCACTATGTTCACCAGCTAGTTAGAACTTTTTCTGTTTTCCATTTGGTGCTGGTAATGTACAGCAGGTTTTAATAGCTTTTTTTCATGAGCACAGCTTCCTCCTCTGCATAGCTGAAAGAAACTGCAGAGTCCGGTGATACTTCCCAGTGGGCTCATCACTATGAGCAACACCTTAAGAAGTCATGTGATCCATTGTTAATATGGAAATACTAATTATAGCCACTTGAAGAAAATCCAATTTTGAATCCAAGAAGTTTTACATTGCGGTTTTGCTTACTTTTGCTTAAAGGTGCCCTGTGGAGTTTCTGACGTCTAGTAGCGCTACAGACCAGTTTTTTATGAGTAGGTCCCATTTTGTTTGTGTCTTGTCTGGACGCACATGAACGTACACGCAGGTGATTAAATACAAAGTCCTGCCAATGGTTTCATGCTTTTCCAATGATCTGCAGGTGGTTGTAATGTGCCAAGAAATGCAGCAATAAGCCAGCAAAGGCAGGGAAGCAGAAGACTAAATGGAACTGCATTTATATAGCGCCTTTCTAGTCTTATCGACCACTCAAAGTGCTTTACAATACATTCACCCATTCAAACACAAATTGATACACTGATGGCAGAGGCTGCCAAGCAAGGTGCCAACCTGCTCATCAGTAGTGATACAGAGCTTCCTATCCAAAGCACCCCACAGTGTTTCTATGCTCACCCATTCAAACATGGGCTCAATTTGGGGTTCAGTATCTTGCCCAAGGACACTTCAACATGCTGACTGGAGGAGCGAACCACCAACCTTCTGATTAGTGGACGACCTGCTCTAACTCTTGAGCCACAGCCGCCGCCAAAGCTCGTAAACATAAGTGTAAACAATGTAAGATTTTAAAAACTTGAAAAATTGGCTTTGCAAATGTTTTATGAGAAAGAAACATAACTTTTGTTTGTTTACAAGAAAACTCCACAGGGTACCTTTAAGTAGAGGATCTGACTGCAGTACCTTCACGTATCAACCTGGAAGATGAAAACTATATGTCTGCATATGAGTGAGCGAGTGAGAGAGAGAGAGAGAGAGAGAGAGAGAAAGACGAGTGGGGAGGAGGGCTTCACAAACCACAAGACTTGTATTTTCACAGCTGCCATGAGCCCTGCTCTCTACAGAACTATCCTCACACACACACACACACACACACACACACACACACACACACACTGACACACACACACATACACAAACACTTCAGATATGGGGCGAAAGTCGTGCTGCAGGGGTCCTCGGTTATGCGGTGCTCAGTGCTAAGGGTGGAGGTCTAATGTGGTGGTATGTTTACCGGAGTGATCGGGTCACTGTGCTGATTTAGGGGAGACCAGAGAATCTATTTCTCCAACCAGGGAAGAAAAGCATGGGTGGGGGGAAATGACGAAGCAGATTCCTCGGCATGAAAGCGCAATTAAAGTGCGCCCAGTGAAAGCTTACTAGCTATGGACCAATAAATCTGACTGTAATTCCAGAGGAGTCTTCTGTGTTTAGAAGAAACTGACACATTTTTCTGAAGAGGTCAACTAGCAAAGGGCGGACGGGCGGGGGTGTGGAACTCGTTCAAGTGTTTTTCGGTTTTGAGTAAAAGTGGAAAACGGATAAAAGAAAAATGCAAAGGGACGGAGAGGAAAGGAAGAAAAAGTGAGAAAAAAGCAAGAAGACAGAGAAAAGAAGCAGGAGGGAGAGATCTGATTTCCACCAGGGAAACTTGGCCATTGTGCAGCATTTCTGAGGTTTATGGGAATCAGGGGCCGTATTCCCAAAGGTGCTCTTAATTTTTAACACAGACTTCTCTGTTTAAATGCTTCCAGCTGCCCCACAACACACTGATTCACAGATTAAGCAATGGATAAACAAAGGAGGGGAGAAAAGAAGAAATTGTGCAATATTCTAAAAGTGTGCTGAAAGCCCTGAAAAAAAATGTCGTCCGCTCTCTGACACACTCTGCTCTCCATTTTCCTCCACCTCTGCGGAACAGAAATGGCTTCAGCATAGCCTGAGACTTTTCTACAGTATCTCCTCCCATTCTCCTTCCCTGTCTCCTCCTCCGTGCATCATCCCCCTATCCCTCCCCTTTGTCTGTTCCCCAGAGGTGGGAAAAACAGTCTGGATTCATTAAGTGCAGCTCTGTCTGTCTGAAACTATGCTATAAAAAAACAACACAGCATAATTAAAAAAACAGACCCGGCTGCCTTCTTCATTTTTTTTTTCCCTCCCTCTCTCTGAACAACTTGTTTTTAACGTGGTTTCCTGATCACCCTCTCTGCTCCCTTCTGTGTGTAAGAAAAACAACAGACAAGTGGATGTCTACATAAGGTATTTAAAATCCATACTAAATGGAGCAGTGCTTGGCAGTGTTTTGCTCTTAATAGGTATACATAGGAGCAGAAGTTGAGGACATACATCTTCACACTGCTCATAATACACCACTAACACAGGGGATCAATGGCGTAAATGTATCAGTATCATTACTTTTTAATGGGGCAAATATTTCTTTGATACCTCTGAACTTTCACTTTTAAACTATGATTGCAGCTTGAACACCCACCCCTCGTGCAACCCAACCCCCACTTCCCCTCGCCAACCTCCTGCACTCCATAACACTCCCTCAAGCATCTGGCGAAGGCGTCGCACCAGAAACACAGGCAGGGGGAGAATGGCAAAAAAGACAACAACTTTTGGCTCTAAATGTGGTTCTGTTAAGATTCACGAGGGCTATATGAGAACATAAAGTGGATGATTTATTCAGGTGACAAAAGGGTACACTAAAGATCGAAATGTATTTCATAGTTCAAGGTTAATGTGTGTGAGGGGGGGGGAAAGAGGAGAGAGAGAGGTTTAAAGCCGAACAAAGTGTTGTGAATGGAGAAAAGATTTGAAAATGTGCTGACTGGCTTGCCTTTTTAACAGCACATGACCTCTTAAGGAGATTTCAGGCCGGTGTCTGTGCTGAACGGCGCACTGTTAGCTCACTGTGCAGGGGGAGCAGGTACTGTAGCTCTTAAAGTACAAGCAGGGAAGGGAGGCTTAGTGACAGCTCTGGGATCAGCCCTCCTGTGCATAGCGTGGAGCATCAGCGCCTGCTTTTTAGTGAACTTAAATCCATCTCGGCTTCATTTCTAGGTTTCCCCCAGGGAGAGTTCTCAGCTCCCATACGTTGCCTCACATTCTCATGCTTTGGCTTGCTTATAAAGATAATGCTTATCCTTTTTTTGGTTTTCATTTATTTTCACCTGGACTCTGTGTTACTGTGCAACCAAACGTGTCCTCATATCTCATTTACACACTTGTTTCCAGCACAGCTCATTTAGAATATGCTTTACGTAATAGAAAGTAATGAGAAACACTGGGATAAAACGAGTTGTCGGAGTGCTTCAAAGTAATTAAAAAAACAAGAGCAAATGTTTAAAATACGTTATGTTTGCTCTGCACATTTTACAATCCAATTTTCATCAGGATTTTTGTTTTACTGAGCAGCGAATAAATATTGCACAGATTATTTACTTTAATATAAGATAAAAGGGGCATCAAAAATGTTCTCTGTTTGACGCTGATTTTGAGCGACTTGTATAACTAGCGATGACAGGAAACAGGCACTGTCAAATATAGAAGGAGAGTAAATAAGTCTGTTTTATGAAACTTGGGAGTAGCAACTGGGACTTGGAGAAAAAAATAAGGAACGTATGAGAGCGTGAGGGGGGGTGGAGTCACATCTGGACAACTCATCTGTGGCATACTGAGGTCATGAGTCACTCCAACCACACGCGCATCATTTCCTGTATGTTCACCCCTGCCATTGGTTGCTCCTGGCTCCTTCCATGTTGACTGTAAGCATAAACCTGCTCCTCCTATTCTGTCACTCTCACACGCCAGCAGCCTGTCCGAAAGATCAACTCGGCTGTCTGGGCAGTCGCTCCAGATTATAGACTGGAACAGATGAGAAAAATCTGCCCTTTTGTACTGTATATTTTTTTTTTATGCCAAGCCTGCTGTTTGGGGTCCTCTGGGGTGGTCAGAAGACGCAGCCCGTCAGATATTCCAGACATCACCTGTGCAAGTCATCATAAATATATAGTTTTATACTTTTTCTCATGTTTTGTGTCTAGCACCTGTTTGTGCGTCAGATGTACAGTAGTTTTTATTCTGCAAGACAGACACAATTTTTTTCAAAAATGCATTAATCATTTGGTCCGTGAAATGTCAAAATATGTCCACAACTTCCCAAGATGACATCTTCAAATGTCTTGTTCTGTCCCATAAACAGTCCAAAACCCAAAGGTATTGAGTTGAGAGATGAGAGAGACGATTAACTGATTATCAAAAAAGCTGCAACACCATGACTGAATTTTCTCTGTTTTTGACCAAAATGCCTTCAAATGGCATCTCTAAGCCTTTTTTCTCATCTCATTAATACACATACTGACATATATAACAGTTCAGAGTTGAGCTGAAAATACTGATATTTTTACTCGGACACAGGAAGTGCAGTGTCCTTCAATTGCTTCCTTATTTCAGCAATAGAACTCCCATCCTTCATCATCGGTCATGCACATCCTGTCCTTGCTCCACAGTGCAGCCAGTTCTCCATTTTGTCTGTGTGTGTGCGCACACATACTGTATGACTATCAGTGTGTGTCTGCATATGAGCACTGCAGTGTGTGTGGGTGTGTATGTGTGTGAGGGGACAGGCGTGGAGAAGCATGCTGAGGCAGCTGGAATTTCCTGCAAATTCTTCTGGTCCTAAAATTGTTGAGTCCAACATGAGCTGAGGTTTCGGTTACAGCTGCATGATTATAGCAACAGTGATAATGATTATTCTTTTACTGTTCTGATCATCATTATTACAAACAAATACATTTTTTTCCTCTAATTTAAAGTTTCTATATCAACATGGCACCGTTTCCTTAATTTTGAGATGGATGCTGTGATGTCATTGTTCCTGCATGAGCCTGATGGATTAAGAGACTTTCTGTATAATTTGCTAATAACAGATGAGGCGCTTCCGAGGCTCAAAACAGGCAGAGAGGTGCAGCGGGCTTGATCTCCGTCTTATTACTGTGAGGGACACCAAAATGCCTCATGCATAATTTTCATTGTTCTGAGCTTGTCTGATATCATCTGGTTTGAAGTGAACATATTTCCCAATGACAGCTACGCTTCATTGTGCGTGCATGTGGAAGACAGAGCTGCCTGACTGTCATCATTCAGTCTTTTCATTTTCTCTGAAGGTCTGCACTGAGAAAGTCATTTCTGCCATGTTAATGCATTCTTCAGTCACATGGAAAAGGGATGTGAGCGGGGACAAGCCGCTGCACACTGAGTGGATGTGACTGGACACAGTGCTTGTATATAAGAAAAAAAACAGAGAAACAGAGTGGAGAGGAGTAAAATTAAGCTGTATGATTCGATAAAATCTTTTCTGAATTACCCTATTATATGTGTTTGCCGGTCAGATGGTGGATCATGGAAATAATCAAAAAGAATATGAACATAATGAGTGAGTGAGTTAGAAATGTAATGCTATTTTGATTCAAGGGAAAGTCCTTACAGATCCCTTCTAGACATGTTTTAAGACATATAAAAATGTTCTCGCTTTGAATCATAATTTGTGTTTGATGTGGTTTTACCATAAAAAAGTTCAATTACCTTGTTCTTAAAATGACAACTACTCCTTTCACCTGATTAAAAATGTCAGAATCTATTAATATGCAAATATTTTTCATTTCAAAAGTTTAACTACTGGACACAAGATGTCTCCTACTTCACTGAAAAGTCCATTCTCAGTGTATGTGCACTGGAGGCTTTTCCACATAACACTTGTGTAGGTTGCATGAGTAGGAGTGTGATGTCATAAACCATGCTTGCAGGGTGCACGCCTTTAACTCAGATTTTCAGTAAGTACAGAGAAACTTTCCACTTTCCGTAGCTAAATGTGAAACAGCCTTCTAGTTTCAAACTCTGCACATACATAATTTTGCACAGTGATGCTCAAACATCCAAGTGAAGTAGTAATGAGCAAAACACAGTTTTGAGTGGAGGGGGGCTTTAAACTAATATTTGTATACAAGTACAGCAATGCACGTACTTATACACCAATAAAAGACATGATAAATACAATGATGCAGTCCTTGTGGTTTTGTGTTGGTGAGTGTGTTGTATCTGTGTCCACTTCTCCTCTGACTCACTGAAGAGAAGCCATGACACTGCTAGTAATGGGAAATTGACATGGAGGCTTGTGATTTGCATGATGTCAACACTCTCGCATACTCAGGAGTGCGCACGTTCATGTCTGCATTCATTTATGTTCAGCCTTTGAGTTTCACTTTTACAGGATAAAAGACTCTTTGGTGTTTTTTTTAAAATGAAAAAAAAAAAAAAACACCACAGCTACGGAAAAACACAGCAGCATTTAATGGTTTCCCATCCCTGACTCACAGGCTGTGCACAAGTATAAAGACACTTAAGAAATAGTGTCTATACCACAGGAATTGATGCTCAGCTATGTTTTGCCTACATTTTTGTTGACTTGTTTACATTTCACTTAAAAAGAAATTAAATTTTATTTTTAAGCATCCCACATTTGTACATGAATAAACCTCCCTAGACAAACTAGCCCAGCCCAATCGCATGTGCAAACAAGACAAAATCAAAGCTTGAGGGTTAACTGAGCTTTTCTAACACTATCTAATGGACGACAAAGACCATGAAGGGACCAAAGCACAGGATCTGTGTAGTTAGATAATGACACAGTCAAACCTTCAATTTCTATCAGATTTGTTTCCAGATATGAACGAGGCCCAAAACAGATCTGAAAATACCTCATTCCCAAGCAGGTAGCTCCCAGTCTGAAAAGTGAGGCCATTTAGAATAAAATAGATGATTAAGCAGCTATGCTTTAGGACGTGGCTACCTTGTGATTGACAAGTTGCTACCATGGCGACAATGTTGATTACGTAATGTAACCATGGCGTAACCATGGTTCACAGAGTATATAGCGTAGCTGCTGCTATTTTACAGTGTGTTTTCAGTTCATGAAAGTTAATTGTAACATTTTGGTTGCCTAAAAAAGTGTTGTTCAGCATTTGGATGTACTAAAAGACCCTCTAAGGAGTCAGCTGCTCAGTTTTTCTGGCAAGTACATTTTGTTTTAATGGTTTTAAGCCTGTTTTTCGCTAGCGAAAATTATCATTAGCATTAGCATTATCACAGTTAAATAGACTGTAAATGCACAGTGCTAACCAAGCTAGCAGCTAGCATGAGGGTCAGCTCCACCCTCTCGTCCAAATATGGTCACTTCTGGCTCCAAAATCAAAGATGGCAATGGTCAAATCCAAGATGGCACCAGTCAAATTACCAAACTCGAGGCTCCAAAACAGCAGTCCACAAACAAATGGGTGACGTCATGGTGACTATATCCATATTTTTTTAGTCTATGCTCATTCCACATCCTTTATCTGTGTTTATGTCCATGACACCCTACCTGCCACCAGTGCAAAAACAGGGAGCCACTACCTGAGCTGATTTTACCTGACAATATCAAGGCTAATGTCTAGTGAATAAAGTTTGGATGTGTTTTTGAAGTGTATGTTTGTTGGACGAAACATGTACCCAGCTTATTTAATCATGCCAAACTCCTCCTGCTGCAGGAGCTGAAGGAGAAATGGACATCTGCTGTGCTGCTTTTTTTCTGTACCTTCATCTTTATGCATACTACTGTACAAGCATCACATCGATGCTTAATTTTTACCAGACCTGCATGCAAAATGGAAGCATGGAATACATTTTTTCTCAGTGAAATGTTACAGAAATACAGAATTCCTCCTCCTTTTTGTGTATAAAGCAAGAGAAAAAGTGTCACTACTGTTCTTACAGGATCTAATTGAGCAAGTTCACATCACAATGGGACAAAAAGATTCATTGTGAGTGATGTTGTACAAGTCTGAGTTTTCCACTGCATGTACAAAAACAAGCCTACAACAAAAACTAGAGAATTTGGCTTGAAAAAATCATGAGATGTTTGACAGACAGCTGTGTAGCCACAGGTGCTGTACGGTGTTTTCTTCCAGCCTTTGTGCTGTTGCAGCACTGGCCACAGGAGCTGATAAAAATTGCAGTGGAAATTTGCCTCGTACGTCGCCTCGAGGAATAAAATACCCAGAAAAATTACAATACACACACACACACACACACACACACACACACACAAACACACACACCCACGTTGCTTTGTTGTAGTGTGAAGCAGCTGTTTCAGCTGTGGTATTATGCATGGAGAGCTGGGCAGTAAGCTTCTGCTGTGTACTCAGATCAAATTGTGCTGAGCTCTGAGAGCCAGTGCTGCTGTACACTATATGCCAGTAGAAACCATTACAGTGTTGGAAACCATTACAGTCTGGTACATTAAAAATGTACCAGAGTGAAGTTGCATTCTGCCTTGGTGTACTCACGATGCAGGCTGAGGGAGATGTTGATGACTCTCTCCTCTGTGAAGCTCTTCAGATTGGGGATCTTGGCACATTTGAGGTGTGTGGATGCGGGGGAGTCTCCTACATGGATCCAGCAGACAGTCTCCTGGGCGTACAGGAAATCCATGGCTGTGGTCTGTTTAGTGCTCGTGGACAGCAGGCTGTGGACTGTGGTGCCACTCAGGGAGGTGGCTTGGATGTTCTGGGAGTTGGCGATCAACAGAACAGGCAGACGGTCTACTGGCACTGGAAAGTAACGTGGACATAACTAATAGTAAACAGGAGGAACATGAACAGAACGTTTGTACAGTCTCAGTCAAACTGCTGTCTGCTGGTACTTACCATTCTTGGCCTTGCAGGAGCGGTTGTCTGGCTGGGACAAGTAGCCCTCCACACAGGAGCAGGTGTAGGAGCCTTCAGTGTTGGTACAGGACTGACTGCAGGTCCCGTACACACTGCACTCATCAAAATCTGAATCATAGAAACCACACATGGTCATACTGTTCAATTCAGGCATTGAAAATACCAAATTCTAGTTCAGAAATGAGTGCAAACAGAGAATAAAATGAAAACGTGAGCAGATCCACAGATGGGATAAAAAAAAATTAGAAATCTGTGTCTCATGCTCAGTTTTCATAGAGCGTTAAATATTTTATTGGTTCTTTGCACAAAATGACCATTATATCAGTGAGGTTTACAAGAGTTGCTCACCAACACCAGTCATTCCTCTGTAACCTAAATACCTGCTAAGATCTCGAGGTGTCTTTAATACCCACTGTGTGTTCTGCACTTGGTTTAGTTTCTCAAAAACCAGAGTAAACACTGGTGCAGCTTTGGATGCTGAAAGAACTTCAGTGCTGACATGGAGTTACAGGACAGATACACACTTAGAGGGGACCTATTATGGTCATTTCCAGCTCTAAATTTTTATTTTTGGATTTCACTAGCGTAGCTTTGCATGATTCACAGTTCAAAAACCTCCTTATTCATCTTATACTGGCCCTTTATGCAGCCCCTCAGTTCAGCCTCTGTCTCTTAACTGGCAGTCTTAGCTCCTGTCTCTTTAAGGCACCTCTCCCAATGAGCCCACTCTGTTCTGACTAGCCAGCTTTCCGGGAAGCCTGCTGAGGGGCAGCACGTATCAGAGGTTTGTTAAGTTACTGCTGATGAAAACACATTTCCTGCTTTACTGCTTCATATTAAAAGTTTTTAAATGACTAAATAACGGGAGACTATTATTGTGAAGAATTTACAGGAAATGAAATGTGTTCCTCACCAAATTAGCAGAGCTTTGTTAGCAGCACCAAAAACCAGTCGACACAACAAGATATGGAAATATTTGGAGTTCTCTGTTCAACGGATCAATTGGAAATGATGCAGGGAGGAATAGTACAAGGAGAAACAGCCACAGTGAGGATGATGTTTGATGAAGAGCTGGAGATGACCAGTACACTTCCAATAGGTAAACTCCTTTACTTTGCTGTGCTGTGTAATGGAAAAACACCCACAGCGTGCCAGCTCGACTCAAGTCATGGCTTGGCGTGACTACCCCCAAAACAATGGAAAAACACTATAATGTTAGCAGAGTGGAGCAGTGAACTCGCACGCTGTGTGTGGAGCAGATGACCATATAAAGAAATCTGTCGTGAGCTGACGTCTGCTTAGGCTGAAAGTAGAAAAAACATTGGAAACCGAGTGTTCAGAGCAGTTGGAAGCAGATTCTTTTTGCTTTCAGGGATTACTTCTACATACGTTTACCTCATTATTTGACACTGTCACATCCTGCCTGGACTCTCTGTTTGTTTTTTGGACTCTTTGTGTTTTTGTGTTCTTTGGGGTTTCCTGTGTTACACTTCTGTTGTCAAGTCCTTCTAGTCATATGGTTTTGCTTGTTATGATTTGAGTGGTGGGTTTAGAGAACTGCATTATTAGTTGCTTGTAGTGTTGTGTGCTTAAGATTATGTAATTCTGGGACGGTTTGATTTATGCTGGTTTGTGATTTAGAGTATTGTGTTTTCTGGGTTTTGGTTTTCTGTTACTCTGTGTTTTCCTTGTGTGTTCATGTACTCCTCCTTACACCTGCCCTGCATTCGTCCTCGTTAGACCTGCCCTTGTCTCAGTGTTCTTCCTCAGTCTGCTGTCACCTTCACACCTGCCCTATATCAGTCTCGTCAGCCCTGCCCGGCTCCCAGTGTCTTCCCAGCCTACCAGCTCCCAGCCTACCCTTGTGTCTTGTCACTTGTTCCTCATTGTCTGATTAGTTTAGTTTGTATTTAAGGTCTGGTTTTCAAATGAGTTTTGCTGGATCATTGTTCTGTTAAGTTTGCTCCTCTCTGCTCAGCCAGCTTCTGTTTTGCCTGACCAGACCCAAGAATAAAGAAGGTTTTCTTCAACCCTGCATTTCGGTCTCTGCATTTGGGTCCATTCCTGCTAATCCACATGACAGACACTTTGGCCACGTTTAATATGAACATCCAACATTGTAACATTATATATATCTGACTGAAAATAAGGAAAAACATAATAGGTCCCCTTTAAGCTCCTGTTTTTTGCTGATGTAACATACCATACAACATTTTACACATGTCCAGTGGTATTCTTATCCTGCTAGCTGTTTCATTATCACCTCATGCAATGCACAACGATGAATCATCTATTTTTACATTGAGACTCCTTGATTATGTACTTTCAGCACATGCAGTACTTGACCAGGCCAGAAGCCAGCCAGTGAATAGAGGAACTCACCTTTGCATGTCTTTCCATCTGTGCTGATCTCATAGCCACTCTTACAGTAACAAGCAGGCCCTCCTGGAGTCACCCCACAGTTTTCCTGACAACCCATGAGCGAGCAGTTGGATATAAACTCTGAAGAGGGACAAAGGAGGGGAGGGGGAGAGAAGACAGTAATGAGTTTTTGGCACTTTGAGGATCACCGAAGACGTAAGGCGAATAGAAACAAGGGAGGGGCATATTCTTTGTACACAGGAACAACTGTCCATTAAGGCACAAGTTGTTTGTTCATGTTTTTTATGTCACTGATATTGTTATTCAGTTGAAAACACTGCGCCAGTGGTTCTGTGCATAATTACGTAATAATCCATCCAACATACCACTAAAAACCCACAGATTATACTCTGATCATTCAGGTTTCATTCATCCTGTTGGATTCTATCTGGCAGAAAACACAGAGCTTACAGCATGCCTATAAGGTGTTGCTAAAGCTGCCATTGTGCACTTTCTGGGGAATATTAACAACTCAGCATAGTGCTGAAGTGCATAAATAATTGATGTGTATGGCTAAATTGTCAAACTAAGGTCTCTGTGGCCAGGATTCTCCCTCTGACAATGAGGCACATATGCTGAGGTAAAGTATAAAACATTCAGAGTCAACTCAGATACTCATCAACTAAACATTAGAACTGTCAAGAAATGTGATCTACAGGAAGTGTCTTTGAATGTATGCCAATATGTCAGAAACTGACAGCCTCTCAGATACAGTGCCTACTGTAGATCTGTCCTTGAAAACAAGAAACATCTATTCAACCAGAACGCTACATTGATGAGGGTGATGAGATCAGAAGTGGAAAAATCATTCAAGCTAACAAGTGGAGCACAAATGAACAGCTTAGTGCAACTGTAGAAGAGACACAAACAGAATTAAAACATTTTAAGTAACCTTTAGTCTAGTTTACTCTAGTCTCTCATTCAGCAGACAGAGAGAGGTGCAAGCTTTGAGATGTGATAAAAAAGTAACCCATCAACATAACATACAAAAGAAAATGTGCAACCCTATAATGTGAAACTGTGATATCAACCTTAAATTCCTGTGCCTTTAAATATTAATATGACTTTAAACCCACAAAAACAGATTTTTTGGACATCACAGCCTTTTAAGCTGATATGGCAAAATTGTTTACAAACCACTGCTTATTTACACGCCCAGCAGTTACGGAGCAACATTATCATTCATTTGGGGTAGTGTTTCTGTCCACTTGATGAATTTAAGTCCAATACTCACTCTCCTTCAGCTCTGTTTTTGATCAAGTCCTGAGGGGAATATTTGGCTCTTTAGCTGCTAAATGGTCCACCGTGTTCACCAGTGAGCCGCTAATTGTATCTGTTTGCAGTTTGGAGCTGAGCAGGTAGTGTACAGTGGGTTTTTAGAGGTTTTTCTCTGAAAACAGCTGCCTGCTGCAGCTGAAAACGATGCTATGAGAGCGGCGAGAGTGAATCACAACAGTAAAGTTGTGGGCTGGACAGCTAAACAATGAGCTGAAAATCGCGATAAAGCTCCATAAAGCCAAGGGGAGCTGCAGAGTGATAATTCTCTGTAGGTTTATCGCTACGAGCAAAGGCTCTCACATTACTCTTCATTTGAGGCATTGTTATTATAAAAAATATAGTTCATGGCTGCTTTAATGTTTAATGGCTGTATTTGGTTCTTCATGGCCCATGAAATAAAAACATAAACAAAAGCAAGTTTCAATCTTAACACGATACCAGGCTAAACTTAAAGAGGGGTAAGTAGGCCAGTGTGTTAGCCAAGCTAAAAGCTAACGCGACCAGGCCAGCTATTCCATCACTCTTTCTGGTCAACGTTCACTCATTGGATAAGAAAATGGATCTGACCCAAGTGAGACTGAGCGTTCATCAGGAGATGAGGAACTGTTGAGTTTTTCTCCTGAGAGAAAGTTGGCTAAACAGCAATATGCCGAATTCGGCAAACCAGAGGAGGTAGACTCTGCATATAATCATCTTTAATAAAAATGATTGGTTCCTTTGATGTCTGACATATGAAATCCTGCCTGACTAAATCCACGTTTTTGAGACGGTCCTTGGTAAACTGCAGTTTCAAAGCAGAAATGCTCAGCCATGGTGTTGACTGCTTATTTCACTCCTGATATGTC
The DNA here is from genome assembly GCF_910596095.1 of Thunnus maccoyii. Lineage (NCBI taxonomy): Eukaryota > Metazoa > Chordata > Actinopteri > Scombriformes > Scombridae > Thunnus > Thunnus maccoyii. Next base: position 15,296,460 of record NC_056535.1, on the reverse strand, counting down.
TTGTGACATTAGAAGAACACAGGGCCACGGGGGGAGGGTTCAGTATGTGAAGTTTCGTGTCACCTTTATGTTGTTCAAGAGTGGCAACTGAATGTAAATATACAGTTCTATACAGTAATTGGTGCAATGTATACTAGTGATTATAGTCATGGCTGCAAAGTCAAATCTAACAACAAAGAAAATTTGGCTCATTTCAGTAAACTGATTATCCAGAACAAGAGCTCTGGGACGTCTTCAGCTCATCTCACATGTAATAACAGTAGCGATATTTATAACTGTAGTTACTGCTTATTGCTTTACCAATCATATCAGTTGATATCACAGTTTCCATTAAGAGCTATTTGTACATGTGCAATCGCTATTTTTTTGTTTCAGATCACTGTAATATTATGTCCTCAAAGTATTAAGTGATGGAGTTTTTGTCCTCTAGTAGCACTGTAGAGATGTTTTTGATGAGTGGGTCGCCTATTGTTGAGGACTCATGCTCACGGGTGACATGATACACATTCCAGCCAATGATTCACACTATTCCACTCATCTACAGGTGGCTGTAATGCACCAACAAAGGCAAGGAAGAAGACTGTAAGCTAGTAAACATGGATGTTCGATACAATACAGGATTCAAACTTGTAAGAAAAATGGGCTTTGCAAATGTTACATGATGAAGGAAATTGATTTGGTGTGTTTATCAAGGATACACACACACAATGAGTTTAGAAAGGCCAAAGACACAGTATGAATCAACAAATACTCCTGCCTTGCACTCAAAATCAATGCAAGCTGCACTGATTGTGCAAACCCCACCATCTCCAAGGCTGCATACACATAAATACAGAAGGGCCCAAACACAACAAGCTACAATCACACCTTCCAGTCAGCTGACCGATGCGTAATGGAATCTCTCAGCAGAGGTTTCAAGAGCGCACTGCATATGCTGTGAGATATAAATCAAGACATGGTGAGTCATAGTCAAACAGACACAGTCATGTCAAATAAGGCTGAGATCTATCAGTCACAAGTGATTCACTTTGCCCAGAAACACCGGCAGACAATTCACACTAACACAACACCTCCGGGGAGGGAAGCAGAGAGGCGGGATCAAGAATCTCTTCTTCAAGGTGCCATTTCTTCAAGATAAATGAAAGAAAAGCCAACAGTTCTGCTGCTGTTCTGTACTGTACATATTTAGACAATGTACATTTCTCTTTTGCTTGTGCATTTTTAGCTTTTAACCCAGATTTTAGGTGATCTGCTCTGTATATCTACAGTAGAACTGCCCTGCTGCCAATAGCTATATAATGAAATGAATATTACAGATGGGCAACAAGTACACAAGTCTTTCTGCTGCACTCCAGAGGCTTGCTGCCTGGGACGGCCACAGTTCAAATTACAGACATGCCCGGAATTTTCCAAAACAAGTCTGAGCGCCGAACAACTGAGATGTGTTTAGAAAACCAACATGGGCAACAATGTAAACAACCCACTGTGACACGTACCACAAAATATTTATTTTGGAGTAAAAAAAAAATATGTGAAATGCTCCACTTCAGTTCAGGGTGCAAAGAACTATAAATCAGATGACCCCTTACTCAGACACTTGACCCCTTGGAAACCAAAAGATGTCACAGGGAGATATGTATGTTAAACATGCACACTTAGCCTTAAAATAATTATAACTGGTATTTCATTTTTGGCCCAAGAAATCTGGCACATCCCTATGTGGGCAGATTTTTGTCCTCACTATGTGGCGAATACATAACACACATACACACAACCCTAAACACACATGCACAGGAGTGTACTCTCACCTCAAAGTCCTGTCAGGCGGAAAGAGCATGAAAATTTGATGTCCTTTCTCATGCCTCTCCCCGTGTTTCTTTAATAAATATTTCATTCTAGCTCATTTTTTAACTAAAGGTGTAGTGGGGGAAGAACAGGAGAGCAGGTTAGGTAGTTAATTCTGAATCTTTGCCAATTAGGATTAGAAAAATCATTAAATCTTTTGTTTTCTTCAGTATGATTCTCAGCTGTTAGATATTGTATAAGTTCAGGGTAAGTATTAACGGTGTAGTCTGCATTTTTATAACCTTTGTTAGGATTTACACCAATTAAAGACCATCAACATGACACGAAGCAGCATGATGGACAGTATTTGATTTGTCTATCATCAGTTACGTTCCTCTGCGAACATCATGTCTATCAAAAGACATGATGCCCAAAAGAGGAAGTCCTCAGCAGTGAGTCATCCTGTCTCATCCTGTCTTGTAATTATTTATCCATCCGGTGTATATATTTGGGTCTCTTGCACAATCCAGTTCTACATTCTGAATAGAGTGCAAGCAACTTGATCAGCACATTCTTTTAAAGGATATTACATTTTTTAGGATCATCATAAATTACTTCCTAGTTTCTGATTTCAAAACATCAACAGCTTCCCCAAATTTGTCCAATTTGTTCCACACATACGCACAGACATTATGCGTCAAACATGTGCTTGGTTGTGTCTCTAACAAGCATACAGAATTATGGCTTGATTTAAAAAAAACAAAAAATACATAAAGAACACATAAAGAATGTTTTAGCACAGAATGCGGAGTATTATCATGTTGTGGTTGTGAATCAATTTGTCACTGTGACTTCACTGTTATGGCACAGTGTGAAGATTTCAGGGTGGGAACTGTAAGTAAGTAAGCATCAAATAGAGCAATAGAGATCTAGTCAGACTTACAGTATGCTGCCCACTCCCCTTTCTTTCAAACAGACAGCATGTACTAGCACATTATCATTCAACTGAACACTCGTTTACACTCAAATTAACAAACATGCATGTGTCCCTGTATGGTGAGGATGTGTGTGACAGTGATACTGTACCTCTGCAGTGTGGTCCCTCATCCCAGCCGTCAGTACAGTCTGGAACTCCATTGCACAGTTTACTCATGTGGATGCAGAGCTCTGTTCCTCCACACTGGTACTCATTTGGAGGGCAGTGTGATACGGCACTGTGTGGACCTGAGTAAGACAAACACAAATATGGTCAACTGTAAAATGTCCATTTTGCTAATAGATGTCCAATATCATATTATAATAGTAAAATTAAGCCAATTTCCCAGTTAATGAACACCCTCAGAAACACTGTGTTTTCTCTTAAGAATCCGTTGGTTCTGTTTTTACCTGTGTATTAGTCTACATGCATTGCATCAATAAAATTAGAGACTACAGATAATCCAACACATCATTCCTGCAAGATGGCTACATATATTTGTGGATGATATTATTGGAAATCACTGACGACACGTCTCCACTTCCTACCGCTATGCAAAAGTGAAGCCAAAATATCTCATTTCCAGGAGCTGGCATCTTGCCTGTGTGACGTCATTTGGAGCCGGAGTCTGCGCAGTTGAGTCGGCCACCTGACAAAGGTTTGTGAGCAACTGTCACAGCTTTCAATCATGACATCAAACCCCCTTCTTTATATCGTCAAATAACTAATTAAAAACAAACTTACCAGAAAAATGAGCGCTTATACAAACATCACCACTATAAGAATTACCTAAAATGACAGAAACTGTCTTTGGGAAAAATTTATTTGACCTGTACTTTGAAGTTTTTAGTTTGGCTCACATCTCATCCGCTAACACGGAGGGGGTGGGATTTATGACCTATACTGCAGCCAGCCACCAGGGGGCTTGTTTTGACTTCACGTTTGAGGAGCTGTCATGACATTCATATTTATATACAGTCAATGGTGGTAATAATCAACCCAATAATCTAACACAAATAAAGATTCTTCCTTAGTTGCTTCTAGGTCATAATTGTGTAAAAAAGTGAAAGATGCAAAATTTACAAAACATACTTTGGTTTGATTTTGGAGAAGTCCGTGTGAGACTAAAGTCACAAACATTGTTTTTTGTGCTTGGGTTTGCAATAAGAGCCAGTCTCAGCAGGCAGAAACACAAGCACAATGTATTGCAAAATTGGATACCAAAATTGCACTGCAGCACCTTATCTGTGAACACAGGACCAGCTGTGCCACTCCAACAAACCCGGTTGCAAGAGATTTGTTCAGACCCATGAAGGCCTGCACTGTACAGTCTCATGTATCCATGATTTCCTAAAGATTGATCTTACTCTGAGATCTACCTTCATCTCCATCCATTTTGTCTTGACTATAAACTGTATAGGAGAAATACTTTAAAATCAATCTTTATGAAATGCTGCCCTTTTATTCTGCTAGCGGATGACAGATTTTCTGACAGACAGCGGGCACTGTGTGCAGCTGACAACATATTTGTCAGACCCCCCTCATTGTTAGTACAGGAGCAACACAGAAATGTTTTCCTACCATCTCCCCTGGTGAGTGCACATCACACCATCTATTCCTTAATATTTGTTGATGGCACCATCGAGGTGGGTCTCAGATACAAGGTAACATGCAGTGCCTGTGCAGAAAGCAATCTGGCTCTGACCACACTAATAACAGGTGTAATAACACATGAAATGAAGACAGACTTCCAAATGCTCACTTTTCCTGGAAATCAATGGGCCAACTTAGTTTACATACTGGCATATTCAATGGAAAACCCATTAAATATTATCAACCAATTAATTACAGGGGACATCAACCAACGGATGAGCAAACTGGTATAATCCCTCTTTCTCCTGTTCTAAGGACAAGCTCAAATGTGTAGTCACCACAAACAAGCTAACCCCTCATCAAGGAAATGCATCTGTACAGAAATTGCTTGTTGGGTGGATACAAATAACTTCCACCTAGGAGGTTTCTCCCAGCCTATCCTGCAAAGGGGCTTTTAACTCTTCCCTGTCACCCAACTAAACGCACAACCATTAACCACTTCACAATTGCACACTGACACTGGAAAGACCCTGTCACTTTACACTCTACACTTTATAGCCTCTGTATTCTGTAACCATCACATTCATGTTCTTCATGGTCCAGGCACTATGTGTCAGTACAGAGAGATAAAGTGATTTGGTCCACTGTATATGATGCAGTAATATCCTTTACACCAGGGTTTCCTACAGCCTCACTTGAAGTGAAGAACCACCACAACAAATGTCAGAGGAAATTATTGCACTTTTATGACATATTAGCACATAATTTCAGGGAAAAGAGTAGGCACATTATACCATGAGTGAGGAAATTGTTTAGATAATTGCCCAGTGACTAAAATGATACTGAGACAAGCAATGGCATATTAATGCACAGGCTTACCGGGAGACCAGAGGCCTCATGAGACATGAGCTTAAAAAACAAAACAAAAAACCAATAACACAGTAACACAGTAAACACAACGTAGGAGAGTAAGCTACCTGCGATGCGGGGGTGGACATGATGAGGAGTGAATCCTCTTGCTGTGCTTCAACACTCTTTGTATAAACAATATTTATGTCACTACATCGTGTTTGAACATGGCGATGCGGTACCAAGCAGTAGCAAAAGTTTTCATCCAGCTTGATGGCTAGCTGCGTTTGCTTGTCAAAGACAATAAAGACATCAAAAAAGGCAACAAAAATATCACATGGACTTGGAGGAGGACTTTGTGGCAGAAGTGATTCAATTTCAGGAGTTTGTACGCAATGAGGTGAACACATTGGCAGTTGAACTGCTCAAATTTAAAGAAAACTGCAGATGGACATACATCTATGCATCTTCCTTACCATTCAAGTTACCAATGCAAACAGAGAGTGATCTTTCTCTAAACTTCCCTTTGTTAAAAATAGACTGCAGTCAACTATGCAGCAAGAAAGACTGAGCCACCTCACCCTAGTGTCAATCGAGCGTGATGTTCTTTGGACGTTCTTTTTAAAGACACAAATTGGCAGAGGCTGGTCTACGACCAGAGCTGCAGGGCCCTCAAATGCCGGAGTCTGTTCAGGAGGCATGAGTGTGAACAGGAGAAACTGAGAGAGGTAATGTGATTTCCTGACATTACGTAACATACTGTACTGAGTAACCAAGACTATGAAGAATTCACAAAATCAGATAACAGAATTTTGGATATTGTGTACGTGTTTTCAGAAGATTTTTGAACAGAACATTTTGGCAAATTATCATTGTCAGTGAGGATATATTGACCAAATCAAGACCTTATTTGTCAGAAAACTTAGTTCCCATATATGGATGAATCTGATTGATTAAAATATCAGTGATAAGGCTGCAACTAACAAATATTTATTTTCATTATGAAACAGAAAACCAGCAAAACTTCACATTGGGAACCTGAAAACAACAAAGATTTGGGATTTGCCAAGCTTCTCTATCCCAGTTAGAAGTTTCCCTCATGAGTTTTTAAAAGTTGGAAAAACCCTGTACACTGTGTACTATCTTGTTCTTGTACACAACCTAAAGGGAAATGCACAACCATGTCTGGCAAAATGTGTTGTCAATCTGGTATGTTTTATGTGTCTGCAAGAACATCTAGCAGTCAAATTCATCCCATGTATCAGACAAAGCTCTAATTCTAAAATGATGTCCTTTGTTCAAGGAAAACATGGAAGCTTGATTGCCTCCCTTCATGTCTTTTTTGCCAGGTGTTTAGTTCTTTTACCTTGTTTCCTAAGACTTCTTCCCTTCCCCCCTACATCCATCATGGATTTTCCTCTCGCCAACTTAACAGGCACAACCACAAGGCAGAAATCCAAAGAACCATTGTGGCAGCAAAAAATGGCCACGAGGGAAAACTAGCAGGAACTACAAACACACCATTATCCTAGCTGGGACTAGCCAAATGAGTACCTTCACTACATCTACATCTACATCCCAGAGACAAAACACCAACAGTAATCACACCAGTGTGGTGGTATATGCAGACTTGGTACCGTAGTATTTGCTAAGAGAGAACTTTGGGATTGCTGGGAAAGTAAACATACTCATCTCAGGTGAATATGAGTTTGGCCAATAGTACTCCCTCCAAGACACTAAATCTATGTAGCTTTAACTCAATATAGTGAATATACAGCTAAAAACCTTTAACAAAGCAGAGAGGAGATCTTAATGATCTTATTACTGAACTATTTTTCTTGGATGCAGTTTCTTGCCTTGTGACTCTGACTAGACTTCCATCCACAAAAAGACTAATGACTCAGCACAACTTCTGTCCTCAAGTCCAACCAGTCTATGTGTTGCCCATGACCCTGTGCTGTTTATCTCCCAACAGCTGTCACCACTGTGCAAGTCTATGGGCTATGACATTACTGATGAACAATATACCCCTCAAAGACAGTAATTGAATTGTATTTTTAGCACAATACTTCACTTAATAACAGTGCTAACCCTATACAATAGTTGTTTTGCTTGTTGTTCTGTTGTATGTGTTCAGAAGTTCAGAAGATGTTCAAAAGAGATTAACCATTAACCATAACTGTATTGTGTTATCACAATACTCACATTGCTTTTATGCTCAGTAGAATATAAAATTTCACTTGTAGGATATTTGTCTGTTCCCAACATGTGTGTTGCATCATCTGTTTGCATTTGAACCATGGCAGACAGTGGGATGTTTCTCATAAAGAGATAAGACATTTTTGGATATATGCTTATTCACTTTCTTGCTGAGAGTTAGATAATAAGATTGATATCACTTTCATGTCTGTGTGCCAACTATGAAGCTCTAGCCAGGAGGCGGTTAGCTTAGCTTAGCATAAAGACTGGAAGCAGAGGGAAACAGCTAGCCTGGCTCTGTCCAAAGTTCAAATATCTGCTTACCAGCGCCTCTAAAGTTCACCAACACTTTGCATCTACCAAAACCAAAAAGTAAAAACATGAACTTGTGGCTTTTTACAGGAAGTTACATACTGTAACTGAGTCTTAGCGACCAGTTGTCTGGCCATCTAATGGTGATGGCAAGACTCCAGGAAGTCACTGCTCATGGCAAGTGGTACAAATTAGTGAGCTTTAGATGTACTGGTGAGAGGATTTTGTTACTTTTCGACAGAGTCAGGCTAGCTGTCTCCCCGCTTCCAGTCTGTATGCTAAGCTAAGGGCCTCCCAGCTCTAGCTCTATAATTAGCAAACAGATGTGTGAGTAGTAACATAATCTTCTCATCTGACACTTGGCAGGAAATCAATTTAGTATTTTTCCCCATTCTTTCCAATTCCACTGCCTACTTGCAGTGACAGAACTGATATCATGGCAAATTAAAAACAAACACATTAAAGTGCACTGATAGATCATTTGTCTACTTCGCTGTCTGTTTTCGTTAAGTGAACACTAGAAAAAGATGCAGCAGGATGCACTAACTTTCTTCTTTTGTTTTGATGCATAAACTTTAAACTGATGACTCCTCCACAGGGCTCATCTTTCTCAGTCCATGTGGAAAGTCAAACTGTTTCCCGTCTCTCCTCCTACTCACTCTCTCTTCTTCTTTATCTCCTCCCATCAACATCTGTTGACCCATTTACAGTAAGTGAGTAAGAGGGAGGGCAACGTGTGGAAAATGAACACAGTAAGAAACAAAGTAAGAAAGAGAAAAATGCAAGAAAAAACAGAGGGAGAGACACATAAGACCAAGTGGAACACCTCATCCACAGGAAGTGGACGCAGCCCCACAAGGCTCCATTCTTGTGCAAGCTGGCAGTGGTTGGCGAGGCCGCAGTGGAAAAGGCATTGCTAATTTGAATTAAACAGGGTCTTTTATTCAACATTCCTCTACTGTGAATGAGCCAGGTTAGCAGGCCCAAAACTTTTTTTTTTTTTTTTTTGCTTTGAGAAAATACTCTTGCTCTTTTTCAGCGGTTCACTTGTGAACAGCTAACTTGTCAGTGAGAAAGATCAACACTGGCTGAGTGGTACGACTTCAATTATCCTGTTCTTTAAATCAATTAGGGCATCTAGGGAAAAGGAAAATGATCCTGATGTCACCATCATTGATCCACACAGGCTATCCTTGTGACAGTGCCAGCAATTGAAAAGTGAGGCTGGACATTTGACTATTCTTTTCCTATGGAGAACCAGAGGTTGTTCCAAAGCTTTATTTCTCTGCCACAGACGTCACAGAGACGTCAGCAGATACCAGGACCAATTTCACTTCCTTCATACAGTAGGTCTGTCAGACTCCACAAATCTGTCTGTAGGATGTACAAACATACAGAATCAAACAGCTTCAACCTTACTTTAAATTTAAAGTTGGAGAGCAATAAAGGCGTTATTACTATTCATATTTTAGTGGATATTTCTCTCTAAAGAAGCAGTATTATCACATGATGGATTTTTTTTTTCCTATAGGCAACCAAGTCACCATTAGAGCCAAACAAAGCCTTTCTTCTCTAAGCATCTATCAAAACAAGATTGCGGCATGGTGGATTTCAGACACCTTGCACGAGTGGAGTCTTTAAGCCGCTACACATAGAGGTAGATCACATGCACTTTTCCAGTCCAAAGGAGTGAGGACAGAGGGGGTGGGGGGGGACAAGAGAACTAAGGCCATTGTTTGATCACACAAATCGGCTGTGGCCCCCCTACAAAGCAGGCTGAGCTGCAGTGTTGTAAGCGGTGTCACGTGCAAACCCTGACCTGAACTGTGGCACGGCCACATGGAGGGAGTGATGAAAGGGGAGCTGGCACTTTATAATTACAGTGCTGTTTTTATGATTCATATTTTGAAGACACGTTGTCCTTAGTTTTTGTATTTGCTCATACTTTTCTAGCTCTTGAGTTGTTTTCTTTCACAAATAACATTTTTGCAGTATTATTCATCTTGGAAACTGTCTCTTCATCTGTGTTTCCTCTCCTCTCTAACAGAGAAGCTGAGGGAGTCAAGATCTGGGTCTGGATCAGACTGTTACTGAGCCCAAAGCTTGTTAGGCTGTGGGGATTTTCCATTCACTAGTTCATGCTTCCCTTCCATACGCTAGTCAACACAATGCTTATTCAACCAATGAAAACACACAAACAAATAACAAGATGCTGTCAGTGCTGAACATAAAAGGGACTTTATGTGGGCCAGAATGAGGCCTACTGCAGAGAGCAACGAGGCTACCCACCGCCTTGAGTTTATTGTAAATGCTACAGATGCTTCGGCATATAAAAACAATGGCAGATGCATGCATATCCAGACAGCACATTCTACTAACATTAGATAATTAATTAAAAATAATCCTGCAACTTTTTACAGACATCAACCATTCAGATGCAGATGAATAATTGAATTAGTTGCTCCATAAATATATCTCATGAATAAATAGTGTTGCACCAGTTACTGCCAGCAGCTCTTAACGACATACTGGGTTTCTCTGACCACTCATGACCGTGTCCTCACAGACCGGCTGACCCTTTCTGTGATGCTCTTGGCCCACATGACACATTCTTGAACAGAGCACCCGAATCCTGACCCACAGCCTCGAGGGACCGCTTGACCCGCCCTCCCCGTCCCCCCGCCAAAGAAACAAAACTCCAAACAACTAGGACGCAGCACTGAAAAACAAAACGCAGCAACACCAGCGTTTCATTTAGGCTGACAGAGGACGGAGTGACTAACAAGGGAGTTTGTTTTTTGATGCTGCTAGTCGACATAGCCTTGTCAAAAAGATCACAAGCAACATAAGAGCAGGCACTGCAACAGCTAGCAGCTGAGTGCTGTAAGTAGCATGTCTGCACCTCAGCACTGTTTATTTCTGACAGCTATCCTATAAACACTTCACTCTCCAGGTGAAAAACAAGACATTAACCTGCCACTCCAAACACACCTGCTGCTGCCTCACAAATACAACAGTAGATTTGTTTTCAGCTTTCCTCTGTCCAGTCAATCATATCTATAAATGCATTTTATTATAACCATTTCTGGCTTTAACCCTGGTGGCAGACTGTGTGCCCTGTCTGCATTCTGCACTTGACGGTTGGATCTTTGGTCTCTGGCTCTCTGCTCACCCCTTCCCTTCCAAGATATCAACACCACATTTTCATTCCTCCATGGGGGGGCTTCTGGGGAGGCTGGCAGGGTGACAAGCAAAGCAGGAGGGCTAAATCCAGCTCTCGAAAGCACAACAAACTAAGCGTTCTCCAAGCACAGCAGCGCCGCTGCTCCTCAGGGCAGAGAAAAGCAAACAGCTCTATCAGCAAAGTAAATTGCAAGATTCATACAGGACAACACCACCAGATATCCAAACTAAACAAATAGATTGAGCCTATATTAGTATTGGTTATGAAAGAGGAAAAGTAAACAAAACGCACAAAGGAAATCAATGGTGAGACTTCAAGAAGTTATGTCATTCATCCCACACACATTCCTGCTTCCTTAAGATTATGTATAAAGGGACAGATGACAAAAGTTTTAATAACACCTCTCCTCATCTCTCTCTTTATCACAAATACACACACTCACACTCTTTGTCTCGCTTTCTTGCTCTTTCACTCACAAACTGAGGAAAGAAGAAAAATAGACCTATTGCTTCCAAATAAGGTTCTTACGTAGCTACTCCATTTCTGAGATTGAACAGACTCATTATTTGATTCGTTCACCTCTTATTTCCTCACAATGGACTGAGGATTAACTTAAAACTATTTAATATTGCGCAAGATTTTCTTGTAAAGAGGAGAGAGGGAGCCCTACTGCTGCCCCAGAATGACTAAATATCTGAAAGGCACTTAGTCTGTTTTAGCTTAGAGTTCATACCCAGAAAGCAAGAGACTATCTTTTATCATCAAAGATTAAACACCAGGCCCCTCTCTAGACAGTCATTTTCATTTATTACGTGGAGCATTAGAAAACTATTTCAAAAGGACAGACGACTAATTATCCCGCAGAAAACAGTTATGCAAATGACAGGAAAGGCCCAAGGGGGTCAGAAAGGAGGATGAGAGTAATCGTCATGGTAAGAGCCAAGATACCTGAGAGGACTGAAGTTAAACAACCATAGTCGTTTACTGCTACTAATCAGACACAAGGTGGTTCACCGTGCAGAAAGAGAGACAAGCCACAAGGCACAGCCAAGTGTTCAGCATCTGTGTGTTTATATACCTTCAAGATGGCTGCAGTTACTCAAATTATCATATTATTATTGTTCATCTGCATCATAAACCCCACTCTGTCTCTCCTCTTGTCCCAGGCTCACTCCTATCCACCCCTAAGGGTGCCTCCGGCCTGCCCCACCCCCCTTCTGCGGAGAGCCCTGCTGAGATTACATAATGGTCTTTTTAAAAATTTAAACCCCTGACACGCTTTTCTTGGCTGAACACAGTCTGGGCTCTGTCGTCCTGCTTCAGGGGGCCAGCTTTGCCCTCTCTACTGCCCCAGTCTGAACTGCTCATCAAAAATGGCCAACTGGTGGATCACATCCTGCTCACCACACCCTTAAATAGAGTATGTTATATACATTAGATTTTACTGTTTGTCTATACATCTGTATTGTTACTAAGATAAAAGAAAAAAAAAAGGAAAAAATTACAGTTCTCGTCAGTAACTCTTAAAATTTACAGGGGGTCTTAGGATCTATGAGGACAATTGAATGTTTACTATGTGAAGACACACTCACCAATTATGTCTTGTAGCCTATATATACGTATATAATACCAGAGATAACATCTATATAAGCTACAGCCTTTAAGAAATTTAAAGCTGCAATTTAATCAATATTTCTTATATTTACACTGGAAAAAATGACTGAGTAATGTAACGGTGTGATTTATAGTGAAGAATAAACAGAGAATCTTTACCCAACTTTGCAGTTCCCTTCAACTCTATTGAGCATTTTAGCACCTTTCAGCTCAGTGTTTTGGTTTTATGACCCACAACCTTACTGTTTTGTTTCAGTATGAGTGCTCTCATTAGCACAAACATTAGCATTGTTTGATTTAGGAGAAAAATCTTTGATAAACCAACTGTACACAACCTGCCCAGCAGAAAACAGTGCAGCTAAAAAGTCACATATTTCCCTCAGGAGTTGTTGGAGACTAAAAGGAGTGAATATTACATAGGCGACTGCTATTTTGCTATTCTGTTTGCCCCCAACTGGCCAAAAACTGTAATGAATGTTTTTTTTTAATGTCTTCTCATTTGGTCAGTGCATGACATTATGAAAATTGATGAATCTAACTTCAAGGCTTCAGTATTCTGAAGTTGTTACTTTTCTGATTCAGTAAAAGTAAAATATAATGCAACATACTGAAATAGTATCATATTTCTTAGACAACTGAGTGGGAAAAATTATTCACTGATGTTATTACAGGCATATTACCTCATAGAGCATGAGCTGATTTGAGTTTCAGAGTTATGCACATGTCATGTCATGGTGACAAACCTTCTCCTCTCTGTTGGTGTGTGACGTAATGCTTGCAGAAATACTTGAGTGAGTGTGTGTTTAATGAACATGGTGTAAAGGCATGTTTGAACTTTTCGTTGAAAGGTATGTTTGCTTTATTGTCTACATGAGAGTAACAAAGCTTGTGTATGTGTCTAAAGGAGACAGAGAGCAGACTGAAATCCCAGTGTGTGCACATGCACTCACACCTGCAGCAGGTTGGCGCTGGAAGGCGACAGACTCTTTCATGTTGAGCAATGGTTGTTTTCCTTGACATGTTGATAGCTATCTGGACTGGGTGGTGGCTGCTTTTAGGAGACAGTAGCAGCATCAAACAGATCACTTCCTCTTCTATATCTGAACAGTATAACCACTGGCTTGGGTCAACTCACACAATACCAATGATCAAATACACACCAAACAATAAACCCCCTTATTTCTCATCACAACTACTGTGGGTCTAACTTCTGAGCAAGTAGATTGAAGATAAAAATCACCAGATTTCATTTCTTTTCAAGGCAGTCTGTCATTTCTTTTGATAGGAGTCAGTGAGACGCACATTACATTATGAAAGATTATGCTTTCCTCTCTGAAAGTGGCTGTTACAAAAGTGCCTCATCTCCTAAGAGGCTAATTGCAGCCTAGGTGGGAACTGTCTGTAAAAGTGCCCTTATTACAGACCAGGGACAGGGGACGTCATTTCGGCGTTACACACTTCCTGTGTTTCCACACTCACTGTACGTGGGAATATTTCAGGACCTTAATAAAGTCTACAGCCTGAGGAGCTGGCAGCTCTAGAAAAGCCTACACTCTACCTGAAGGCTATGGACCAGACAAATACTCTTCACATTTATCTTCATTACATGGCTTATAATTGTTCATTGATCAAGAATGCAGATCAAAGTTCTATATAAAGGTCATATGCCCAGACAACCATTTTATTTTTGTTTTACTCGGTTAGTATCCCTCTATGCCAGTCTGACCCAGCACCCCAGGGTACAAAGAACAGCATTGTGGGGGTTACACAGCAGGGCAAAGCAGCTGCACTGGACAGTGGCTGACTTCACTGGCAATAGCCAGCACCCCAACAAAGGCCACTGTGAAGCTCCATCCACATGAGTGAATAAATAAACCTCTCTCATGCATCTTTCAACCAGACGCATCTGCAAAAGCAGCTTCACAAAGAGCACATTTATCACAACAATAAAACTACAAATGTTACTTCATATATGGTTGATGTACATACAGTTTGGAATACATGTCCATAAAATGTGCTCATACGACAACAGCTCAGAAAGGTGGATTTTGACAAATGCTATTGCGAGGTTGGGCAAATTACTGTGTACATATGTTGACCTGCAAAAATGCAAACAAACCACATTTAACTGTGTTGAGATTCATTTAGTACTTAGTACTGGATAATTTGACAGTAAAGAGCAACTGGAAACATAGAAAGAGGCAGGGGACATGCAACAGAGGTTTGAATTGAATGATGGATGTGTTGGTTAAATGGTACGCCTCTTAGAACACAAAAAAAACTTCATTTTAAGGAGCAGGCGTGTCCAAAGGTAGCCAACAATTCTAATGAAAACCACTCCGACACTCAATTCAACCCTCTGCACGAGTCTCTGTACTTGGTCTTATTCTAAAGCAGCAGATAATGATGTTTGTAGGTTGGTGTTTACTTCAACCTACCTACCAACTTTCCTCAGTAACAATCTCACCAATCTTACCTTGACAAAAACACCAAAATTATCTTAGATAAGAATTTGTCTCTCTGACTCACTGGGTTTTCTGCTCTGATACTGGTAAAAGAGCATGGGTCCTTTAAGTGTTGTTTTTGAGAGAGAGAGTCTGGCATGAAGAGTAGAAGGAGTAGCATAAGACAAGGGGATGTGGTCACTGTGCCTTCTGTCCCAGATAGAGACGGGGAAGGAGGCTGGCCCACAGATGAGAAGGGGGAACGAGCAGGTTGTGAAAAACAGCAGGTTTCTCCATTGCTCTGGGCGAGTCTCTAATGACTTCCAGACCTACTCTCATACAGTCTTTGCGTCTAGACTGCAGCTACGGCACCCTGGCTTCCCAGTCTCTCACTCTCTTCCCTCAACCAAACCCCCCTCAATAAACATGTACACACACACACACACACACACACACACACACACACACACACACACACACACACACACACACACACTCACTCACTTCCCCCCCCACCCACCCAGAACCCTCTGTCCTCTTAGAAAACTACAGGCGTTTCAGTCTAAGACGCTGACCAAAAAGACATTGCTGCTTTCATTCCCTCCCCAGGGATTCAGCCTCAAAGCATTTCAACCCTAATGAAGACTTTGAAACGACAGCTGTCTTTTTTTAGGTTTGGTTTTGTCTCATGACTGCATCTTCTGTGGCTCTGAATGCAAAAAGGAAATCACATCTATCAAAGAAAGACAAACTTTGTAAATCTCCTAACTGGGCATGACAGGACAGTTTAAAGGCAGAATGACCTCTCTCACAAGCTGATAAAACATCCCATTGTTTTCTCCAGCCAGGCCAAATAAATCTAATAGCCTATCAATCTCAGTCTGCTAGCTGACGACAGCTTTTAGAATGTGACTAGAGGGATCAAACATTGGAGTAACGTATGAGGTAACTTGGAGACTGTACCTGTTGAATAGTCCAAGTAGGATTTTTTTTTGTGATGGATAACATATCATTTTATAACAATTTAGTGAAAATACTTCCTGTCTTAACCTGCCTTAAATACTCCCTTATTCCTATTAGAGGAGATAAGCAGCAGCCATGAGGATTTGGGCGATAAAGTGAGCTTTTTTTTCCCACAAACTCACAGAATGGGCAAATAAATTCAGATGAAATATGTAACATGCCTCCACTATCTACTGCATGATGGGAAAAAGAAGCGTCCTCTTGTCTAGGGAAATTATATGATATACATATCTGCATAAGCTGACAAGCATTTCCTGCTAAGCTCCAATTATCTACTCTGAATGGTTAAATGTCAAATGTTCATTGTGCCGTGCAAGTCAGATGCAGCAGGATCAGAACATTCGGGGTAACCTACACAGTCTAGATAGGATACATTGGATTATTTAAACCCAGTATTTTTAAAACACTTACAAACATCAGGCTCCTCATCCGAGCCGTCTGGGCAGTCCTTCTCTCGATCGCAGCGCCAGCCCTTAGAGATGCATGTCACCCCATCTTTACACACAAATTGCTTTGGGCTGCAGGTCTTTGGGGCTGAAAAGAGACAAAGCAAAAAGTGAATTAATTAAAAGATTGCTGAAAAAAAAAACAACTCCTTTTGCGTCAGTGATCTTTATTCCTGAGGTCTCATTAGCAAGCGGGGTCTGTTGTGTTCACAGTCAATAGTGGCCCTCACTGGCCCTAATTAGTTTGTGGAAAGTTGCTACTTGATGGAGGGAATAGCGAATGGTTGTCACAAAAAGCGAAACACACACTCATGCAGCTCCGGAAAGGCTTTGCATAAACTTGCTGCACCTAAATATCCAGGTCAGCGTTCTCATGCCAATAGTAGTGATGCAACACGTCAGGAGGATATCAAAGAACATCTTGTTCAGTGAATTTCCCCCCTATCATCCATTTCCCCTTCAATCCAACCTTCCAGAAAGAGAAAAAAAAAAACTGCCTACTCCAGCCACAGCCAAGGGAAACGTATTCAAACCCACACTAATTCAAGTCCTCTTGGAACAGCACAAACACATGGACACACAGACACACACGAAGCTGAGTCAACTGGGGCATTCAGGGGAGGCTTAGGTGAGTGGAGTTTGATACAACTACTTACTGCTGAGTGGTGACTTGTCTTACTTAACACTTTTGTCAGGAAAAAAAATAAAGACAGTGGTGTAAATTATTTTAGAATGTGACAAAAAAAGAATTTGCCATTTGCCCTACCAGAAAAATAATATTTAAGTTAATATCTACGCAGATATGATCTAATATCTTACGTACACACGATAATCACTCCCGATAGTAATTCCATAATTAAAGGATCTACTGCATTTTACTCATAAATTATTGCTCAGTGGAAAAGTAATGACATTACTTTACTGACTACTCATCGGTAAAAAAGTAATTGGTGACGTTACTCAGTACATGATTTTCCATTACTCAGCTCAGTTCTGTCTTCGGTACCTTCCAACAGCTTCAAAGCCTCCACAAAAACACACACGTCACATCTTGTTGTGGTTTAGCAAGCAGCCAGCCAGTGGTTTGGAGGTATTTACTAACCATTAACAGCTAGCTTAACATTAGCTCCAGTGACTGCACGCAGCACTCTAGAAGTCCTGTTCGGTTCACAAACTCTCCAAAAAAACCCATTTAACTTGGCTGACCACTGGCTAACTAGCTAGCTATGAAGACACAGCAATATAACTTTGGAACTGACAGAAGGAATCATCCTCCTCTTCTGGCTGAGGCTAACCTTCTCCCCACATCTCTAGCCCCTTTGCTAAGCTAACACGTTCCAGACCAGACACTAAACTGATCCTATCCCATCCAACCTCTGATAAGACAGCAAACAAGCAAACAGATTGAAATGTCAAAATACCAGCGCACTGCTTGCATGTTTATAAAATTCTTCACTTTCTTCTTAAGAGTTAGTTGATGTCACTGCTCAGAGTCAAGAATCTGTCCAGTGACCTCCTCATAAAATGTGGTTTGTACAGTATGGTTTTTGTACGGACAAAACAAACAAAATATTACATGGTAATTGCTGTAGCTTCATATTTAGCATACAGACATGAAAGTTGTATATATTGTCTTACTCTTGGCAAGAGAGCGAATAAGCATATTTCCCAAAATGTCAAACTATTGCTTTAATACAGGACAATGTTATGTAATGGATGTACAGCAATACAGAGCACGTGGACACCAAAGGACATGTTGCTAATGCATTAACTGAATACAAAACAAATCTGATGAAGGTTTTGTCCTTTATGCACTGAAAGGACCAGTGTGTAGGATTTAGTGGCATCTAGTGGCGAGGTTGCAGATTGCAACCAACTGAATACTCCTCCCCCCTCCCCTTCCAAATGTTTAGGAGAACCTACGGCAGCCACAAAACTTTTGAAAAACATGAAAGGCCCTCTCTAGAGCCAGTGTTTGGTTTGTCTGTTCTGGGCTACTTTAGAAACATGGCGGTGCAAAATGGCAGCCTCCATCGAAAGGGACCCGCTCCCTATGTAGAATAAGGGGCTCATTGTTAAGATAACAAAAAACACAACAATTCTTATTTTCATAGGATTATACACTAATTAAAACATACTTATGAATATTATATTCCACTTCTGCCACTAGATGGCACTAAATTATATACACTGCACCTTTAAAACAAAACAAATGTTTTACCAGTTGACATTTAAAGAGAGCAATGGACAATCCTAAACTTTAACAGGAATTCACTCAAGGTGATGTTTGAATATTTATCACCAGGTTGTGACTGAACTGTTTTTTTGGTTTCCTCTGGGTGCATGCTTCTCTTTGTATCTCATGTTTCTAAATACAGCAGAAGCCAGATGGCAAAATGTCTTCTTATACCAACTCCTTTTCATTTCTGTCTGTCATCACTGTCATTACATTGAATATATGTGATCTGGGGTTATTCCTACGATGTCTTTAACAGCCTCAGCTCACTTATTCAACCCACCCACCTCAGCCCTCTGACAGGATCATTTATCTTTTTAATATTCCAAAGTGTGGTGCCTGGGCGAGTGTCAACACCTCCCTTGGACAGACATAGAAGTCAGCTATCTAGGTTAGAATATAAAACACTGATTGGAAATGGTGATAAACTTTATTATTTAGGCATATAGCATGACGAATGGGACCGGGGGAAGCACGGGATACAATGGGGTGGATGAGGGGATGAAGTAGGATAAACAGGATGACTGTATTTACATTTAAAGCTAGCCTCCAACTCCAGTGGTGAAGGGAATCTTGAAATGGAGCTCAACCTAAATACTATGAATTCAACCTGACATATTGCTGTACACATTCACACACTCCCCACTTATCCTCCTCTTTGTACCGCTGCGTTTGGTGCATGTGTGTGTATATGTTCGTGTGAAGTGTGGGTATGTGAAGGGTGTGTGTCGTGTCGAAGGGAGTCTTTTTCTCTCTCAGAAGTCACAAGATTATTTGAATTATTCATCAAATGCTACCAGGCTTACGTTAAAATGTTTCCTCTTTGCTCCGCATTCCTCTCTTTTGGTACGTGTGTGTGTGTTTATTTATTTGTTTGTGTTGGTGTCAACACCAGCAGCTAGTTGTGGCATGTCTGTCTATTGTGTATGGTTTATTTAGATGCTGATGTGCTTTAACTCAGCAGGCTGTTAACTCTGCTTCGAATAATGGCTGTGGGAAGAGTGCTCACCCGCCTCCGACTCAACTGCAAGATGCTGCTGACAGAAACATATGGTTCACAGGAAGTAGGTCAGGAGGTTAGGTAGGTGAAGGTGAAAGCATGCAACAAACTTACTAGTGGTTACTGTACCACCAGCTCAGCTAGCTGTGATGGTTAGAGAGAAGCAAAGGGAGAGCAGACAAAGGCCCCGATCTGCCAAGTCTCAGGTCATCCAGTCACAACCAGATTTCTAGAAATATAATTGTGGACACCTTTTTTGGACATTTTTCCCCTCTCCCTGCACAATACTTTCCACTGCTAGTTTCACGTCCCTGATTTCAACTTGTGCAAATGAATGAAACACTGGCACCACAAACCACACTGGCAGTCTGAGGCAGTTTACAGACTATGTGTATACGTGTGTTTCCTTGTCATATTCAATCTCAGTCTTCATCATCTTTTGTCTTCAGTCTGATATGATATAAAATATATGCTTGAGCATAAGTACACGTTTTCACACCAAGAGCCCGTCTGTAAGTTCAAACTTAGCCTAGTTATAATGTAACTGTTTACTAAGAAGAGATATATGAATCATTAATTAGAACAAGTTACACCACACAAACTAGTCCTTGCATAGAGATTAGTTGTTACTTACTGTTACTTACTGTTAGCGCACAGACTGTTATTCTAATATATAACCCACTGAGACTGAAGAGTAAAAGAGGTCATTTGAAATATGGCCAACATATTTGACTTGACACATCAAAATGCTGTTTGATAAAGATATAAACATAAAATATATCTCAAATTACGAAACATTATGCTAATAACATCAGACTAAATGACCAAATAATGTCAGTGAGATTAGCTCAACTGGATATTTCCCTCTTACTCTTAACTACATGACTATACTAGGCCTATTTCATAATACTAATTCTGAAACACAGAAACCTCTTAATGTATAGAAGCGAAAGTCACATGAGTGAAAGTCACACCTACATTTGCAAAGCAATGGCATTTAAGAAAAAAGTTTTGTAGCAGCTTGTGATGCTACAGTGACTTCACATTTAAATAGTTGATTGCTTTTTGACTAGATGGGACTACAGATGTTTCCCAGCATCCACTTTCCACATTACTAAAATGGTTACTAGATTAGAAATCTTGAGCTCTAATGGCACAACCCGATTTAGTAAATTAGTAGCTTGTTTGAAACTGGTTGGTAGTTACTAAGAACTTAGGAGAGACTTGCCAATTTAGTGAAGGATATGCAAATAGCTGCCTAATCCAACAGTATAATCAAAAGTGTAATTTCCAGTTTGTGAACTGGTGTCTTCCCCCTTGGTTAACACTAATGAAAGTCCAATATAGCAGCACAACTACATTATGATCTACTACATTATGAAATATTGCATCAGTAATGATGCACAGGTTTATTTGCATGTCAAGCGGCCTCTGGAGTGTGTATGTTTACAAGTATTTTACTGCCAGCTGTAAATGCAATACGTGCTTGACACAATCGGGATTTATCTAGTCAAAAATATCCAGGTTTAAAGAAAGCCAACAATAACTACAGCCAAACAGATCTTTGGCTTTGGTGGTCTGTTCTAGAGTTTTGTGATCAGGTCTCAGATGTGTTTGTCTTTTGTTTGAAGAAGAAATGATACAGGAAGGAAGAGGATGAAGTACATAAGAGGATAAGCAGATGGGTATGACACAGGATGACATAAGGGAACAAAGTAGATGAACTGCAGCAATGAGAGCAAAGAGGAGAGGGGAGGGGTCAACAGGGGGGAGGTTGGGGGGTGGGGGGGGGGGGGGGGGTGGGGGGTGCAGGGCTCTCACAGCTGGGGACAGGCCCAAAGATCTGAGAACAGCCTGAGCTGGGCTGGGATACTGAGATGGGATGGAGGAATGTCACACATGCTATCAATGAGCTGTCTGTGTGTTTACCAAAGTGGAGGCTGAGTGAAAATGCTTTGGGTCGTCGCCATTTGGGCCGTATTACAAATCCACTGCTTTCTGCCCCCGCCGCTGTCTGCTATTACTCCAAGATGAGCTCAGTCTGGCTTTGGAGGAAGCGTCCTCTCTTAAGGCAAACACGAACCTCGCCCCCAGCCACAGCCCCATTTCCTCCGACACCCACAGCAGAGCTATAAATAAGTTGGAGGCCTGCCCTCTGAGATCAACTGGGGCACTACAAAGCTCCAGCAGACACTGAGACTCCCGCCTCATCACACACAACTCAACAGCAGTTAAGGTGAAGGTGGACTTAAAGTACTGTCAACAGGGGTGCCGAAAGGGAGCTTGAGCACTATGGAATCCAGTCTTCAAAGCCAGCCGTGTTAGATATTGCACAAGGAGACCTTTCTTTAACTGGACGACCACAATTCAAACGCCCTTGAGCAAGGCAATCTGTACCAGCTCCAGGGTTGCTGTTCTGTAACTGAGGCAGACAAAATTTCCCTACAGGGATGAATTAAGTATCTGGAAATCCTGTTCATCTATCAGCCTCAGTATATAACAGCTCCCTGAATACTGCATTACATGAACTTATCTAGATCTGTTCTGCGAGTCTCATCTCATAAACCCTGGAATCTACCTGGCCTCATGAAATCACAGAGCTGGGTTTTCCCTCGACTTTTGTGAGTTTAAATCACTCACACGCACATCTTGCATATGTAAGTGTGGGTGTTAAAGCAGTGTTGAGAAAGATTAACAAGGACAGAGATGAAGACATACAACATAGCCAGGAAAATATATTTACGCATGTATAAAGATGATGCTTTTACATTACTCTAAACAGACAGAATAAACATCCTGAGGCTACATCTGCTCTGATCTGAGGAGATGATCCTTTCCAGCTTTGGAAGCATTGTAACTGGTACTGATTCATCCAAAACTATTGAGAATAATAAAGCTGGCAGGGCTCACAAAAGCACCAGGTGGGTGTGTTGGCTGAAGTAAGTACATGGTGAAGTTTTTCTAACACTTACACACACTTTTGCAACGTATGCTGGGAGAAAAAAAACATCTTGTTTAGTCTACTGAAGATAGCGTGTACTTGCACTAATATAACACTCCAACAGTTTCTCAAGAGAAGAAGATGGGCCAAATCCTCTTTGCTGTTAGACTTGAGAGAGCTTCATTATGTTTTCAAATATTATGGAATGGAAGGTTTACATGTGGGCGAGATAAACATCCAATTGTGTGTAATCAATCTCGACATTGACGCTCACTCGGCCAAACCTTGGTATGCACTTTATCTTTTCTGAGAGCCACACAATGGGATGATACTGCAACGTGGCCAGTCTTAACATTGACTTATGGTATCCTAAGTATCTTTAAAGTAAATAAATAAGGCATCAGAAACAACAATTTAACTCAGACAGGAAGTTCATTTCTATTGTCCATGAAGAGTCCACCAAAATATCAAATGAGGAATGTTTGCTTTCTTTTCTCAGCAGCACACAGACAATGTCCTGATGAACTTAGATTGAATTTAGATTTTTATAACCACAAGTTTGGCCAAGACTTAAGCAAATGTCTACAACAAAGCCAAAAGGAAAGACATACTGTAAGAAGAGAGAAGGGCAGGGGTCTATTTTGCCGACCTTTGGGCTGACCTGAGGGGGTTCTTCTAAGGGCCAAAATGAGGGAAACGCCTATATTGGTCTGTTTGGCTGCGGCCTACCACCTCCTCATCCTCCTACACAGCCCAGGAAAAGAACGCTCCAGGATTTTGTAATGGAAGAGTGAGAAGAAGAGGGAGGGAAAAAAAAAAAGTTTTCCAATTTGTCATGTTACAAAGCACAGAAAAAGAGGCCCCAGCTGTGTCTCCTAAATAAACCTTTCCGGCAGAGCTTGGAGGAGCTGTGGAAGTCTAGCCAG
Source organism: Thunnus maccoyii (assembly GCF_910596095.1). Taxonomy (NCBI): domain Eukaryota; kingdom Metazoa; phylum Chordata; class Actinopteri; order Scombriformes; family Scombridae; genus Thunnus; species Thunnus maccoyii. Next base: position 15,272,932 of record NC_056535.1, on the reverse strand, counting down.
TGGTGGACAAAGTCATACAGAATTTAAACATGGATAAACGCGAAAGAATAGTTTGGGGAGGTTTCTATCTGCCTGCATTCCCGCTCAACCGCTCACCTCTCTGTTTCTGACTGTATGATGCAATCATGTTTTTATGAGATGATTTGTGTGTTTCCAAGACAGTCTGTGTGTTTGTGTGTAAGTCCATGCAAGTGTGTGTTATGCATGAACTTCTTAGAGCTGAGGAGAATTAACATCAGGAATGTGCTCATGTCTGGTGATAGTTGCCAAGTGAAATGGGGCTCCGCAATGCAGGACAACACAGTCCTGCCTGCGACTGTTTGGATTTTTACAGGTCAGATCTGAACACAAAGCGAGTCAATCTGCGCGAGCTTTTGTGGTGCTGAGAGGCAGAACCTATTAAGCAAAGCAGAGTAATCAAATGTGAACTTAATTAAGAGCTATTTGGATGTCTGGCTGAGATTTCACCATGTCTGAACCCCAGAGTGGTAATCAACCATGACTGCTATTTGTACTAGACTCAGTGTTGGAACTTGGAGGGAGGAGGCTACGACCTCCTTCACTTTCACCTCAGGATTAAATCAAATTCAGCGGCGAAGTGTGGGGGACGAAGCAGAAAACCCAAAGGTGTGATCCTCCATTATCAACTCAGTCAGTTTAGACAAATCCCTTTGCCACACCACCGCCAGAGCACACGCGGCACGTAGCTGCAGAGGGAGAAAAATGACAATTAAGCCTACTTAGTATGCTGCCGAGGGAAACATATTAAAGAAGATTATGTGAAATTCTTTAGTGCCTTTTCATAAGACCAGTACAAGTTTCAAGTCTCAGTGCGACACATGAGCTCCACGGAACAAGATTTGATTCTCTAGAACGTTCTTTCGCATTCGCCATCTGTGCGCAGAAGCAACCTGAGCACCCTAAACTGCTAATGACACTTATAGCTACAGTGAAGGAGTAAGGGCTTTTATGTGATTTTGTGCAATCAAAAAAAAAAAAAAAACCCTTGATGAAGAAATCCTCATCACTGATCTTTTGCTTAATGAGAATATTTGAGCTGGAAGTTTGCAGCTTGTTACAGATTTTTCTTTGCAGCACCACATTTCAAATAAGCCTACATGACAGTTCAGAGTCGTTTCCTTTAAGGCACGTCAATCATCTCCAAACTATAACAAAAGATGTTGAGGAACATTTTAAAATGTATTCCATTTAGTTATGTTGTGTGTAGGCTAATAACAGAGGAGAAAACATCCGCCTATTCTCTTCCCAGAAGCACATAACCAGAGAGACAACACTGCCTACACATGCATCTGAGTGTGGAATATCCTCCACAGAAAATGTGAAGAATATCAATTGTGCGAAAATGCTGCACAGTATTCAAAATTCTATTCATGAAGGTTTATTGGATGTGATATCACCTTCAAGTGTTTGTCCAGTATCGATGATAAACATCTCTCACCCACACTGTGATTTTTGCTAAGGCTGAAGGCAGAAATAAGGATTGTGGGTCCTCTATGAGGCCCATGTGAGGAGATTTCTGCCACAGTGAAGGGTCTATGCCTGTTGGAGGGATTAGTGTTACAATTAGGCTTATGTTAAGGTTAGGTCAGGGTACTGTGTGTTTAGGATTAGAAGTTTGGGCATAAATCTAAATCAGTGTAATGTCCTTGCATGAATAGTGCCCGAGCATGTGTTTTGTATCGCTGGAGACGTATTTGCATGACACAGGTGTAATGCTTCTCAAGAATGACCACACATGTCAGGGGTTCACAGTCCAGAAAAGACCACCAGGATGCAGCTGGACTTGTATTGGGATGTCGAACTGTCGAGGCTAAATACATACTGAGAGAAGAATGAGTGTTTGTTTGGTAAAAATCTTCTCCTAAAGGGAATGAATTCACAAGTAATTTATAATGGCTGCAAGCCTGCAGTCATACCTTTGTCGCTGAAAAAATGTATGTCAGTGAATAGACCCTTCAGGAGAGACTTAAATGGATGTGAATGCACGTATGAGTCGTGTGGGCTGCTGCTTAAAATAGAAAGTATTTTATCTGTTGGAGGAACCAAGATAGAAACATATTATAAGCAAAAAAATGGCAATTTCTATCTAGAGCTAGAATCCTCAATAATGTTATGAGTAAAATGATGCTTGGGGGGCTATCTAGTGCAGTAATTAAATGAATAAATTAATCTTATGCGGCAACAATATGCAATACCGCCTCCATTGTGCATTACATAAGCGAGTGACCTGACCAACCAGGGTCACAGCTTGAAGCACAAGTCATCAACACAAACACTCCTTTCAGACTGACACAGAGGAGCAAGTTAAAGCCATGTTTGCTGTTGGTGTGAACAGGTCAACACAAGTCACCCGACCTGGCCCTGACACAGCTTGGCCTCAGCAGGAAAGGCAGGGAGGGAGCGCTCATTGTCCCGCGTCATCCACTGGGTTTTTGTGTGAAAGTGGTAGGAGACAAGTCAACTGTGTCAAGACCTTTCAAGTGTAGTAGTCCCAGTACCTGATTATAAACACATCTTTCAGGCTAACAATCTTTCTCTATTACACACAAATTACCCATGCAGATACAGCTTTATCTCTTTAATTATCAAGGGAGTACGATCTCCTAAATAGATCATTCCCAGACTGGTAATACTGGCTGCTACTGTAGAAGTGAAGTGAAGTGCCTGTTGCTTACTCTGTGGACAATATGTCAGGGAAAAGTACATGGATTCAATATTAAAGTGTTTCTCACATAAAACTAAAGTTAAGTGCTATAATAAAATCAAAGTGATGGCTTTCTTTTGCACTTAAGTTAACCAAAGTAGCCGCAGGCCAAAACATTCCTCATCAGTGTTTTGGACCTCAGATGTAAGAGGTAAAATCTTTCTGCTTGTTAGTTTCACAGCAAAAACAACACATCTAGTGTAACAATGTGTCACCCCCTTTTTTTTGTAAGTACGCATACGTTAGTAGTCACAGAATTAAGTGAAATTATATACTTTTTACTACGCTGTCAACTTAACAGGTGCGTCCCAACAAACTAACTTGATCTTAACTTTTTTTTTTTTTTTTTTTTTTAAACAGCTGAGTTATGAGAGCAGTTATTACTGTTCAACCCACACTCCACCATACAGACAGATATAACAACAGGCATAACAGGGATTGGGGTTCAATCCCCGGCTTGGCCATGCGCCCCATCACACACACAACTGGCAATGTTTACAGACAGGAAGCTAAAATCACTGCAGCTAACTCACCACTGTCCACAAATCCTGCTTACATATTAACATCTGCTCTCTCTTTTCCTATTCTCACTCTCATTGGACGTGTTTTCAATTACTCTGTTTTCAATGCACTTGTTTCTAGGCTGAGCGTATGAAAGAAGGGAAGTGTTAAATGACTTTGGTCATCATGCAGGAAGGATTACTGTCATCTTGTCCCAAAAAAGACCTGACCTACTGAATATGATGGACTTTCTAGCCAATATTGCCTTCACCTGAGCATTTGGTCTAAGCTACAAATCAAGGAGAGGCTTTCACCAGTGATTTTTTTCCTATCCTAACATTCATGTATTGATAGCTTTGGTGTAAAAAGTTGCTGGCTAATGTTCATATATAACTGTTGTGTGGTTATGCTATCCCCAAGCTGCTTGTATTCTTTAAGAGGGCCTCCTCAGACCATGTTCTATCTTCCTTCCTTAAATAGCACAATCTAGATAGTGTATCTCAATCAGTGGGTCATAACTGTAAAGTGGGTCACAGGGCTGTTCTGACAAGCTTGTCCACAGGGACTCAGCACACTTCAGCTATCATAGATGTCAGGATTCATCACAGTTTTTATGTTTTTATATAATTATGAAAAATAATCTTTCCTGTAAGGACATGTTTTATTCCTGATATGAGAAGAGCAGAAGGAGTTAGAAGTGTCTTACTGTCCTCTGTATTTGATAAAGAGCCAGCTAAAGAAATAGTTCAACATTTTAGGAAATATATTTATTCTCTTTCTTGCTGAGAGTTAGATAAGAAGATTGATACCAGTCTAACATCTGTCCATTTAGTGTGAAGCTGGACCTATCAGCCAGTTAGCTTAGCTTAACATAGCATAGCATAAAGCCTAGAAACAGAGGGAAACAGCTAGCTTGGCTCAGTCTATCAGTACCTCTAAAGCTCATTCATTAACACGTTATCTCATTTGCTTAAACTGTACAAAAAACACAGTGTGAAAACAATAGGTACACAGATTTTGTTACCTTTGGATAGAGCCAGGCTAGCTGTTTCCCCCTGTTTCCCCCTGCTAGACTAAGCTAAGCGGCTGCTGGTAGACAGAAGGGTGGTGTTGAATTTCTCATCAAACTCTCTGCAAAAAAGCTATTAAGCGTATTTCCCATACTGTCAAACTAGGCTCAAAATACATTGTTTTCTTTCATTCAATAGAAACTAAGAAATAAGGGGAATGGCTTCCAGTGTTCCAGTTTTCAGAAATGGAGCATTTTACGGTGATCATTACAAATACCTCAAGGAAACTAGGATTTCACATGAGGTATAAGGCAATTATGTTGTCTAATGTGGAGTTTTGTGGCAATTTGAAATCTACCACAACAGTACAGTATTTCTTTACTACTGTTACTACTGTTACTCCTTGTTTTTCCTCAGGAAAACCCACTGACCAAAGTACTGGATTATATATCTGCTCAGTAATGCAGTCGTGGCTGGTTTTCAGTGTCATATAAGGTATTTAAGCACCACTTGTTTAGTTATGCACTGATCTCAACAACATATTAATATTAGTGTTTAAATATGCTATTCATCTCTTATTTAAATTAACTGATTTTCAAACTTCTGTGACACAGGGTCAACAGCAAAGAGGATCTACCAAATGCACTCTGTCTTCCATACTGCCCTCAGTCGTCAGTAAACAGTAAAGTGGGAAACTTTTGGCTGTGTGACGTCACTGTGATGGCAATGTCACCCCAATAACAGCCAAATGTTGGTCCAGTCCTCTACCAAATGTTACAGCAGGGAATCCAAGCGGGGGGAAAGTGCCAGGAGAAGAGAATCGCTGGATGGTGAGTTAATTAAAAAGCAGCGTGTGCTACTTTTGTTATCAAGGATGTGACTTAAATGAAGAAGTTTAACAGTAGCTTAAGGGAGGAAAAGTGGCAAAATAAAGAAACATGAAATGTGGAACCAGGCAATTCAGATAGAGAAGGCTTGCTTCAAAAACCATTCAAAATGGAATAAATAATCAGCAAGAATAAATACAGATGATTCAAGTTGAAATGATTCCAACTTTTCTCACTGACAGGATCTCAACACGCACTTCTTCATTTTGATTTCGTAGGGAAGTTGTTTTGCAAAGACATTACTTTCATGAAGTGAAACCATGTAAATTCTTTCATTAGGGCCTTTTCCACCAGACCCCAATTAGCAGCGCTTTCTGAACAATTTGAGACTGTTCGTGGAGGTCTCCGCTGGGAAACAAAGAGCAGACCCAATTAAACCCAGGGTTTGATGGTGGCCCAGGGCCTTTGCTCTGGCTACAGTACTAAGACAGTGAGAAAAAAAAATGTTTAGAGGTCTAAGAAATGGAAAAAGAAGAGGTCTTGGCAGGCCTGAAAAAAACTTTACTAGTAGCATATGTGGTTCAAACAGCTCTTAAAATCAAAGAAGCAATCAAAGAGGTTAAAAAAGGCCATTTGAGCATGCTTGGAAGGGGGTAAGATACACACACTTACTTAATTACTAGAGGCATTGGCTAACATGAATTAATTAATTAACTTGACTGCTGTACTGTATTGCTATTTTATGGAGATGCAACTATTCAGGAGAAAAGAATGGTTGAGAATGTGCATTAAATTTGATCTTCAAACTGTGGCACCCAGTAAATATCCAAGTTATTTGGTAAATCTCACATCCAACTCTTTTATATATATAATATGAGCCATGTCAACTATAAACAAATCTCAATGCATTTCCTTGAGAGGCTCTGTCAAGTACAGCACCTCCGCATCCCAGTAGGTTTTCAAGTAAAGCTAAGGTTTGGCAATCTCTCCTCTGGTATACTGCACAAGGCTGACTCATCAAATCAAGGTATTAAGACTCAGGGGGAGGAAATTTTCACTAAAACAATAACTGTGCATGGAGGCAGAAACTGTTTGTTTTAAGGTTGGATTTCTCAGCTGCTTCTGTAGACAGAGCAGGATGAAACTGCAGGTGATTGCAGGCTATTCAAACCTATCTTCAAGGTGGTAATTTATGTGGATTTTGCTCCCTCACAGCACTGGATTGCCAAGTGCAACGGGATGACTTCAAAAGGCAAAGCGGGGCATTTATGGCTTGACGATGAACCTTACAAAATGCAGCTTGTGGTTTCGAATCAGTCATGCAGTTAAAAGTCCTACAGAATTAAATGAAATATCACATTTAGGAGGCCGATTAGCTTTGTAGCAACTCCTTATCTACACTTTTTTTACAGTAAAAAATCATCTCAAAAGCTTTTGTGTTCATTCACAGGTCACAGGATGAATGAGAGGCATTATATATCGCTGCAAAAATAAATTCACATTCTGTTATCACCTGCAAAGAAGTGAACAAAATCTGTCTGCTCCACTTTGATAACGCCCTTTTCCTTTCTTACCAAACAGAGGTGTGTGTGTATGTGTGTGTGTGTGTGAGAGAGCAGGACCCTGAGGCTTAATAGTTTCCAGAAGTTGTTCAAGTCTGTGAAGGTGTGTGTTCACAAGGTCGTAGGGGGGAGCTGTTTTGAGCTGCTCACTATCTGCCTGCGGATCATAATATCACTGTTGGCATTCAGGTTTATTAGCTGGTACAGTCCAGGTGAGAAACTGAGAAATCATACTGATGCACAACAAATGGTGCAGTGCTACACAAGCTCTGTTGATGGCAGCACTAAACATCTGAGCTTATGGATGAAGAAAACTAACTGAAATTATTACATGGTTCAAATAAAGCATGATTGAGCAACAATGTACACTATGCCAACACCACAGCAAACACTTCCCAACAAGAGATTCAAGACACAGACACACTTTAAGTCCCCATCGGAGTAAAAAAAAAAAATATTAGTGTTGTTTGAGTCAGGAATAGCGCGGCTGCTGTCATCACATCAGGACGCCACTCAACAAAAACTGTTGAACGTGAAATGACTGATACATGAGATACATTACAGAAGGCTCACAAGCTGACATTTTAAAGACATGACACTGATCATGGACTGGCCTCTTTGTCACTAAAGCAATTAAAACTAAAAGTAACTGACAGCTGCTTTCACGTTTTTTTAATTAACGTGTCAACCTGAAAAAAAGTGGTTTAAGCAGGTAGTGGGGCCTATGCTACAATTTCATCACTGAATGTCAGTGTAAAATTTCAGAGAGAGCATCTATCCAGAAGAAAGGAAATGTGCGATCACTGCTGTGACATTGCAATATTCGCATGTGGCACTGGGAGAAAGAAACAAAAGACCGCTTTAATTGTCTCGCCTCGGTTTCATCCCTTCCACGTTGCTTTTCTCAACCCACCAGTCATTCCTTTTGGGTACAGTCTACTCTTCTCGCATGCAGGCACAAAACACAATAAAGCCTGTGATCATCAACATGCACACACACTTGTATAGTTTTAAAGCATTTAAGACAAGACTCTGGTTATCCTTAAATCAGCTCTGCTTACCATCAATAGCCCTTGATGGAGCGATTACTTCCAAACTGTGCAACATTCCCAAGACAAGCAATCCTGTTGCCAACATGTTGGCCGCGGTGCGCAACATTGTAGTCTATCTTGAAAGAATATTAGTCATCAATCGCCTCTTGGTCCTGTCAAAACTGGAGGTTGCAGACAGGCGACGACGTGTAATCGTGCCCAATTAAGCGATGATGCTCCTCACTGGAAATCCGCTTTCTGGGTGCGCAATGAAGCTGACACGGCTGCTGCGGTCTGCTCACTCGGAGAATAATTTTTGCAGACTGTCAAGGCTAAAAGCCGAGGCTTTTCCCAGCCCGGGGTTGCTTAGGGGCTCCTTGGATGCATGGACAGCCCTGCCACAAAGGCTAGCAGGCTGAACTGAGCATCAAGCTAGCCTGGCTTGCAGTCGAGATGGAAGGAGAGCTGGCGCCTTTAATCATGCAGTTGTCCGTCTTTTGTTCTCCCTTGCCCCAGCGAAGAAGCCACAGGAGGAAATAAAAGAAGTGGATCAAATGTTCCTCTCCTCCCCACCACCTCTGCTGCTGCTGCTGCTGCTGGCCACAGATTGAGCCTGAAGCCTGGAGCCCAGTCAGTCAGCGGTCTGATGAGTGACGTCGCAGCAGCAGCGGCTCGGCTGGCCCTCCCCTCTCCAGCACTCGACACCCCATCGTTCGTCCACCTCCATCAAAGCATACTCTTCCTCATGTAAACTTACTGCAACAACGCTCCTGATTCCGTCTCAGTCTCACTTTAAATTATTTAGCGCCTCTGGGTAGGATTTTGTCATTTTCTTTCTTTCCCATTCATTGTTGCCATTTTATTAACTTACAAATACTTGTACACAACTTGTGCTAATCTTGATGATGATTATATTTATTATTATCAGGCTACTGAAATAATAATAATAATATCTGAAAAATGTGGAGGTATGGCTAGCTTTGCTGAGGGGCTAAGTAAGCCCAATGCATTCATGACTGATGATGATGATGGCTACTCTTCCTGGTCATTTAACCCTTATCCTACCAACATATTTAACATACAAGGACCACCGACTGGGGTCCTCGGGAACCCCAAGAATAAACTACTGTAAGAAACAACCATCATAGCAAAATGTTAACTTATTTCTTTTCAAAACATTATTAGTTACGTAATTAATTTCATCTGGAAAAACACATCATTATTATTAAAGGAAAGTTACAGTTAATTTGCATATTGTGCAAAACGAAAATATATTTATCTTTAATTCAAATTACAGCTTTTATCCCAAGAACAATCTTTCCACAAAACCTTCAAAATGACTGACAGAGTGCACCCCTCTCTCCCCCCAGGTCAGTAGGATTGAGGTTTAAAGGTCAAATGAGCACCAAAAATAATCAAACAGATTTTGTTAAGAGTATTTGATTTAGTTGTTATCAAGGAATCACATATCAATATCACATGACTGGGCCTATGTTTGCACCCCTTGAATTGTGTGCCTTGCTAATGGTCTGAAAGCAACTAAGCAATTATAATCAGTATTTAATCAGAGAGTAGAAAAGGGGAATAATTAAACCACTTTACAAAAGGAAAAATCAGTACATCAAATAGAAAGTCAGTAGAAGGTTTAATTTAAAAAAAAAAGATAATGATATCAATACATTTAAATGAATAATAACAAAACTAAAAACAACATGAAGAAAAATAGGAATCAAATCAGTGAAATCTTTAAATCAAGATAAAAATAAGATTTTATTTCTTCCAAGGGGAGAAAATAACAAAAATATTTTTTAAAATACTATTTTAAAATGAAAAGTAAAATAGGGATACTTTCTTTAATATGCATTTAATCTAACTAACTGGTTCCCCTTTTACTTTTCCTTGACAGTAACACTGTAGATAATTGTGGACCCAGTTAACTTAAATGATTTATGAATTCTTGATAGGACATTATAATATGAAGCAGTCTCCTATCTCTATCTATTTATTAGCTGTGTCCCATCTCAAATGTCATCCTCAAAAACCTGACACTGCACTTGATTACTTTTGCTGCTTAGTGGTGTCTGCGGACATGACTGGTAACTGATGCATGCTTTGTTTCTTCGGTACCCATGGAATACCTTGTCATTGTTTTAGTGATACAAACAATGCAATGACAAGAAATTATAGAAAATGAAATTATAGAAAATTATTAATTGCAATTGTAGCTCTTTACTGTGGCAAATCAGTAAAAACCATTTGGCACCACAGTGGAATTTACATAAATGTTACCATGTTTGTTGTTAATACTTTGGTAAATTATACTACACCAATATTCAAGATAATATATTGAGATTCTGCTGATATTCTTTTCATTCACCTCACCCATTCCTACTTGTAATTAAGATGCTCCAAGTTTTCAAAGCTACATCACTCTGTCAAAAATGGTTTCAATGAAAATAAATCAAGCTTTGACAAGGATGGAGCTGACAGATATGTGCTTCCATGCAGTCCAAGCAGGGGTCACCAGTGCAGCAACGACCATATGATCCTGCACTGGCCTCCCACCCATGAACACTTCAAATTGTGTTTTGTTTTGTTTTTTGGAATGCATAACCAAGCCTGGGACAACACTACCGCACATTTAACACCAGGTGGTGACATCCATGGCGTTATATGGCTTTCTGTCCCACCGTCTGCACTGAGAAACCACCAGACAGGATCATGATCTCTGGAAAACTTCTTCTGTATCACCTTAAAGCTATTAAAGACCAACATTGTAATGACAACATGACAGTTTCCTATCTATCTGGCAGAAAGGTTCGAAATTTGTTTATCATGGAGTATCTCTCAACTGCTATGCTGATGACACCCAACTGTGTATATAAACTGACATACCCAGCCTCTTCCATATCAGATCTCATCACCTTTGAGGAGATAAGAGCAATGACATAAAAATATTCCAACTGAACAGCTCAAAGACTGAGGCTTTCTTGATTTGTACAACACTCCATGTCCAACACAGTGTCCAATAACCCACGTACCCTTTTCTGAAGAGCTCCCAAATCAGTCACAAATTTTTGACTCTCAGTTGGCCTTTGAGACATCAAAAACAACAACATCTCAAAAACACTGCCAGACTTTGTCCTATGTAAAACCCTTTCACATGAAGTGAAGCTTGTCCACTTTATCTTTTCAAGGCTATTACTACTGCAGTGCACTGTCAAGATTCCTGCCAGGATTCTTCAGTCACTCTAGGATCCTAATGATATTTTGGATTTACCCTCCCTTTACATCCTTGCTGAACAAACTGCTTGTTGCTGCAGGGTGCAAGTTAAGATGAAAGTTGAACTCCAGTAAGTGATGACATGCAGAACAGTCACTGTAGAGAGTCGAAAGTAATGTGTTTAACCTCGGGCAATTCTTAGATGATTTGACGAATACAAATCTGCCATCCGTCCACTGATGCTTTTTAGACTAATCGAAGAGCTCTCTCAGGAGCAGAACCTATTCCACCAAAGACAAGTGTCAAACCTTTTACCCAGTGGTTTACTGGTGGTTCAGTGCACAAACTGGTGGTTTTGAAAGACACTGCACTGCGTAGATCACACAAACTTAAAGCTATAAAGAATTATGTTAAATTGCTTTTTAAATTAGTTTTATATATCTTATTTCTTCTGGTAGTGTAGCTCAGGCGGCAGAGCAGAACATCCATTAATTTTAGCGTTGATGGTTTGATTCCTGCTCCCCCTCTCCACATGATAAAGTGTCCCCAAGCAAGACACTGAACCCAAAATTGCTCCACAAAATGTAGTATGATTTAGATAAAAGCATTTTCCAACTAAATGTGTACGTAATTCACATTTCCAGATTGAAGTAAATAAAATTAGGAGTTAAAGCTACAACCATGTATTTTATGGTCAAACAGACTTAGATCAGAGGAGGTCAAATTTTGACCCAATCAGCTTTGTATATTCTGCAGCTTTTCATACACACATAAGATCAGAGAGTGGGATTACTGTCCGACAGATGTTACATCTCTCTAGAAAATATGTAAACTGAGATCTATGTAAGTAAAAGCTGTAAATGCTTTTAAAATGAAAACCTTGGCAAACAAGAAGAAATGGCCAAGGGCTCACGCTGCTGTTTTCTTTTATAGTATTTATCTTAACTTATCATAAACAACACTTATCCTTGTGTCGACATATTGTCGATGCGCTCTCTCAAACCTCATTTTAAAAGAAAAACATTAACAAAGCAATGGAAGTATAGTCAAATGATCATATGGTACAGAAATAGTAAATGCTTCATTAAATTTGTGTTTATTACGTTTCCAAACTGACATGTATACTTGAATGCTTTTTCAGAGAAACACAAGAAAACTACACAGGAAATTAGATTTGATCTGTTTTCAAAACAAAAAAAGCAAATGCCATTCAACAGTAAAAATCACATAGTACAAACACATTCAGACATTTATCCATTTCTTATAAAATAACGCAAATTATGCAAGCTGACATCGACCTCGCATTTTATTTTCTCTTGTTTCCTCTCCCTTAACAGGACAAGGACGTTTAAAACAATCCTGCCATTTTGTTAAAATCACTCACTCAAAAAAGCACATCAGGTTTTACCTTCAGGCTTTAAACTCTGGCCTGAACGTCTGCTCTGAATAACTAACTATAATAAAACTCTGGGATAGTAATGAATCATTCAAGGCTCAAGTCCAAGTGAAGTCAGTTAATGGTGTCAAAATCAAGTTGGAAGGCATTTTAGATCTTTTTCAAGTCAAGCCTTCAATTATATTTATATTTGTGTCTCAAGTCTGACTTTGGATCCAAGTCATATGATTCCATGTTTGAGTCCACACCCCATGTCCTTGGTTCATTCTCAGATTTACTTGTAATTTCACATTTGCCATCTCCAACAGTCCAGGAAATATCTGGCTCAAACCATAACAACTGGAAGGAACATATTTCTTAAGTACTGGAGCCTTAAAAGTGGCTGTTGTCCATGGACAAGGATTGTAGTCAAATCATACACACACATTCAAACACACACACATAGGTCACTTTTGGGGACATTACATAAACCACTGACTAAAAAATCAGCTTTTTCCCAATTGGTGACACAACTTTTGTCCCCAAATGGACAAACTGTCCCCAGTTAACTGGCCTTCAGTCTGAAATGTGTCCCAGGAAGTAGGATAAGTCAGACCCTACAACCCAACAACCCCAATCCCCCCAAAAGGCGCGCGTGCACACACACACATAGGAACCACCTGTACCTGTCTGTGAAATGCTGCACAGCGCTGACACCTAGTGGGTCTACACAGGCAGTATCCAAAGAACAATAGGTCCTTTGTGTGGAGGAAAAAAAAACGTTATTTACTGTAACGAACCACCAAAATGTCTGTTTGGTCTTAAGTATCTGTCTCTGTCTCACTAACCTAAATAGGCCTCTTTCACTAATGCTATTTACAAAGATAAAATACGAAAGAGAAAAATGAGTCTGCCAAAAAAAAAAAAGTTGTGAACACAGACAGCATCCAGCAAACCACTCCTGAGAAAGAGAATGTTAATGCCACTTGTCAGTATAATTTCAACAATCCATTGCCTCACATAACACTTACGTTTACATTTACTGAGCTCATACTTTACAGGCAGCTAGAAGAGAAACTGCTCTTTTGATGAAACCGCTTTGTCTGAAATGCTGTAACACTATAAAAGAGGCAGAAAAGTTAGATAGATAGATAGATAGATAGGGTCATGTTTGTTAAGAAACCTAGGCCTGGTCATAGCCAGTGTTTGTTTCAAGTACAGGGGCAGCATATCTCCTGCCAGAGGGCAGGATCTGAAAGCAGGTGCTGAGGTTATGAGTTGACTTGTTTTCTTCACCATCCATCACTGTAAAGCCTGGACCACAAGGTGATCACTCTCCACAATTAGGCCTTGTTGGTCTCTGAGAGCCCTTCATACAAGCCAAGTTAAGTCACCACTTTAAACAAGCTTTATTCAGTTTTAATTCCACCAGGATTGTCAGCTATTTCTCCATTTCACTCTTCATTCTTTAATGTTGTTATAAGTACCGATGTGTTTTGGCATAACCCGAGGTGCTTGATTTAGTACTTTCAACATGGTTTACATAGCAACAGTCACACAACACAAATTCTTAACCTATCAGAAGTTGACTTCCAGTCCAAAAATGTCCTCATGCACAATCCTGACTTAACTAAAAACAGACATGCAGGGAAAAAGAAAGGAAAGACACAGAGCTACAAAGACTTTCATGCGTAAAAGACACATTGTAGTCATCTTGAACTTCTTAGACATCACTGGTGTGACACATGCACACACACACGTACGCACAAACCACAGGCATGCACATATGTGATACACACACTGTTATGTACGCAGATATTTTTGGCCCCAAGATGGCACTGTTATGTCAGACATTTCATAACAAAAAATGACTACAAGAACTATAGATTTGTTTCTCTTTATCTTTGTTTTCACATTGTTTTCACCACTCAGTGACACTACCTGACTATGTTGCTTTAGTTGGCCACAGGGCTGATGTGCGTCAATATTTGGTTTTCATCACATCTGACTTTACAAACAGGTTACACACATTTCAAACATTTTGAGACTTTCCGAGTTTCAAGTGAAAGAGGAGAGAGACACCAGACAATGAAAGAGAATTAAAACCTGTAGTAAAGATCAAATAAAATGCATCATGATTAATAAAAGTGTAAGTTTATTGTTTTTGTTCCATACTCAGACTCAGACTAAGTGTCTACAGTCCTTCTTGTTTTATCCCTATACAGGTCAATTTCTGCAATGTTTGTGTTGAGTGTCGTATCATGTTTGACAGTAGTAACTTTAAAATTACAGTAGGATAGACGGAAATAATGAATGATAATGAGAGAATTAAGTGTGACATTGTGCTATTTATCAGATTAAGCGACTACATTGAGCACAGGACCAGTAGTACTGCTGCTTTTTCAAGCCCTTTTGACTCATTGAAAGGAAATATGTCAGTCAAACATGGAGTGGTGTTTATCACAATCTACCAGCAGATGGAAGCACAACACAGATGACAGATATTCTGAAGGAGAGCAGTTTAGGAACTCTACATAAAGCAAACTACCCTCACACTTTCATTTTGATCCCATATTCAAAAGTCAGACCTCAGTCTTGTGCATACAATAAGTAGAAAAGATAAGTAGAAAAAAATAAGTAGAAAAGTAGTGCACTCTTTAAGATCATTTTAGACAAAAAGAGGAAAAGTAAAGCAATGAAAAGGACTAATTTATATTTTAAAAAATGTGATATACAATATGTTATATCACTGACATATTTAGATTCACTTCTTATAATAATCCTCTATCATGTGATGGCCTAAGAGCTGTTTTACAAAGAGAGCTGAGGATGTCAAAGGTTGATGCTGACCATCATTTGTGGCTATCTCATGTGTCACACATCACTTGTGTGCACCACCTCCCAGGATCATGATAACTCTTCTCACTCTTCAAGTCAGGTGAGTGTGTGTGTTGTGTGTGTGTGTGTGAAACAGAGACAGAGGGAAGGAGAGAGATCAGAGAGATCAGCTGTAATGGCTTATACTGCTATTTGACCCTGCAGTCATTAGAAAGTGACTCACTGATACTGTACACGCACATCTTTCATTACTCTGACGTTTTGCGCAGCATTAATGCCTCCCCTCATTCATCTCAAAGCAATTTTCTATTCCGTCTGTGGCTCTGCTATATTGATTTGTGCCTCTGCAGCATCATGTGGTAACATCATACTCTAGCTGTTGAATGATTCATGTGTTACGCTGTAGTTTCAGACACACCTCAATGGACAGCATGCGCAGTTTTTAAACTAACAGAGATGTTGTAACATGTCGCCCCTCTAAGATATTGTCAAGAGTATTGTCTTGATTAAGTCACTGTAGCCAGATTCTCATATCTAGCAAGAAGGAAATACTCTCTATATTAAAATAAGTTTTCAATGCGTCAACATTATGCAGCATCTCTCACTTCCTCTTCTGCTTACAAATCTATATAAAAAGACTGACACTGGTTGAGCTATTTCCCCTTCTTGTGAGGCTGACTTTTCACGTCATAGGCTGGAAAATCATTCGTCTTATATATCAGAGAACTGCTGGTTATTAGTCTCCTGCTAAAGACCTCTCCTGCTCTGCTGGTGAGTTTTCCAGGGCGATTTTATTGTCGGAGTAAGTGAAAACACCATTCATCTGGTTTGTGTCATGACTGGAGCAAGTATTTCATGCGTCATTCTCCTATCCACAGCTAAGGCCCACGATGCACCTCCACCCAGTTCACTGCAGCTGTGATGGAAGCCAGGTTGAAGTCCAGAGAGGAGATGCAGATGACGAAGGAGCAGATCAGTTCTGGTTCCCACACTGCTTTAGTTTTAACGTACATGACTTTTATTTTAACAAACCAACTATATTAACTACATTAACTGATAAGCTACACCGCGGACAGTAAGTGGTTTTTCAACTAACCTGACTTTAAACTCGTCTGCATACACACACACATCTGCATACACACACATGCATAAATCTCTAAACTGCATCATGATTTGGATCTACATCATCACTCATCTTCTACACTCCCTCTCTCCCTCCCTACGCTGGTGCTCTCTTCCTCCCCTCCCTTTGCTTCAGAGCCAGATGGATTACCTCATCAATCAAAGTTCCCAGAATTACGTCCTGTATGTGTGTATGTGTGTGTGTGTGTGTGTGTGTGTGTGTGTCCCACCAACGCTGTGTCTCCATTCAGTAGGAAAACAGTACGATATACTCACTGCAGCCATTTTGTAAAGAAAAAAAAAAAAAAAATGGAGAAAGAAAAGAAGAAAGCAAATGCATGTAATTACTTTATCATTCATCTCTATTCATCGGTTCATTCTGAAGGGGTCACACATGCAGGAAACTGCTAATCTTGCCTGAACTCGAAAGCCTCTTTAACACTAGTTTGAGAAAATTGTATTTTCAAAATGTCTGGTGGGTCTTGGGTGGCTTGACATATTACGGATGTGAGTGACTTGTTACAGTTGCTTTAAAGATGAAACAAATCAGATAAAGAATCTAAAAAATCACTACATGGCATTGGGGAGGCAGAGCAAGGCAAGGGTTTTTAATTTGAAAAACACAAGGAGAAGAAAGTTTAAGGATTCAAGTTTTCACAATTTCATGTCCAGCCACAGAAGACAAGAGGTTGAAAAATGGAAATGTAGTTGAAGAGACTTGTTCTTTGATATCAATCTTCAACGATGCAAGAATAGCAATGTCGAAAATGGCAGCATTAGAGTTCAAAGACCTTGACCCCCTCGTTTAGATCTTCTAACCCTAAAGAGGAAGCTTTACAGTGTTTTACAGTCTCTGTATTTTTTTTTCTCCCCCTCCTCAAAAGGAACAATTATGGAGCGGGCAATGCTGATAACACCTAAGGAATTTGAGGCATGCACAAACAGCCCTTCCCCCATCCGCTTAGCTCTCTCCCCTTCCCCCTGCTCTCGTCCCCCTTCTCTCCTTTCCTCCCACTCCATCACCAGGCTTTCTTTCTGCCTCCTCAAATCTGTTGCTCAGATTACTTCCAGCTGGAACGTATAGAGTAAACAGCCCACTCAAGAAATTCTTGAAAGTCATTTATTTATTTATTTTTTAAAAAAAAGCACAATAGCATCAAATTTAGGAGGAAATTTGAGTTTTTGAGTTTTGAGTTGTTACAGAGTTATTATGCCTTTTATCAATAAAACTCACACTTTCTCTGTGACAAACTGTAAATCATTCTTACAGACACAGACATGTTTTGTATTTGTGCTAAAAACAATCAATCAATGAAAAAAGGTCACGCCGGCACA
Organism: Thunnus maccoyii; assembly: GCF_910596095.1. Classification (NCBI taxonomy): domain Eukaryota; kingdom Metazoa; phylum Chordata; class Actinopteri; order Scombriformes; family Scombridae; genus Thunnus; species Thunnus maccoyii. The sequence continues at coordinate 15,255,383 of NC_056535.1, read as the reverse complement.
CTTGCTCCAAGCCACAAAAGTTTAATAAAGCCAACAAATCAATAACAGTAATAAGTAGAAGCAAACTTGATCAAGAAAATTATATTTATAGAGCAGCTCTCCACGGAAAGGGCAATCCAAAGTTGATGAGTTTGTATTTGTTTATTTCTGTTATTGAATTACAGCATTTATGTCTAATAGACAAAAGCCGTGGCTGCATGGATCTTTCATATACAGTATTATATTTAAACAATTTAAAATCAAACATTTAAGCTGTGAGAGTATGAGTATATAGAGACAGAATGTGCATGTTAGTCTACATAAAGGTAAAGTATAAGATAAATGGCTAGTTCTCAACAGTTGCACTTGGGCCCAATGTAAAATGATCCAAAAAACGGGAAACATTAAAACAAACAAAGAAAAAAAAAAGATTAAATGCAAAAACAGGCTTTTTTTAAAAAAAATTTTTTTAAAGTTTATATGGCTTTGTAACGTTGTTTTCTTTTCTCGTTGTCTCCCATCAATCAGAGAGTTTTGGAAAAAGGTTAAAAATTCAGCATAAGATATAAACATATATATAGAATAATCTATATTCTCATTTGTTTCTTTTTAATCACAAACATCAAGTAGATACCTGTATGACTCATCCTTTTCCCTACAAATTGTTAAAACTGAGCAACAACTGATTAGTTTATTGTGAAGACCTTAATGAATTTCATGTATAAAAAAAAATAAATAAAATTGTCACTATTAATTCAAATCAACTGACAAAACATGAACTGAGACAGAAATGTACCTACCTTACTAAACACATGGAACTAAAGAATGATTGTTACAGACTGTTTACCTTCAGCACACAGAGTGCATTATCTTTTATGTTGAACAGGGCATTATGATGGAATTTCCCCACACACTTTCACACATACGTACATTAACATTCGTCTATGTGTACATAAGCTACCGACATTAATTTGTTTTTTGTCAGCCGTTCCCCTCAAACCTTCCTTACCAAAACTTCCTCTTTCACACTCCCCGTCAAAAAGCACATTCCAACCACAGGGAATGCTTGACTGATTGTCTGAGTGTGTGAGGGTGTGTGTGTGGTCTCTTCAGCAGACGTGTAAATTAACTCCTCTCACGTGAAGCCACTGCATACACCCAAAGAGAGGATGTGTTTCTGTGCTTTCGAACACACATCCTTTTACAGTTTCTTATTTTCTATGTCAGGGATGTAAACAGTGCCAAATTACATATGTAGTTCATTCAATTTAAAAACAATCTAATTAAAATTGCACGGAGTATAAATCTAAATAAGTTGAATGTGTGATCTTTGTTGTGTAGTGTATGTATATTATTATGAAAACTAAATATATGTCATATTTAACTCAAGTTATACATGCTTGCGGAGATTTGCTGTAGATGAGCTGTTTCTGAATATGTAATACCACAATAATCATGAAAAACCTTTGAATATAACCAGTAAACAGATATTTCTGACACTAACCAGCCAGGCAAATGCAAACCAAAACTACAGTTTCTGGATGGATTGTTTATATCTAATGATAAATATCATAGACAAACTTTAACAGCGATTTTACAGTTTATTTAACTTTGCAGATTCCTTCTAGATGCAGCTGAGCAGTTTCAGATGCAAAGCAGGTGCCAAATGTAGCCAAGTAGGCTGGTAAAAGTATACAGATTAAAATAATAGTGCACGGACGATTTAGCCACAAGAGTTTGTATTTTCTTGTATTCTGTTCTTCCCCAAGAAACTTTCTAATATGTATATATTTATATTTATATACTTCAAACCAAATTCTTTCCTTTTTCTTATTTTTATTCTGTACAATTCTATATTAGAATTTGCTCTCTTTCTTCTTCTGTTAGCCATTCTGACCTTGAACCCCACATTGACAGTCTCACTGAGCCCCTCACTCACACATGAACTCCCTGAACCCTTCCCCACGCCATTCATATCCACTTTCCTCTGCACATGCACACACACACACACACACAGACACGCACAGGCTCCCCTTCCTCCCAAAGAGCAGTCTACTTTGATGACAGAGGTTCACCCCCACTGCATTGATGCTGTTTTGTGTGTGTGTGTGTGTGTGTGTGTGTGTGTGTGGGAGGGGGTGTTAATGCTGGCAAAGGGTGGTATTTCTTCGACATATGCTGTTGTCCTTATAAAGGTTGTGTAAGGGTGGTAGTTGAAGCTGTATTTTATGCTAAAGTTGCAAATTAAGACAAACTTTTATATCAGCTAATAATTTAGATACCAACTTAAAGAAAGAGTATCTTTCAACGCAAAACTGAACCAGACGAAGCCTCCGTTTTATAGAAGGACCTCTGACCTGTCTTTCTAAACGCTTGAATGTTGGGGATCACTCCCACAATGAGGTCGTAATAAATTAAACTGAAAAAAATCAGGCGCTATCTCTTCTATCCCTGATACACAACCTTAGGCAACTCAGCAACTCACAGACACACACACACCTACACACACACATACAGCTTAGCTACCCTAGAGGTAATAAGTATGGATTCACAGGCCAGAACACTTGGGATGGAGGGGGCTGGGTTACTTAGCAACGAGCCTGTTGATGTCCAAACAATGTTCATGTCGTCAAAGTGGCTGCTTGTGCCAGACGGAGGTTCTGCTGAGTGCAACAATGTCACTGGTGTGTTCCTAAACTCAGACAGAAGAACGGCTCACAGACAGGCTGCTGCACTGAATGAAACAGAGGCCGGCACAAACTGCTTACGGCACGAATTCGTAGAAATACTCCTAACAATGTTGTAGTTTTCATTTTACTCCATATAGGGTTAGGGCATAGCAACTGGGCAGCCTGGAAGAGAGGACTGAGATCTGCTCACTAGGAGACTGGACATGCTAATTCAACTCATTTTTTAGGTCTTTTTTGAAAGCAAAATACTATAAAACAATGTGACAGTAGATCAAGCATTTTGTGAACTTCTTCTACATTATAAAGTGTTAATTTGCATCTCCTCTTAAAGCAAAGCCAATCACGTCCAAACTGCACAGACAAACTGGAAACTTCAGTTAAGAGGACAGACAAGGTCGTATGGCTCAGCTCAAGACAATTCTGCCTGCTAGTTGTAAAAAAAAAAAAAAAAAATCAGTATGGGAAAGTGTTTCTCCATCCAGCAGTCTCCTTGCTCTTACAAAAGTCGTGTTTGGTGTCACCTCTGTGCTTGCAGGGGTGTTTGCGTACTGCACCACACATCATGACATTACATTTTGTCCTGCATTGATTCCTGGTAATAATCAAATAGTAAGCTGTCCATGGCACACAGATGGAGCATATGACTTGTATGTTGCATAATTGCTGGCTACCCTGAGAGATTAAGAGTAGCAGAAGTGCTTTGTAGTGTAACCAGTACTGATTATTTTGAATGCTACTGCATTTTAGGCATCGGGTTTCAGCTGCCATCTGTGTTGGGATTCATCTCCCAGCCAATCTCTGGCAACAGGAGAAAGTGAAAAGGCATTTAAATATAGCAGATGTAGATAAGAAGCCAGAGTCACTGACGAAGCAAATCGTTGGATAAGATGGGAAAGGTAACTTCAGGACACTGCTCATTCACACGCCGGTGGCAAGTGTTTAGGTTTAGTACCCTGCATGTGTGTGTGTCTGGTGTTTAACAGCCTTCGTCTGTGACCTTCAGAGGAAACTACAGGACATCGTTAGAGCGGGTACCAGATGCAACTGCCCAGCTGCATTACACCATGACCAGTCCACCTCACGGATCATGCAGATGTTTGTCTCACACCATTTACAAGGCAGTATTTGTCTTTTAAATATGTTAGTTGATAGCTCCCTCCTGACTACGCCCTCAAGATTTTTCATCCTATCTGATTCACTGAGTCTTGTGAGTGTGAAAATTCTCTCTATTACACTTGTGCTGCATAATTAATCACATCATGTTAATGGAAGAAATGTCGCAGGGAGGAAGGCAGCTGGATCACTAGCAGTTAGACGCAGGGCAGCACGGACTGAACCGTATCAGTGACTTTTGGTCATATTCTATTCCCATGCATGATGCAAGATGTGGCAAAATCCAAAGAAAATTACAAGTTTGGACAGCAAGTCCAGTTACAGTATCAGTATTTTTTTCCCACATTAATTACAAGCAAATTTACATATACGGATAAATACTGCATGTACCTTATAACTGAAGTGTTTTCAATAAAATATCTAGCTTTTCCTGTTTTTCAGCTGATCATAATTGAAAATATAGTCTGTTTAAGTCCTGTTATAACCTATATTACTGATGTTAAAGAGCTTTCTCATTGATTGCAGACCTTTTAGTCATGACCAAATTGGCAGTGAAGACACAAACAGGAGGTGGGCCACATCTCCACAATGCTTTCTCCAGTAATGACCAAAATTGCTCAGTAGGTAAACCTCAACCTGTAAACAATATACTCTGCCTGAAGCATTTTTGCTTGGCCAGTGTAATAGCTGCTTGCAGCCATATTTTCATTTTAAAGGCTCAGATGAGGTAATGACTGGAATGGAAGTGGCGGCGGTGAAGGAAAACCTTAATAATGACATTTGGATCCTATTTTTTGCCCTTGTGCCAGTGTAAATACATTTTAAATGTTCAGTAGGTCTGGATGAAGCTAATATTTTCTATGAAAGAGGTGCTTTTTTGAATTTAAATCTAGTGCAGAAACATCTTTTTTGCAGCGTTGAAATGTTTATATATAACTGCAGAGCACTGACAAGCAGATTTCATGCGTTTACACAAGATGTGTATAAACAAAAGTACATGTTCAGTTTCAAAATTATGCAATGATCTTCAAACCTCAAGCAACCCTGGATGATTTGTGCAGAGTTAAATCAAAGGGGACTTTAAGGCACTTAGCAGGAAAATGTTCATAAATCTTATTTCTAAAGCGCAGAGTAATCCAAACAGTATGACAGGCAAATGTCAAAATCTAGCAACCAGGGAACTATAACTGTGATATGTAATATTATTGTACTAACTATTTAGCTAGCTCAGAAGTGTTGACCAATATGGGGTGTCAGGTCAGGACACAGAGACTGGACTTTGATTCATACAACTTTACTGAAGTTTTAAGGCATCAGGTACATTGGCAAAATTGCTTATAGTCTCTTAATCCTATCCATCAGTCTGCCACAATGCAGGGATGTGATGGTGGGTTTGTGTGTAGTATTTGGTCATCTACGCACACAACAGGTAAGGTTTACTTGGTTTTACAGTAAATCCTTGAAGTGACATTTGAAGAGACTGTCTGCTACATGGGATTTATGGGGGATTTCCAGAGCCTGCACAGAAGGAAACACGCACACCACTTGCTTTGTCTCTTTTGTAGTGCAAGGAATCAATTTCCCCGAAGATCCAATTTCAAAGAAAAAAGTTAATTCCTGCACACCAGGGGTGTACTGGTCTAAGTAAGGTGTTGGGCCACCACATGCCACCAGAACAGCTTCAGTGCACCTTGGCATTGATTCTGCAAGTCTCTGAACTCTTCTGGAGGGATGAACACCATTTTTCCAAAAGATATTCCCTCATTTGGTATTTTGATGATGGCATAGGTGTTCAATTGTGTTGAGATCTGGTGACTGTGAAGGCCATAGCATATGATTCACATCATTTTCATACTCATTGAACCATTCAGTGACCCCTCATGCTCTATGGATGGGGGCATTGTCGTCATGGAAGAGACCACTCCCATCAGGATAGAAATGTTTCATCATAGGATAAAGGTGATCACTCAGAACAACTTTGTATTGATTTGTAGTGACCCTTCCCTCTAAGGGGACAAGTGGACCCAAACCATGCCAGCAAAATGCCCCCAACAGCATAACAGAGCCACCAGATCCCCTCACTGTAGGGGTCAAGCATTCAGACCTGTACCGTTCTCTTGGTGAACACCACACATTCACTTGCCCACTTGTTGAGAATATAGTGCAGGATGACTCATCTGACCATATCACGTTTTTGCACTACTGAACTCTGAAATATGCATTCATCTTTGTAATGAGGGGTTTATGTATTGCAACCCTACCATAACATCTCTCTCTATGTAATTGTCAACGGACTGTTCCTGCTGACACAGTCTGATCACGTCCTGCATTGACACTCTCACCCAAGGAAGAGTCGCTCCTCTGTTTTTCCTTTCATATCACACTAACGCATGAGCATCATGCTTATGAAATGTGCGCTGTCGACCACAATTTCTGACTGTTTACTGACATCTTTCCCATAGAGCAGTCCCAGTTGAGCAGTCTTTGTGACGGAAGCTCCTGCCATCCGTGCCCCAACAATGAACCCTCTTTCAAAGTCACTTACATCTTTTCTTTTTGCCATCTTGATACAAAATCAGATTCAACTGGGCCTGCTCAGCGTTTTTATACATGTACACACAGCATGATTGGATGTTAATTTCTTAATTGTACCATGCAGTGCACCTGTGTGGAAGCATCTGCATTCATTATGTTTATCCACTCATTTATTCAGGTTTTTCCTTTAATTTGTCACACGTCTGTATGTACAGTATATAACTTGTGATTGGCTAGTGAGCCCAGCCCCAGAACACGCACGCATTACGCTCTCATGCAAACAGTGAATGACAGGCACACAGAGAGGACCGGTAAAAAGACAGACAGGATTTTATGGATTTTTTGACTGTCCACCGGCCAACCGATGGCCAGTACACCACTGCTGCACACTTATCACCTCTGCATTGATTTATTAAAGAGTCGAAATTCCCGCACACAGTTACCTTTAAGTGATAAGTGTATGCGGGAATTGACTCTTTTTCTGGTGTTGCTATGGCGATTAATTGGCTCATTAAGGGGTGCACTGCAGAGTCATCCTCTTATACAATTTGGAGCTGCTCCACACGCAATGAAAAGAAGACTCTGATTTGAACTGTATGAACTTTTGCATTCAAATAGGCTGTTTATTGTAGAAATGATATAATCCAGAAGTCCCATCTAGAAAGTACCACAACTTCATATATATATGACATGTTGTTTGTATAGCAAATTTCTACGACAAAGTTTAAAGAGTGCTTAGCAATCAATACAAACAAACACAGAGACAAGGTTACACAAGCAAAGAAGAGGACAGGGGCAAAACCAAAGAGGGTACACACAGACTCTGGTTGGGTTAGAGGGTGGTGGAGCTGCTATACACATATACGTAGTATATTTCTATCACAGAAAAAATGCTGTCATCAGCTTTTTACATTTGTTTATAGAGCTTCAGTGATTCAGTATTACTGAAAATAAAGATAAAATATGGTTAGAAAAAAAACATGTCAAGCTTTCCTGGCATGAGTCTTTCCTTACAGGATTTTGAAAGTTTGTAGTTTAATATGTTGAACTTTACTGATTGAATTTCTTAGCCTTGAAATATTTTTTTTTCCAATTTTTCCATTTCTCCTCAAGCTCAGCTGTTTATAATTTCGCATAACAACACTTACTCATATGTTTATTTAAAACTGGTCTCATGTTAAAAATCAAAAAGTTATATTTAATTTCTAAATAGGCTATTCTTATAAGGACTTAGATTACTTACTGGTACGCAATAGCAAGTTTATAGCATATGTAAATATATATCTTGTTATATAGGATATTTGATATAATTTAGAGTTTGAGTTGGGATTTTTAATGCTAATAAAACTGATTAGAGTATCTAAATCCTGATATATTTAAGAATAGACTAATCTTAGGGCCAGGAAACAAATTAATGTCTCTACTGAAAGGAAGTGCGGTCAAGTAGTAAATCAAGGACCCCCAGACAAAAGCATTGTACACCGTATCTTGATTTTATAAGCGTCATAAGACACTAGTCATTCTTACACACCCTCCCCCGGTGAGTGAAATAACAGTGTGTGTTGAATGCATCTGAACTAATCCCCTCTTCTCTGCGGACCACCTGGTGCCGTGTGACTGGACCCCTGAAGGAGCCCAGGGGCCAGCACTGGGGGCCCCTGCCCTGCTGCTGCAGCAGCACCACTCGCAGTCAACCAGCGGGACTCCAGGCACTCACTTCCCCAGCTGCTGACGTCAGCTGGCAGCCTGGGCTGTTCTCGCCGCTCCGGACATAGCGCCGAGAAAAATGCTGCTCTCCGTACCGCCAAGGGCAGGAATCAACCCATACAACGGCTATAACAGCAGAAACAGCAAAAAGGTAAACGCTATCTGGCTTTTCCCCCATTTTCGGCTTGTTCGCCCTGCGGGGCAACATGCCCGCGTCTGTCGCGATAGAAAAGGGCTTGTGACAGTGAGCTGCAGTGTCCTTGAAAAGCTAAACGTACTGAATTTAACTTAAGACTTCGCGGAGTAAAAAAATACAGCTTATAGAGCCGCCGTGCTCCGTGTGTATGTCAAGGGAGGAAATTTGCTACCGCTCGGTCCTGTCATGTTGGACGCCCTGTGTTTTATTTAGTGCTGTTTGTGTATGGGTGTACTACAGTAAGGATGTCGATACGGCTCTGCTCACTCATTTGAAAAAGTCAATGGTGGAGGGAGAGCAACTTTTGTGTGTAACTGTACCGTGTTGGGATAGCGCGTCTGTGCCTGGATGTGTTTGTGGAGGTGGGGGTAGGGTGAAAGGCAGGCAGAGAGGGGGGACATGTTACAAAATGAATTCTGCCTCTTCGTCCGTGAGCTCCGGACACTCGTATCTAGTGTTAAATCAGGTCTTCATTGTCTATGCTGCCGCCTAAGTTTGCAAAGTTTTTTTTTTTTTTTCCCTCGTTTCCCATCTGAAAGCGGAATATGCCCCACCCCTTGAAAAATCCCACCAGACCATGATGACAACATTCCCAGAATTATGAATCGCGCTCTCGTGGTCACATTCACTGTTGACATTGTCACTTTTGTAACCAATCTGTGAGGGAAAAATACTCTTATGCAAATGCACGAAATAATGTTAGATATACATCAGTACAATACTAGAAAAACATTTTTAATTACAAATGTACGAAATACTAATAACGTATTATTTTTATCAGCAGTTTTGTTACTTGAATCCCTTTCTTTAAGTGTAACATTGTCATTTAGTCAGGCAGAGTCTGTGTCTTCTCTCTATGGACCATAGAAGATTCTAAGTGATGGTAAATGCTCTTTTGTTATACATGTCAATGTTATGTTGTGATTTCATGTTATATGGATTCACTCTACTGTTTTTTTTTTGTTCTGTTTTGCTTCTGCTCTGCCTGCTTTTTGAGCTTCTGAAGTCTTAACAGCGTTTTGAAAATGAATATTGACATATTGTCTTTGTTATCCCGGGCACCGCCTGGCTGCTCATCCTCCCAGATTTCATGTCAACACTTCTGCCTGTCTGAGGAAAATAGCATTATGTTTGACACACACACAACACAACACACACACACAGACACATTTTACAGCTTGTTTCAATGAACTCATATTTTACTTGTACAGAATAACCATGTAGATGCAGATGTTTAATTTGGAAATAATTTTGTTGCAGTGACAAACCATTTTTAGCTCACCAAGACCAATAAAAACAGTTAAATTTCACTTTAAAAAGTAAGTTATTTGTAATTGCAATGAGGTGCATAAGTGTAAGCTATTGCTGTTTCATTCTTAATAGTTTTCGCCCTGCTTTTTTCTTACAATATGAGTAATATATGTTTAATGCAAATTCTCAATCGACAGAAAATTATTTCGTCAACTATTAAAATATATATAATCGATTAATCATTTTGAGTAATTTTTTAAAGAAAAAAAATACTAAAATTCTCTGGTCCCAGCTTCTTAAATGTGACTCTGGTTTCTTTAGTCTTCCATGATAATAAACGACTGTTCAGGACAAAACAAAACAATTGAACGTGATATTTTCTAGGTAAACATTCAGTTACTGCCAGGCGTAATCCATGTTTTAGGATTGATTCTATATATTTTGACGAGATTCCACTTATTAAGTATTACATATTTAATGACTTGTCGTTAAATCCCCATCTCAAAGAGCAGCCTGATTTGAATTAAGTTCAATAAACATGAGGGATTTATAATTGTAGATTACTCTGACATCTTTGGAACATTGTCAGGACAGTGTGGTTCTCAACTTCAAGCTTTTTTTTTGGTTTTGATTGTTTGTGATGAGAGTGCTCTGGGAGTTTAAGGTTATTTTACCAGTATGATCCTTATGTATATGTCTAAAATGTAATTATATCTTGGTTTCTGGTTTTCCATTGGTGTACTGACATTTCACAGTGCATTCTGAATCTGCTTCTAAAAAACTCACATCGTTTTCCAGAATCTTGTGGTAATACGCCACCTGAACAAACTGCGATAAAAGTATTAATTATTTACTCAGATATAAAGAATTAAAAAGCACAAGTGCCAGAAGTTTTTTTTTTTTCTTGCAGTTTGGTGGTCCAAAGCTCTTCTGTTTTGTGGAGCAAAAGTTCACACAGAGGTCAAGTTCCTGTGTTGTGATTCCTAACATTTCCTCCCTCCTACCTCCACCTCCCTCTCATTCTTTCTATCTCTTGCTCACATCCTGCCATACCTGAATACACAAAATAAAACTCTGAACACAAAATAAACACGTCGAGGGGGCGAGAAAAGCGCTCTTTGTGTGCGCAAAGTGATTACCGAGCCCGACAACTAAAAGGCGTTTGGTTTCTGTTGTGCCTAAAGCCTGCTGCTCCTCCTCCTGACTCAGCACCTCATTTCCTCCCTCAAGTAAATGGAATTAATGTCCTCAAATCAAATTTGCTCGTTTTCCGTGTAAAGCTTCCTGGATGGAAAAATAACAGGAGGCGGCTTGTCGCCTCTCAAGGTATCATGCGTCTCGCTCAGGGCCTCATCCAATGTCTTGTTTTTGTATTTGTCAATCAGATTTTTGTTCTCATCTAGGCGGGAGCCCATTTTAACAAAATGTCAACTTCCTGTTGTGATTTAAATCTCTAGATGCCCAGACACATACTCTACTGGATCACAAGACAACTAGATATAAAAATAAATAAAAGAAATACACTAACTGGAGCATTAAATTGATAGAGAGGATGTAAAGGGAAGAGATTCCTCACATGGCGGAATAGCAGAAGTGTGTTTTCCCGTGCTTCTTTAAATGAGTGATTTCACGCTCTCACTTTCACCTCCACAAGTTTTCTGACGTCACCAGTGTGTCCTTGTTCTTGTTTTATCAATTCGGTTTTTTAAGCATGCTTTTTACAATTACTCCTTGACATTCAGAGTAAGTCTGCCCACATGACAGAAGTGGAAAGTTTGCAATTTAAAGCAATGATCCCTGACAAAAGACTCATATAGGCAAATAAAATGTTTAGGAAAGATTGGTTTCACTTTTTAGCACAGAGTCATATGTGTAATAGAAAAATGTCCCACATAAACACCCTGATCACAATAAACTGGCCCCGTCTGCTAGACTTTGGTTGATAAAGCACGTTTGTCAAGTCACAGATCCTGTGCTTGTCGTTTATCAACATGAAATCAATGCTAGAGCGAGAGAGAGATATTTAAATCCTGGCTCCTTTCTCACCTTTGCAAGGCTGGCCAATCATGGCGTGAAGTGGTGATTGTCAGATTGTCAGTTTCGGAAAGTTACAGAACCTGTTGGACACAGCCCCCTCTAACCCCACGTCGGAAAGGTGTGGGGGTTTCCACAGTTCTGAGGGTGTATACTGGCTCTTTAACTGCAGGATCTATAGCAAGGATTCAACAATTTGTATTTTATTTGAAAATTATCACTATTGCATTTCACTTGATAAATACAGGATCACCAAAAAGAAATTAAATGAACTTATCGAGTGGTGAAGGTTTTTTTGAGGCTATATTTATCTTTTCTTTTTCCATAATTTTCTATTGCTAGTAATACATTTTTAAATACACATTTATTTTTTCATTTTTTTAACATGTTTTTCTGAATGGGATTTTCTTAAAGGTTAGTGATTACAGTATGTGAGAATTTGCAATGGCCTAATCTCATAAGTCATCTATCGTGTCAAATGTCAGAAGTTGAGTGTCCTTGAACGCACCAACAAGGGGATTTTTCCAAACGGTTCTTGATAGTATCTGTATTACCCTGCAGCAATATTTTAACTGTGACCAAAGCAGCAAAGCAGAGTAAATATTCTGTGTGAGGACATGTTTCAAGTCTGTACAAGTATATTATTCTGTCTTACTGAAACTAGCGGGTGTCTAGGAGGTAAAAAAATTGAACCACCAATACCCAAACAATGGTGTGATGGTGTGACTCAAACCTTCAATGGAGACATGACTATGCCAACAAACGGAATAAAATGTAGTAATGGCCTGAGAATAAAGGAGCTGACACAAACAGTTAAATATGTTGTGTACATATTAGTATAGCCACGATTGAAGGGGTGATCGACGATTGGTTTTTCCTACACTGATGTTAAGGTGATTTTAACTAAGTTACTATAGTGTTATACAAGTAACATAGCTCCTTTAAGGGATATCTCAGTGGGTAGGTTGTGTGTGTAGCGAGTGTGTGATCAAGAGTGAGAGACTGAGCGTGATGACCGAAGCAGAGAGTATAAAGTTAGCAGTATAGCTGTGAACATAGCAGTGCAATGTGTGTACAGTTTAGGCTTTTTGTCAGTGAATAGGCTAAATGCTACAACTCCTCATGACCCAAGCCAAGTTCAAGTGTCTTGCTTGCCACCTGCTGATTAAAGTGAAGGGGGTTAGCCCCGAAGTTAGCGACAATGGGTTGACCAGGCTCACAAAAGGTGGACTGACCTTTAAGGTGGACCAGCTATTCTCATTTTAATGACAATCTCAGCCGCTCCTAAACAGAGAACTGAGAAATGTCTGGCTGCCCCCCTCCTGTGATAGCATCAGGTATTGCCAATCTCATAGGGTGATGATAGGACGATCTGACTATGGAGAACATTGCCCAACTATGGTGCATATTGACGTGAAAAGTTGAAAGACAGCAATTAGTTATGAGTTTTAACATTTGTATCAAATTACTAAATGCTATAAAACACTTTAGCCTCTTTTACCTTGTCTTTTGGACTTAAAGCCTGCACATTTACTGTATGGTTGAGTCTTAAAGCTCTAATCAACACAGTTTCCAACAGCACCAAGCTGCTGTTTTCAGCAAACCCACTGTACAGCGTTCACAATGGGAGGGCTGTGTCCAACAATTTCTGTAGCTTTTCGAAACTGTCAATCCAACATTCATGGAGGTGAGAAAGTTGGCGGAGTCTGAACTTCACCTTAAAGCCCTCTCTACTCATTCTTTGCACAACTTTCTGTATTTTTATGAAACTATGAATGTCTTCCAGGAGAGAATGTCTGAAAATATGCCTTTTGCCCTCTGATGTCGTCAGAAAACTCATCATACGATCAAGTTCTTTGAAAGCCCAACTAAGCATTTTCTTGAGTCTTCATCACTATTTGGTCCTTAAAAAGTCTAATCTAAAACCCATTAATTGAAGATAATTCATGTAAGTGAAAAAGGAAAGTTTCACATTTACAGTGAACAGTTGCACTAAGGTGACAAAATGTTAAAATTCTTACAAAATAAATGGAGATTAGCTTAACTGAATCTCATATTTCCTGTGGCTAAAATAACAGCTTGATAATCTTGCTTTAGTTACATTTTTCTATTTTAGATGCCACAGATAATTTCTGTGTATAAGAAGCACTGGAGACATGTCAAATATGCTCGGAAATCCATGTTTGTAACGAATCCACAACAGGAAATGCATTCACAAATAATTGCTGTCTGCTTGGCTATGTCTGAATTTGTGTATTTAACCAGCTGTTCTGCTGCAGTGACTCTACCCTCGCTGAACTCTCCTGTACAGTCCCTTTGTCCCTCTGGCCTCCTGCCAGGTATATGTTTATCTTTCTCTTTGTTTAATGTGTCAGATGTTTTGGATTGGTCCCAGCTTGACTGCCAACGCATGAACCAGCCAAGGTGAACAGGTAGAGAGGGAGACAGAGTCCTTGGAGAAAGCACAGCTGTCAGAAATCTGATGCCAAGTGCTGCAGCGATGCCAGACTCTCAGTGTGCCTCACATTTTGTTAGATCTCTAGCTGAGCTGTGGGCCAGTGTGCGTAGGTATCCGTTTTCTTGCCACCTGACCCGGCTTGAAAGCCATGCATGCATGTGCATTTGCACTATGCATGCACAATCAAGGTGTGATCAGCAACATTAAGAGAAAGACAGTTTGGAGATTAATAGGTGCCTTTAAAAAGACAAAAGGAAAGGGAGGGTCAGAGACAGAGAGGAAGGAGGATTCAGGAACGAGTCTGGGCGTGAGTTTGGTGTCCCTGTCACCTGGTTGGAATGCAGAGCTCCTCATTCAAATGGCAGTGCGATAAGATCAGGAGCAGACACAGAGGATTTCCTGCCTGCCGCCATACTGCAGCTCACTGTTTTACTAGAGTCACAGTCCTCACCAAACCCTTTGGCTAACATGAAAAGACTATTTTACATTTTTCCATATACATCTAACTCATATTCTTACAATTATTACATTCATTTTCTCTACATGGCAGTGTCGATGAGACAGATTTGGTCAGATGTAGTATGATAAATGAGTAATTATTCAAATTTTTTTTTTTTATCAAAATGGCAAACAGGAAATGATCTGGTTTTGGAATCAAACAATGTTCATTCATGCTTTAGAAGGGAAGATTTTTAATAACAAATCCAGTTTCACATGACTCATTTTCCTTGTTGGTCCCTGAGTGTAGCTGGTGCATTGCTCTGCAGTGTAATTCTATACAAGCTGGAAGCTGCGTTCTCATTCAGCCAGGCTATAAATCTGTGCATTAGCATGTAAGTCGGTCAGCTGGTCACACAGTCATGGCTCTTTCCTGCCTGAAGAGAAGACAAGCGCTTCAGTAGGGAGCAGGCAGTCAGGACATGGGAAAGCAGGCCGACCCCCCAACAGCCAGGAAATCCATGGAATTCTACAGGTCAAACTGGGGTCGACTGGAGAAGCCCCACAGGGAGAGACAGAGATAAAAACAAAGGTGGAGTGACACTAAAAAGAAGGTTAAAACAGATGGACTTTCACTACAGTAGTGAGTATTAGTCATCCCTATTGGTCATATGGAAACGAATCATTCCTGAGAGGTTGTTTTAATGTCAACACACACATAAAATAAAGATGTACATTTTTGATGTTCTGAGAGATTAAAGTCAGTGGTGAGTACCAACAACACACAGCGGAAATGGTTTTATTTATAGAAATGTTTGTGATTTTTATCTTTAGTTTGGTCCTAAAAATATCCACAGAATTTTTTGAGCCTTTGATATGAATTTTGAGCAGTCCAGCAGAGGAGGAGAAATGTAACATTGAAAGTGTACATCTCAACTCATCTGAATTATGTAAGACTGCACAGGCATCTTCGATCTACAGTAACCTTTAAAAAGTTAAACCCTACCCCAGATGTTTTCTACCCATCTGTTTTATTATATTTTAATTTAAAGCGTGAAACAATTAGGAAAAGTAATTCCTTGTGTGTTGTCTTGTGTTGTCACTAAAAAGCAGATGTTCCCTGAGGTTCAGGTTTTAAATGCTTCCAGGGTCATGTTAGTGGTAGCAAATAACTCAACTGTAATGTTTGTTATCAAATCCTTAATAAACATTAATCAGTCATTAAACTATAAACTTCATAGAACAGTTTCTATTTCAGTGAATACACATACTTTTAGAATATTTCATGTAATGTCATGCATGTAATTGGCCTTGCTTTTTCCTGGAGCATCAATGAGGACTATTGAGCTTGTTGGATACCTGCTGAGGCTACTTCATTTTTAAGTAAATGGTGAACTCACCTGTTAAATAGGAACCAAGGACTGGAATTGTGCTTGAATGATCAGTAATTGATTAGTCAATCAACTGAAAATTAATCTACAATATTCACTTAAGTCATATATCAAACAAAATGTCAAACTTTCATTGTTTCCAGCTTCTTAATTAGAGGATGTGCTGCCTGTCTGTCTTTCATATCATTGTAAATGGGGTTTGGGGCTTTTGATTGGACAAAACAAGCAATTTGAAGACATTACATATGTGTTTATTGGATACATGATCAACTACATTTATTTCTAAACTCCTGTTACTGTTTGAGCAATTATCAATCAACCGATCCAGAAAAATGGAAAGATATTTTGTTCAATAGAAAACATGCAAATACAGAAAGACAATGAAATAGCCTGAAATGAAATCTCTAACCAGCCGGGCAGCAGATGCCATTTTAAGGTTTGTACTTTAACTTGATTAGTTCAGCTTTCGGGAGGTTTATAATTACTTTAATACTTCCTCTGCACATTAAATCTACTCCACTACTATGAAAGAAAGGTTATAAAATGTCATCAGCTTGTAATACTCTAACATTTAAGGACAGCTGACTTTAGAAGAAAGAAGCCAGATTGAGTGTTAACTGAGCCATATAGCGATGTGACTTTAAAGCTTAAAAAACTTCTATTTAAATAATTTGTACTTCACCAAAGGTTAGATTTCTGTGATCACTATGATAGGTAATGTGTTATTAGCCCAGATCACTTACTGAGAACTTAGCAATTCAATTTCAAAGAAAAAAGAGTTTTGATTCGATGATAAAGGTCATGAGTTTCAATTCAGGTTCTCTGCAGCTCTTCAAGATTTTCAGAATCGAGAATGCCACATTAGTACAGATGTGTGTGTGTGTGTGTGTGTGCATGTGTGTGTGTGGGTGGGTGTATGCATGGAAACGTATGGTTGTGGACTGGTGTTTTATGGGGTGTTGTTGCTCCTGCTACAGTCTGGAGCTTGACTGGGACTTGGCACTCTGGTAAAGAGTGTGTGAATGAGGTCTCTGCTGTCCTGTTCTTTCATTCACAAATTAGGTGCCTCGAAAAAACGTATTCATCACAAACTCCAGTGTAATGGGACAGATCAGCTTGAGCAAGCAGGCTCGTGTGGTTTTTGCGAGCCACATTCTACGTTTGCAGATTTCAGCCGGTCCTGAAAACGTTGCCGAATTACAAAAATGAAAAAAATGAACAAACTTTTAAAGGAACATCTTTTTAAAATAATGCAGCTCAAGATAACGGCTCTACAACAAATATTTCCTTTGACAAACTTATTATGTACAATTTTTGTTGACACTGTCAAATATTAAGCTTTATTTTGTTGTGTTGTTTAACTTCTTTTTAGCAAGAACACTAAATATTTTGAGAAAAACCTTACAATAGATATTTATGTTTACATTGTTTAGTTTAAAAATTAAGAATTTTACTAGGATTTCTTGATATGACAAAAGCAACTTTGATTCATTGCATTTGCACCAAATATCACCATGAACATCACCGAAAATGTGATGGTCAAGTCTTTGTGTACATCCTGTTGTGTACATCTTTTCACATGTGGGCTTGCGTAAATATCAGTGGAATAAAAGAGATGAAAGGAAAGAACATACACCTCTTTTCTTTGTTTTACTTTGAGCAGCTCATGTCTCCATGTTGTCTCACTCGAACAAATGATCGTAAACTGTTCAGGTTGCTTCAGCAGCAGAGGGAGAGAGAGGATTATCCTCAGAGAAATGAGTCTGTTGTTGTTGAAGCGGCTGCCGTGCTGCTGCTGGCAAAATAGAGGTCAGAGGGGCTGTCTTACAGGGGCACCATGCCTTATGGATGGTGTCTAATTAGCGGGATTGGTTGATGTTGCTGGTGGTCCTGGTGTGACTGTGTCTTCCTGCTGGGCTTTTCCTAAACACCGCCAGCCTGATCAGTGACCCTTCCCTCTCTCTTTGAATTAACCCATTGTCCTCCTGTCGCCTCCGTCCAATCGGTCTCTCAAATGAGACGCTCCAGCCTCACAGCAACCCGCAGCAAGGCAGAGCGCAGTCAGAAAGCATACTTGTTCTTATTCCTTCTTATGCAACGTTGAATTAAAACATTTTTAAACGAATGTGATACAGCAAACACTCACAACAGGTCTGGTGAGCCTAGTCTACGCTCAAGTGTTGCTGTTTATTGTCTCAGTCTTATTTGGAAAACAGCCAATATATCTATTCCTGGAGAGCAAAGTCTTTTTTTCTTGACAGGTAAAGTGATAATGTAACCACATTTATCCCAATAAAATGTATTTCTCTGTGCGGTTACACAGTCTTTTGTTTGATTTCTCCAAGGAGAACCACAATCTCATAGTGAGGTGAGATGATGCACTGGTTGTTGCATAACAGCCTTTTACGTTCCTAGTGGTGAGTCACTGACTAGTCGGCAACCATTGTTTACAACTAGTGTTCACTGGCACTTAGTCCAAAACAACCCAAAGAAGAAATGAAAAGGAGGTTCAGTTGTGGTGGAAGAGTTATGTACAGCAGCAGCATATAAACATCAGGTCATTACAGATGGTCGCAACATGAGAATGTTACCATAAATTGTCATCTAGTAATGAATTTCTGGTGTGCTGTTTCTATTTATCTCTTTGAATTCTTCTTGATTCTGCTTTGTTTTGACAAATTGGACCTTGTATGTTATGTGGACTGAACTGAACCCTGTTTCTGTTTTGGGATCTTGTTAAGTGTTAAACACAGTTTGGGAGAGAAATGTTAGAAGGACAGTGTTGAACCTGAGGCGTCTGGAAGTTGAAGACAGAGAGAAGTGCAAGCTTTTACACATGGCAGCTTTTAATTTATATAATACCTGCTTTAATCAGTAGAATTAAAATAAGAGAAATAGTTGCAGTATAAAACAGAGTATTATTTAATTCCGCTTCATCAGACTAACTAAATGTTGGTCTTAGTTCTTCCACTCTTTGGTTTTGGTATGCACCGCAAGATATTTTTTGTGGTTCCAAAAGTAAAAAAGAAGTTACCCAACATGGAGAAAGCATAAGAGGCCCCTTTTCCCTACATGGAGTAGGCAGCCAAGAGGCCCCACATTCCCCTCAGAAAGCAGTATTGGTGAGTGTTGACATGAGGGCTGTATGATATCATTTTTCGCAGCTCCCACATAATCATCTGTCTCATGCAGGATTACTATCTCTCAACCTCTCTGAACACCCCTTTGAGTTTTTCATACTCTGAGTAATAACCAACATCACTGTACCTGTACAGTGTATAGCCTATTGATGTTTGAGAATACTAGTTGTGGTGCTCATGTATTTAGGGAATGACTCCTGTTTAGCATCCACACGCAGTAAACTAATTCTGGCGTTTCTTTCTTATCGCAGCAGGCCTATGTGTCCTCCGGCCACCAGATGGCGCCCCCCAGTCCCAACACCAACAGTAGCAGCAACAGCAGCGGCGTGGGAGGAGAACAGCTGAGTAAAACTAACCTGTATATCCGTGGCCTCCATCCGGGGACCACAGACCAAGACCTGGTTAAGCTCTGCCAACCGTAAGTGATTTTTGACAATTTAAAAAAAAATCTTAGTCACAACTTCTTGGAATCAGTACAGCAAGGTGAAATATGAAAGAATGTGACATTACTACAGCCATGTTTTATTATTCTTTTAATTTTTTAAGTAATTAGTCAACATTTTGGGTAACACGTCTATTTGCTTTCTTAATGTCTCTTCAGAGTGAAGCTAGAGCCAGGAGACGATTAGCTTAGCTTAGCATAAAGACTGGAAGCGGGAGGAAACAACTAGCCTGACTCTGTCCAAATTTAAAAAATACACCAAGCAACAACTCTAAAGCTCAGTGGTTAACATTTTATATCTCATTTGTTTAATCTTTACACATACAATAATGTTAAAATGAGAATTTGTGTTGTTACAGGGAGTTTTGTACTGTAACTTTTTCTTGGGAGCAACAGACAGGAAAAGTAATGGGAAGGAATAGTTACACAACGTAACTTTTTCTAAAACCATAAATTGTTTTTGAATTTCTGTTTGTGCAAAGATACGTATATGTGTTATTTAGCTGCTTTAGAGGTGTTGCTAGGCTATTTTTTGCACTAAAGGCTAACTGTTTTCTCTTGTGTCCAGTCTTTATGCTAAACTAAGCTAATCTTTATGCTAAACTAAGCTTAATTGCCTCCTAGAGAGTAGTAGTGAATAAACGTGTATCCCAAAATGTTGAACTTTTCCTTTAATGACAACACGTCATGATTCAACATTTTGATAATGTGCTTTTATATATTCCAAGGGTAAAACATTACTTAGAAGATTAAATGCAATAGGCAAGACATACCCAGGGGCTGCATTGGAACTGCTGACGTATTCAAACTTTAGATGAGAGATGTGCTCATGTCAGGTTTGACTGCTGTTTCTGGTACAGTTTGCATTTTATAAATGTGTAAAAGTCATTTGTTTGTGTCAGGATTGTCACAGTTTGGTTGTATGTTTAGTGTTGATTGGATCAAATGGACAAAAGTAGTAGCCTCACCATTTTCTTTAATCCCTTTATGTCGAATCAGACTATAGTCTGAGTGTAGCTGGTAGCACATTCCAAGCCCATGTTCACTGGAACAAGTTGTCTTTAGATGGTTATCTTTGATGCTAAATCGGAGAACGAGTCATGTAGAGACTAACGTCTTCTCGTGAGCAGATAACATCTGTGCTATCTGGAGTTATGCTCTTCATCTGTTGGACACATGAAATTAAATTGTTTAAGGCCATAATTTGATATTCATAAAAAAAGAGCTGTTTAGGCAGGAAGGAAGGAAAAGTGGTTTGTATGTAAAGATGCTGAATCACCACAACTAAAGTCAGTTTGATTAAATCTTGACAATCACAGGGATATGAGAAATTGTCAGCAAAACAGTAGTGCCTCAGAAGGAAATAGACGAAGGAGGGAACTTAAGCAGACAGTCAGGAAAAAAGACAAGACACGGGTAAAGAAGGAGAGAAGGGGCCAGAGTAGGGTACAGTATGTTGCCTCCTCATGTCCTGATCTAACCTTCCACTTTTTGTGAGGCTGGATTGGCTCAACAGCAGTGAACTAAGACTTACATGCTCCTAGACAAACAGTCTAGCCTCTACAGTATGTCTTCTTTATTAACACACACACACAAGCACACACAGACACAGACACACACACACATAGATAAAACCCTGTAATGAAGCATCCAAACTGGTTTTGGCTGCTGCATACGCATTTATGTCACAGAAGTGATTTGTGAACAAGTCATGCATCCGTCATTTCCACGGGTCATTCACAGTAACAACATGCCTCCCTGATAAAGCATTGGCCAAACCTGACTTGATCATACTCTAACTGACACTACAGCCCCTCCCATATGTGTTTGATTCTCCATTTTAACCCTTCTAACACTACATAATGAACCACAGAGACATCAAATTCTCAGGGCAAATTTAACACGGCTCATGTCCACTGATTGTGTCAATATAAGAGTATTGGCGCACATGCAATTCATTGTCAAAGCCTGAACAATCAAAGTAAACTGTAAAATCTGTGGTATGTGAAACACAGGGACTTGAGAGTAAAAGCAGGAGACTGACAGAGAAGTCATTGTGGAATGGTAGAGAGGTGGAGAGAGAGGACGGAGGCTCTGGTGGGAGGTTCTGCTTTTGAAGGGGAAACTTAAATGAGTGGGAAAAGAGTAGCATAGCCTGCTGGGAAAGAATGTCAGACGGCCGTATATGGGTCATAGCTGTCTTTTAAGTCCCTGTGACCTCCGCAGCATTGTGGGCTGCCGTTTTGCAGCTGAGGTAAGCAGAGGGTCACGCAGTCACCGCTTTCAGACCTTTGAACTCACCTGGCTTCTCTTTTAGGAAAAACATGAAAACATGAAACACAGCTTTTGTTTTTCTTTGTCATGCTTCAAATGAACACTCAAACTGATCAATAACATTTCAGGAAAATCAGAGGCAGCGTGAAACTCACAAGAGTGATGGTTGTCAATAGAAACATAATCCTAGTTAAGGCCCGTCATTCAGTTTATGGTGATATTTTTAATATTCAATCGTTCAAGCATTTCACATTTCATTTTTATTACGGATCAAAGCAGGAAAAAACACAACATATATTCCACAAAAATATTGGGATTGGCAGCTTGTAGATACCAAACATTTCTCCCTGTGTGTGCTCCATGCTCAACCATTTTCTTATCAAACTAAATTTAGCCACAGGTCATGAAGTAACACTGTCTCTAAAAATAAAATTAAAATTAGCTGTGTGTGTGTGTACAAAGTATTCCAAAATAGTGAATCCTGAGGCTTAATATCAGTGGAAAAAAACTGTTCCTAGAAATGCACTGCTATCAAATGAGACCAGCGGAGTGAAACGAAATTTAATTTATAATTTTTATTAGCAAAGAGGGACACTTTGGGTATTTCCGACAGTTTTTTGAACAGTCATACGCAGTAAACTTTGTATGCCTCATTGATTTTGAAAATGTCTCCATATTTGTGCTCAGGGAAGCCCAGAGAAATGGCTGAAGGAAATCTAAAATTTCCTTTAGGCTTGAATGGGTTAAATTATATTAAGCTTGTGTATATATATTCATGCATAATGATCACTTTGCAGCTGTCAGATGACAGTGGGGAAACTATAAACAGGCCCATGCAAAGGTCAGCTGGCTATTTGGCAATGGATGATGAATTATTAATGTCTGCAATGAGGAACTTTTCCTTTATAGTGTATCTACTCTTCATGTCATTAATCTATTTTATTTAGCAGCATAAAATGAGCTGAATTATGAGATTATAAGGTAATAGGGTAGCAGAAGTGGGGAATTAAACCTTGTTTGAATGTAAATCTGAATGCATGGTCTGAATATGTATGTACATGTAAGAAACCAGACCACACTATGGCATGAATACAGATTGTGGTGTCAGTAGTGACACCACTGCGACCGTCGAGTCAGATCTAATACATGGGGGGAAAATGTCCACTGAAACGAGGCGGGAGTGTTGGACCCAGCGGCGAGTTGCGATGTTAGGGTGGAAAAACAGAGAGAGGGAGAGGGACGTGGTGGGAAGGAAGGCGAACCGGAGGGGTGAAGCATCAGGTTACATTCCGCCCAGACGCCATGTCGCCCAAACAGAGCAACACCAGCTTCCCTCACTGGCTAAATCCACCAGACAAGGGCAGGTCTATTATACTGTAGTGCTGATGCACTGTCTTATAACACTGCATTCCATTAGTCTCCACATCTTATGTAACACTTCTCATTTACTGCTTTTAAGGTGATTTTCATGCTATGAATGTTTTATGATACTACATTGATGCATTCATTGATTCTCCTCTTTATAATATTTCTGATTGGACCTTCGTCATGTTTTTCTATTGATAACTGCAGACTGAAATAACAGGTTGGGACACTAGCTTATGTTTCATATAACAAACGACTTCTTTTGTGTGTCGTGAAATGGATCAAGCATATAGTTAAGTTCCCTTGAACGTCATTATTTGTTTGCTTGTTAGACATCGCTGGTGACAACACTTCCAAGCTTTATTTGAGATAAAAATACCCAAGAGCAGAGCTGTATTTAGGAGAGAGGTGTGTGTGCGTGTTAGTCTCTCTCTCTGTGTGTGTGTGTGTGTGTGTGTGTGTTAGTCTGTGTGTGTGTGTGTGTGTGTGTGTGGTAAAGACAGGCCTGGAACAAATTGTTTTTGGCCCTGGGGTGCTGTCTCCTGTCTGTTGAAAACAACGCCAGAGAACAGAGTTACTGTACAACAACCTCAACCAGCAGACAAAGACAGAAGGGTGGAGGCAGACAGAGTTTTTTTGTGACACTTCAGATCACATTAAAAAGACACAACTGAAGGAGAATGTATTCATGTTTACACCTGTAGTCATGCAGCCTGAGGAAGTGAGGCAGGATTGGTATGCATGTGGTAGGAGCAGATTCCTCTCATTGCCCTTTAGTCACCTCACCTGTCATTGATCCTGTTTTTTTTTTTATTCTTGTCTGTCCTCGAAGGTATGGCAAGATTGTGTCGACCAAGGCGATCTTGGATAAAACCACCAACAAATGTAAAGGTAGGTTGTAAGTTGGTATCATGATTTTTCATGACTGTTGTTTTCACTTCTATGTGTTTTGGCTGTTTAGTTATTAAAGGATAAGGCTGGTGATTTTCTATATTTTTATTATTATCAACAAATCTCATGTGTAGAGCCAAACCAGCAATGAACTGATCCTATCTACAAGAACTGTGTTTGTATCCAAAGCCTGATATATCTTATTCCTCTGTGCAGTAGACCTCTGTTGTCCAAAAATTATTAAACCTCTGGACTTTACGCTTAAGTTATGTAATGTTCAATGTAGTACAAAGTCAAGAAGTTGTGATATGCCACCCAACAAGCTAGTCATATCTCTTAAAAGAATGGTTTGACATTTTGGGAATTTTGCCTATTCACTTTCTTTTTGAGAGTTAGATGAAAAAAAAAAGATTAATGCCACTCTCATGTCTGTATGCTAACTATGAAGCTACAGCCAGGAGACAGTTAGCTTAGCTTAGCCTGAAGACCGGAAACAGGTGGAAACGCTAGGCTCTGTCTAAGGTAAACAAAAATCCACCTACCAGCACCTCTAAAGCACACTAATTAACATGTTATATCTTGTTTGGGTAATCCATATACAATTTTTTGGACAGAGTCAGTTTAGCTGTTTGCCCCACCTTCCAGTCTTCATGCTAAGCTAAGCTAATTGTCACCCTGCTTTCTGTCTATTCTGTCTATTTAATAGACAGATATGACAGTTGTATTGATCTCTGACTTATCTAACTCTCACCAAGAAAGTAAATAGTTTTACTTTAAAATAATGTTGCAGCAATTTTAATATGCATTTGTCTATTTTACAGGGTATGGCTTTGTGGACTTTGACAGTCCAGCAGCAGCACAGAAAGCTGTTACAGCTCTGAAGTCCAGTGGGGTCCAGGCTCAAATGGCCAAAGTAAGAATTAATCAACTTTTCATCAGCTCTGTTATTCAACTACCTCTTTTCTCACTCACAAATCTAGCAGCCACCATTAGATTCGACCTGCCCAGTTCACCTTGTGATCCAGTCTTGTCCGGCCCTTCTCCAAAATGTATTGATCTTCAAAGAGCCATCTGGTAAACTTTGACCACCAAGGGTATAATCCCTTTCTGCACAAGTACACACTCGTCCTCTCTGTCATGTTAAAGGTAAACTGTTGCATGTTGCGGCCTGATTGGCAAGGGTGCAAGATAAACTCTGGTTTATCAGGAGGTGTGTGTCCTATTACTGCATTGGGTGAACCTGTGCCAGTGATGGGCAGTGAAGATAAAATCAGACTTAATGCAGACTAGACTGGCTTTTTTAATCAGTTTTTTTGTTTTTTTCACTGCCCCCTTTGCTTTGTTAGTTTTGTTTCCTCTTTCTTCATCGTGCTTGTCCCTACCTTCTCTCTTCTTTCCCAACACACCCTTGTCTCTGTGCTTGTGTATGTTGCTAACCTGCTCCTGTTGTAGCGCTTGTTCTGAGCCCTTTGTCCAAGTGTCTGCAGTCAAAGCAACTCTTGTCGGCCCATTAAGCTGATCCCTCTGGCTCTCAGGCTCCCCATTGAGGGAACCCAGGGGAGGGTGCCACTACACCCACTGTCAATGGGACAGGCACAATGGGCTGGCATTGTCCATCGTCTGGGCCCAGGCCTGGGGCTGACACCAGCACTTAATACACTCCACCCCAGTGTCCCTGCCTCCTCCCCCCTGTCCTGCACCCAAACAGACCCACTGCAATGCAACACCAGGGTCTCCCTCAGCCGGGCCCTGGAAAACTGTAACAGATCCACGCTGCCAGCTGACCTGAACCAGTCCAGTGCAATTAAACCCAGAGTCTAAGTTCCCTGCACCTCCTCCGTAAAAGTGCCACACAATCCTGTGTATCTCAATACCCAACAAGTGCAACTGGACACCAAAACTTGACTCACCCAGACAACATGTGCTGAGGTGTTGATAACCACTATAAAAACCTAAATATACACAGCTGGCTCGGAGTCACTGGGTTACTTTAGGTCAGAAAAACCAGGCAATAGTCTGAAACCAATTTAATATCAAACTCTGAAGTGCAGTTACACCTGCTTGCACCTTCACCATGGCCACTTACGAGCGTTGCTCACAAACAAAATGAGCCACACCTTGCACTCACTGTCCTCAGAGTATGCTCAGTCCCTGAATGGACCACCCCAGCCTCCAGGCTGCAGGCCCACAGGAGCCATGTGCGTAGGGGCAGGGGAACAATGGCAGAGTTAAAAATAGAAGCCTTCTTACTTCCCAGCACCTCCCTGTTCAAACTCAGACGTCAGCTGACATGCGCCGTTCGACACACAAGCAGGCAAATCCACCAAACACACAGAGACACACCTCAACAGACAAGGCTCACCTAGGGCCTGGCACAAAAAAATGCACTGTGACGCTTCAGCAAATCCCATTGACATATGCTTGGGATGAGTCCAACAACAGATTCGATATTTGTTTGAATATGAAATAGGATATTTTGTGTATTAGCCGAGGCAAAGGGCAAATAAAATGAAAAGGGAGGGAGGTTCTATTTGTTCTTAGTTCATAAAGCCTTGAACTCAATTAGTCTTGGCCTATGACCTCCTGCAGTGTGCCACTGTGTTACATAATAGTCATATTGCTTTATCGCCGCACCCAGAATGACGACAATCACAGAAAATAGGTTATCTCTTTGCCAGGTGGCTCTCAGTTGAGACCAGAGGCCACTCTTATGTGCAGTAAATCTCCATTTACGATAGCTGTTAACACACTTTAATACCATAAAGATTCTTATGAATTCTACATTGTCAGATCAACAGCCTCATTATGACGTCCCTGTCAAATGTGGCTGAACTCTACAGCTAACCTGTACAGAGCAACTGTCCTCCACTGTTTGATGCTCAGATCAGGCTAACTGTAGTTCACATGATTATCATTTACATCTGACGGTTTCTATCAAGCTCGTTTGAAAAAGGTTATTATTTGTGGTTTGCAGTGCTATCTAATAGCAGTATGCTTCAGGAAGAAGGAACAAATTGGAAAATGATAGAGATAAAAAAAAAGAAATATTTTGATGAAAGAGAAAAGCTGGTTAATCAGCAGACACTCATCTATCCTCTCTTCCTTTTTTTAGTCATCCTCCTCTTTCATTATCCAAATTACTCAAGACTCCCACTACTTCCTATCCTGTCAATTCCCTCCCTCTGTGCAAAATATCAGTGTTTTAACTTAGTCATTTCTCCCACCCTCCCTTTGCTCTATCCTCCTTCCTCACTCTGTGTTTTCCCTTCCTCTCTTTTTAGCCCTGCCTCTTTTCTCCTGGTTGCCAGGCTCCTGTTGCTCTGTGAACTCTTTAACTTCATGCCTGGCTTCCTGTCTGCTTCTGCACAGTCACACAAGGTTTCACTTTCAAGCGACTGCCACAAAATAAGTCTCCAAATCAGTCTGAATAATCTATCCCTTTTGATTTACTTGCAGCTATCAAGATCTCTTAATTAGATAGCATTCCACCAAAATGTGTCACTTTCTCCTTTCAGACAAATTCATATTTGCATGTGTGGGTATATTTATGTGATTTGTGAAAAAAAAACCAGACAGCCTTAGTCAAGGCTGTAACACATGCATGAGTGACAAATTATGCAGGGTTTCGGTTTACTGGTCGACACTAATTGCTTAAAAAACATTTTTGGATCCTTTTACAAAAATATGCTTGACTTGGTGCACGGATATGATTAATGCGCTCAGAGTGATAGCAAGTGTTGATGGAAGACAGGTCACACTACTGCCTGCACAGAAATTTCCGCTGGTGTGAAAAAGATTTTGAGAGTGACAAGAAATTTTCCATTTGCAAATGCAAATGTATTAGCAAAGACGTTTGAAAGCATTGTGTTAAAATAACATGTTTTCACTCAGCGTAAGTTAAAGTACTTGCTTATGTCCTCCAGTGATACACGTCAAAGAAGTGTGGTAGTAAAAGGGAACACATGCTTACTGCATAGCTTTTAGATGTCTGCATCCTCCATTCCAGTGTTTCCCAAATTTTTGGTTACCCTTTAATATTAAGTGATGTCCTGTTATGACCCTTTGTCAAAGGGTACATGCTTATGAGTTGTGAGCAGTTCTATCAAAGAGTGATTTTCCATGATCAGATTGTTGCATTTGAATGATTTTAGAAGACGTAAAGCTATACAGTATTAATCAAGAAAAGAAAAAATCCTAAAATAAGCATCATTTTGTATGCAATAAATCTGTATAACACATCTTTAACTGGCTATACGTGAATTGATTTTCATGCACACTTCCTGCACAGCAACAGGAGCAGGACCCCACCAACCTCTACATCTCCAACCTGCCAGTGTCTATGGATGAGCAAGAGCTGGAGAGCATGCTCAAGTCCTTCGGCCAGGTCATCTCCACACGTATCCTGCGAGATGCCAACGGGACCAGCCGCGGTGTCGGATTCGCCAGGTCAGACATAAGCGCGCCGACATAATTCAAGATTCAATTCAGAAAGAATATAAGTAAAATATACTACTTCATGGTGGTGTGTAATAATTTGAGAACGGTTTGTGCCATAAATAAAAAGTCATGGAGTGCAGTTGGCTTATCCAAACCTAATGCAAACAGCACTCCTCAAGAGGGATTAAATTTTACTTTGACTGTATTTCAGAATGGAGTCCACAGAGAAGTGCGAGGCCATAATTCAGCATTTCAATGGCAAATTCATCAAGACTCCACCAGGAGTGCCTGGTGCGTGGAATGTTTGTTTTGTATTATAGGAACCTGATATTGTTGTTGTTGGTGCCAGAGCTCAGTCTTTTTTGTCCCCCACCGTGATCATTGAATTCACTCTCTTGTTTGATCTGTTGCTTTCATAGTGCCCACAGAGCCCTTATTATGTAAGTTTGCAGACGGAGGTCAGAAGAAGAGGCAGAACCAGGGGAAGTATCTCCAGAATGGACGGCCCTGGGCTAGAGACGGAGAGACTGTAAGGAACTAATAATAATAAACTGATTATAACGATTCTTAAAGTGAACTCGTCCTTTTCATATGCTACATTTCTTGTGGGAAAACAGAGCAAGAATGTGCTCAAAACGTTTTGAATTTGATCATTCTTAGTCTGTACTCACTGACTGTTTTAGCACAGACTGCACCGGTGTTTGCATGACCTCACTGGTTCTGAATCCCGTGTATTGTTTTCCCAGGGAGGAATGACGCTTGCGTATGACCCCACAGCCTTACAAAATGGGTGAGTGGTATGCATGGACTGACTGAAAACAGTCCCAACCCTCCAGGAAAATAAGAGTAATGTTTCAACTTTAGTGAAGTGGTGCCCTCTGCTGGACATTGGAGGAACACAGAAATGTTGTTTATGTGTTTGGGGACATGCTGCAGATTGTTGACATGGTGCGGCTGTCTTCAGGTTTTCTTTACACTCTGCTCTGTCTGTTCGGCAGCTTCTACTCCTCACCTTACAGTCTGGCTCCAAACCGAATGATCGCCCAGACTTCCCTCTCACCCTATATGCATTCACCTGTCTCATCCTACCAGGTGAGACATTTCACTGTATTTATTGTTCAAATAAATTTCTCTTTTTGCTATACTGTGTTTTAAATCTGCCTGAATTATAAGGATGAATTTGTAGATTCTATATGTTGCAACAGACACTAAGGAAGAACACTCAGCTCGCAGTACTTCCCAGTTTTATTTTTAGCCCTTTTTTAATATTTACATAAAATAGTGAACTGTTGCAGCAGCAGATCTATTATAAGAGTGAGTTTCATGATGTGTTCCCTGATCTACAGGTACACAGCCCGTCCTGGATGCACCATCAGTCATACCTCATGCAGCCAGCTGTGAGTAACTGTTCTTCTCTCCTCATACTTCATCAGTATCACCATCTATTTCTCATCGGTAGTTCAGTGTTTACAGCAGGTCTTGGGTTGTATGTTTAAGTCCTGTGGTCCTCTTACATTTATTTATAAGACAAATGTGTGTATCCATGGCTCAAATTTGATGGATTTAAGCACTGAAGTGATTCCATGAGTGATAGTGACTTGGACCTTTTTTTTTGGTTTTCATGTGTGTGTTTCTTTGCATTTACAGGGTACAGTTCTTACCCCAACTATGGATCATGCCATGTCCATCCAGCCCACGTCCATGATGGGACCTCTCACCCAGCAGCTAAGCCACCTGTCCCTGGGCAGCACGGGCACAGTTAGTACCAATCACACACACACACAAACAGGCAGTCCTAACAGGTTTATGGACTGATGCACTGGTCTACTCTAGTAGGACAGAAAATTGTCCCTGTAGCTAATTGTCAAAATTCACAAAATCAATTATTCATGTCAAGTACTACACACAATTTGTGTTTTCCTCTCTGCCTTCCCTACAGTATATTCCGGCCAACACAACTATGCAGGGGACCTACATCCCCCAGTACACCCCAGTGCCTCCCTCCAGTGTCCCAGTAGAGGTATGAAGCTAGCCTCAACCTCAGCTGCTTACATTAAGTGGATGACTGATACTGAAAACTCTTATAGGGACGTATTTACTAAAACTTGATGCACCTGTGCGCGTAAAAACAACTACTGGTTTTGGCAGGCTTGGTCTTATTCATACATATTTTAAGGAGTGGCACAGTTAATGCACACAGTGGGGGAGGTGACTATTCAAACTGCCAACTGACTGATTTACTAAGCTGGATAGCGTCCATATTACCGGAAGGTGTGTTTGGTATCTTATGCCAGAAAGAAGTAGTAGGTGTAGTTGCTTTGACTATTTGTTGTATTCTGCAAATACTATATAATAATATTAATTATTTTCATATTCCAGAAAAAAAGTTTTGATTTAAAAACAGTATTGATGCCCTATTTTTGTGATGGAGATGAAACAGAAACTGAGACAAAGAGAAGACGTGATTGTTTTCTCAGATACTGGACAGGACAGACTAAGATATTTTTAAATTACTCTGTATTTTTCTTTTCTTTTCTTTTCTTTTTTAATCCTTTTTGTCGTTGATTACGTAAAGCTGGGCTCAGACTACAGGAGGGTTAAAATCCTAACTGATTTCGAAATCGGGTTGCAGCACGCACATAAGGAGAAACTTCACAGATGTTTTCTCTCTTGCTCAAAAACATGCACACACTACAAGCTTTTAAAATAACGGCGCATCACACTCTACAGGATATTATTAAGATTATCGTGCCAGAAGGAGCAGTGCACCACCTCACGTGATCTCATGGGGAAGCAGATGTAAACAAAATGCTTTGCAGTAAGACAAAACAGAAGCAGAAGCCTTAACAAGTCTGGATGAAAAAATGGTTGGGGAGACACGGTCAACACACAGGTTGTCTGTCAGTTTTAATATCTGTCAACAGTAGTATGCTAGCATATGTTAGCCTCAAGGGCTAGAATGTTTACCGTTGCTTGGCAACAACATCTCACTTCTGTCTCCTTGTAGACTTGTTTCTCTCAGTGTCTACTGTGGTCCCACTCAGACAGTGGTGGCGTAATCATCCAAATTTTTACTCTTAAATATCAAACATGTTTGAAATTATCAGGGCGGCCCCGATGAGTTTGTGAGCAGTTCTGGCAGTTTAAGATTAGATCTTAACAGCTGGAGATTCTCCTCCAGCTGTTGGGAGGGGTGAATAAATTGGCCCAAAATTCCTGCAGTCTGAGACCACTTTAAGAGTTCTTGAGTTTTTAGCAGACACAATTTTTTTTTGAGTTTTCTTAGTTCTTTGGTGTATAGAAAACATAGGTGTCAGAAAACATTTAAATAATTTTATTTTATAATTATTTAGTATCACAGCCAGTTGTTCGCTGCAAAGACATTAATATGTTGCTTTAGCATCCACTAAAGTGCAAAAATGTAATTGTGTATAGATTGAAAGTGTTGTGGAAAGGTAGTATCTCACAGTGTAGTCTGTTCCCACACTAAATTTATGTCTTTCTCACTTTCTCCCTGAACTATTAATCATAGTCTCTTATTACTTAATAAATGCAGAAATGTGTATTACTTAGTGTAGTGTGCTGTTCAAACATGCAATAGGGGTCTATATTAGTTCC
This sequence comes from Thunnus maccoyii, assembly GCF_910596095.1. Classification (NCBI taxonomy): domain Eukaryota; kingdom Metazoa; phylum Chordata; class Actinopteri; order Scombriformes; family Scombridae; genus Thunnus; species Thunnus maccoyii. The sequence continues at coordinate 15,223,424 of NC_056535.1, read as the reverse complement.
TCCATTATTCAACCAGAAGAGCCCTTGCAGGGCAGACTCAGCAGTCAGTGTGCTCCGGCGCTGTAGCAGATCCTGGCTGAGCGCTCTGCAGGAGGGCGACTGAACCCTGTGCAGAGTCTTGAGTCATTTGTTGGAAGGTGGAGCTGAGTGATGGTGGGAGCCTGCGGGATGAACAACACAGTGAATGAGAAAACGGGCGCGTTTATGAATGGGAAGAGGCATGGTAGTAAGCCAGGCCCTCAGGCAGTGATTGGATGGATGAGATCAAGTGGGAGGGAGAGGGAGAGGAGAGGCTGAATGCTCTGTCTCTGTGAAAAACCCCAGCCACTCCTTGAATTAGGTAAAAATTGTAAACATTAAACATGCTTCTTAGTAAATACGTCCAACAGTGTGCACTGGCTTTTAGGTAACAGATTTCACCAGTAAAATCGGACCAGTGTTCTTTGATTTGTCCACACAAAAAGCATAATATAAATCTTTGATGGGGAGGGCAGCGGGAAAATACAGGCTGTCTTCTTTGTATTTTCAAGAAAATTTGTTTAACTGACACATATTAATGAAATATCAAGTAGAGTATTCTTTGCATTAACTAATCGTCTTTTTTCAGGAGAATGGCGGTCAACAGCAACAGGTTGCCATGGAGACTCCTGCAGAACACACAAACTACTCGTACCAACACACCAAGTGAAGCTAAGGTAGGACAACGAAATACGTCCGCCCTGTCATGCTAATTACTCACACATATACTGATATTTTATGTATTCAAACCACTAAATCATGGTACACAAATCCATTTATTGATACAAATTATGCAAATTGTCTTAATGGCAGCACAATAATTGTGTACACATAGTGGTCTGAATGGGACATTACAATTAAAGGTTAAAAATGTAGAAATTTGGAGGGATAATGCATCTTGTTGCTGATTGGCCAAAGTGGTTCTAGCATCATTCTGGGGGAGAAGCAATTTTATATGTTGTGCAGTCCTGTGCATAGCTCAAACATCTGAGACTTACATGCTAAGTAGTGTTGCATACATGTGCTATTTTGTTGGATTATTGAAATCAGAAAAGAATTTGAAACAATGGGAAACATTAAAGCTGCACTGATAAAGATTTTTATAAAGCTTTATGTAGCTCTATGGAGCGTTGTAGCATCTTTTAGCTCATTGTTTTAAATTTACGGCCTGTAAACTCCTCTCTTATCAGTCTCGTTTCAAAAAGCAGCAGGCAAATGTTACCTGTTGCAGCTAAAGAGCCAAAGAGAGTAACAATATTTATTCTCAAAGGAGACTGAATATTGGACTTATATTCATAACATAGCTAATGTTGGACTGGGAGGATATTTTGCTAATGTTGTGTCTGCTGGATGGAAATAAGCAACTATTTAATAAAACATTTACCAAAACAATTTTATGAGGTAATAATTTGTCAGTGTTGTGTTTACAGCTTGTTCTGCTGCCCCTGAGTGGCCAAAAAGATTATATAAAAATATAATAGCCTTAAGCTAAACATTAATTAGCATTAAAAAAACATTTAGGTGTGACAGTTATTGTAGCTAAATACAAATGTGGTTTGGAAGTACTTGAAATATTTTCCTATATTTCACTTGATTTCTGCCAGCATGTTGAAAAGGTTACTGATGCTGCATTAAAACCAGAACATGTGGGTTTATATTAGATAACTAATAGCACATGAATGCACCATGTTTCGAAGGGGCGGACTCGAGCCAAGCTTGCCATGGCTGCTTTATTATAAGAGAGTAGTGAAAATACCCCTTGAATAGCTTGTGAAGAATTATCTTTTGAGAAAGAAGTTGTTCATGCTATTTGTAAGACCCAATCTAAAGGAAGTTTTGATCAGAAACCCCAAGTTACCCCCGGTTATTTAGCCATTTTAAGGTTTGACTATCCAGAGAGTGATATGTTAGTGTGTACTATAATTGTGCAGACAGGATATGAGCAGCGTGTGTTGAGCAGGTTTGGTGTATAAATACTGAGTCGTGTGTTTTTCCAGCTCCCAGCAGGGTGGGGCCGAGGGCACGAGATGAATCCAACCAAACAGGATTCAGCTGGAAGAGAACTGTGCTCCATATCATCACCAAGCACCCAGACTTGAACATGGATGACAAAAGGAACATGTATGTGTGTGTGCATATGTTCGTGTGTGTGTGTATGCGTGTGTGTGTGTGTGTGTGTGTGTGTGTGTGTGTGTGTGTGTGCGTGTGTGTGTGTGCGCACGTGCGCGTGTGCATGTGTGTGTGTGTGTGTGTGTGTGTGTGTGTGTGCGTGTGTGTGTGTATATGTCTGTTTTTTGGGTTTTTTTTTTAAGAAAAAGGACAACACTTACTTCATTGGACTTTTCTGCTCATAATCCTCAAGAGTTGAACAACCAAAGGTGGGAATCTTCTTCAAAGAAGCTTTGATCTATTTTGATAACTGAAAAAGGAAAATAACAAGAAGTTTAAAAAAAAAAACAGGAAAAAACTTAAGAAAGGAGGAAAAGACACAGAGCATTATTTTTGTGCACGTAATATAACAAATTCTTATTTTTAAAACGCATTCTGGACGTTTCAGAGTGATTCAAGGAAGAGTTGAAACACAATGTGTCTTTTATTGTTTTGTAAAATATGCAAACTTTTTTATTTTTATTTCCTAATGTCTGTTGTTTGACATTCTATTTGCAGCAGCGGGGCAACAATTTGTACAGATTTAAGAACTTCTAAAACACTTTTGCTGGTCTGACGTGTCGAGTAACCGCGGGAGGCAAACCGTTTAAAGCTACTTCTTCCTCTAACTGCTGCAGAGATTTCTATTCACGCACAGATGATAACATTGACTGTTTTATAGTTTAGTTAGATTCATTTTTTTTAAACTTTAAACCATTCTTTCATAAGTGAACAAAAGACAATCAATTATTTCTATTTATATTTGAATTATAGTTCTATTTTTTAGAGTTTTTAGATCATTGAAACATACATTTATAGAAAAGAAGTTATTTAATACTGTAGTCTATAAAGACTAGATTAAATGGACATATTACCAAACACATTAATGTGCTCTAATATTTGGGAACTGTAGAATTATTAGAGCTCATAAAAATTATTTTCTCATTTTTTTTTGATTCTTTAAAAAAGACATCGAAACAACACCTGTTCATACTAATAATTGTCCTGTTTAGTTATAATGTAACTCCACGTTACATCAGTGTCCATGAGAAGTGGTTTTAAGCGGTTTTGTTGTGGCATTTCTTCAGGTATCATTAAACTCATCCTGCGTCGTAAAGGATGAAGTGATAAGTGAACATGCTTTAGATCTGAGCAGTTAGATTACTGAAAGATTATGTGTACAAAGAACAGTGCAGTTACTAAATTAAGATATAGTTTAGCGAAGCAATGAGGGAAATCAAATAGAAGACTAACAAATTCCCTGAGAATAATTTGTCTGAAAGGAAAGGGAGCTGTAAGTCTTTTTTTTTCAATGCTGCTGTTGTCACCTGAGTTTGATTCTCTGTCATTGATTTTTTAGTTTTTGTGTTTGTAGAAAGTGAAATGTCTTCTGTTATTTTTTTTCTTCTTTTTTTTTTGTCTGTCACTTGAAAACCTTTGAGCTAATTTGCCTTATTTTTGATGAATTTTATCTTTGAAGTAGATTAGATTTTTTTAGCTGTAGAAAGATAGCTTTTCCTAGAGAGTAGATATTAGTTTTTTCCTCCGCGTAAGGATTGATGCTGTTTTTCTTGTGCACATCAAAGTTTTCTCTCATTTTGTTTTCACACGAATTTCCGTTCCAAACCTTGTGCCGTCTGTCCTGATATTGTGTCGGGCCTGTTTGTAAAAAGCCTTTTTTTCGGAGTGGAGACCTGAACCAAACAATGACTTCATTTTAGTGCTGATCCAAAAGATTCATACTGACGCTGCATCAGCGTTGCGGCTCGACGAGGCTTCGTACACACAAGCCCGGGTATGTTTCCCGTCAGCGAATCGAGTGAAGCTCATGTCAACACATACAGTACATCCAAATATGTTGAACTTTAATTTATACAGACATCAAAAACTGTAGATATGTAGATAATAGAAATAATGGTTTTACAAAGGACTGCTCACTTGACCATGGAAGTGCCATTAAAGATGATTCTTACAGCCTTTAGTGAGACAGCAAGTCTGAATGAATTTGTGAGCGATCCAAAATTCTGCAAAAACTATTTTTAGCTAAGCCTTAATGTTTTTTCTCTGGATGAACTGCCGGATATCTCATAGGATTGACACTAAGTTGTATATACTATGGAAATGGCAACAGGCTTGTTTGAACTTAGTAATCACGTCAGTCATGTAAGTTAGCTGTAGGGTCATGAAGAGCTTTTCTTCCCGCTCTTCAACCACATTCATGTTTGGATCCAGTGAAAACACAGCGTGAGAGCGTCTTTCTCAAGGCTCGCAGTGGGCACCGTTTGATGATTCTATTTCTAAGTCTGTTTTGTCTTCACATTTTTTTTTTCATGTCATCTTTGCTGTGTGTTACTTTCTGCAACCAAAGATGTTGTGGCCACTCATCTTTTAAAGCTCTCTGTCACAGATACACAGCTCTCATCCATAGACGCTCATCTGTGGTGTGTGGTAGTTTTCAGTTCTGAGAGAGTCAGAAAGAAAAGCCACAATAAAGGTGTTTACATGTGCACAATATTCCACCCTATTACAGTTTTAATTACAGTTAAGCACATTATCAGTTACAGTTAAAAGTAAAAGACCTTTTTTTGGAGTAAATGGTTAAAATGAGCCCTCTCGCATAATGTACACATATCAAAATGTTTCAGCTGATGTTCAAAAGTCGACAAATGATCTGGTCTTGTTTACTTGTGGTTAGTAAAAAGAAATTCTATCAGTATACAGTACTAATGGAAGGTTGGAGTGCATGTAAACAGAATCATTATGAACCTTATTGGCCTCAGCAGACAACCAGGAGGAACACAGAGCGCAGCTTTTATCATGAGAGTTGTCAGACACCAGAGCTGATTTTGTAAATAGCCTTATTTTTCCTTCCACTCGCTCTTTACATCATTTTGTTTCTTTCTCCTTGTGTGTTTTCCTGATTTTTTTATGATTTATAACCTGTCCAGATAACACAGAGTGGCTAGCAAGTTTTCAGATTCAGTGCACCATGAAGGAAAATGTCATGGATATTGTTTATATGTTCAGAAAAATGATATTCCATGTATTAGCCATCACTTTTAATACAAAAAAAGATTTTGAAACTATGAAATGACCACTTGTTACAATGCAGTGTTTATTTATTTTATTTTTTTTTTTACAAACTCAGATATAATATTATAGTTAAATGATGATGCTCTAAAATGAATTTGCATCATGAAAATCATAACTTAAATTACATGAAATTGTAGGAATACTATGGTGTACTCTATAGACAGTACACAATATTTGAAAGAAAACAAAAATCTCCATGCACTTATTTTTAGTCCACACTAATTTGAAGATACTCTTGCAGTCCATCCACATGTAGATTTGACAGCTTATTTCATAGCTTCAAAATGTTTTGCTGCTAAAACAGGACTTCCAAACAGGCGGTTGGATGTTGCCCAGTCTGGATTTTCGAAATGTCTCCTTGAATTTTAATTTGGTTGATACAGAGTATCCCTCATTTGTATGTTTTTCAATAAAAAAAACATAAGATGCTAACATACAATAAAAAGTTTACTATTAGTTTGTTAATGGACAGTTTAAATAATTATATTTCACATTATTAAAACATAGAAATCTTGTCTTAAGGTGACATTTTTGAACAGAAAATACTAAAAACATGTTGCTCAACACTGTATGAACCAAGTTTGTGTGAATCACAGAACTTTTGAAAATTGGATGGGCTCATCTCACTTCCTGCTTGTGAACAGTTTTCTTATTTATACAAGAACTCATTTTGTACAGTTTTGTTAGAGGAAAGAGGTTTTGATATTTGGTTATTTTGCAAAGCCACTTGGCTACTTTTGTCTTCCTGTGCCAGAGTTGCTAAATTGTCTGTAACTTGTGTTTTTTTTATTGATTGAGATAAGATTTTCCTTCTTTCTTGGTTTTCTCTTTGAATTTGAATATGTCAGTTTTCTTTTTTTAATAAAAGCCTTGTTTCAATGAAAGGCTGAACCGTGTATTTAATTATCTTGTGCTAACTATTGGAGTCGAGGGGCAACATGATTGCGTCAGGTGTTTAAGGTCCTCTAATGACACATTTACAGAAAAAGTTTTTTCTCGCATGTTAAATGAGAGACAGTCAGCTGTTGCTCAGGCTGTGGCCTGCAGCTCAGGTACTGAACCCTGTATTGATTATCACTGGTAGGTGACATCATGACTTTGAGGGCATTATCTGGTCCTGCTGCTCAGCAGGTAAAACTGAGTAATCAAATCCAGCCACCTGTCCCTTTTCTACATCCGCTTATTCTGTCAAGGGTTGCACGATACTGAAGTCCACAGGTGTATTTATACCTTTTAATGTCTTGGAAAATAATACTCTGCATGTTTTACAAGTTTGAAAAAATCCGTAATCTATATTTTTATTTATAGTCAATATTCTCTCTGCTTGAATTGAACATTAATTAAAGATAAGACAGTAGTGTACAGTGCTTAGTATAGATGCTAAATCAATATTGATCTATCATAAGGTAAGAGATCTGTATCAACAAAAAATCGTGTTTTGGTGTATTCCTAATTATATGTATTAATGAATGAAAACATTTTTTGTTCTGCCATCTCACCGCTCACCCATCATTGGTTTCTAAGACACCTTTACTAAACATCAATGTTTACAGTACGGCTTCCAGCCGTGCTGGTCACAAATTAATTTAAAAGAATCGCACCAAATCCACAGCACCAACAAAAAAGAAAAACAATAATAATAACAACAATAAACGACATTCATAATAATCTTCTTCCTGAACTCCCATGCACTCACCAAAGAAAGAATCTTTTTCAAACAACCATTTCTGTCGCTTAGTCATCATATCCTTCATTAAACAAAAGATCATAAAACTCATAACGAGCAGTAAAAACCTGAATGATACTTATATTCAATTTCCCCAAGATCACACGCTGGACACAGTCAACTTTCTTCTAACAAAGCAGTTTATCAACCTGTTTCAATATGAAGAAGCAGAATACCAGCTCAGATTTACTCACAAATAGGCCTTTTTTTCTATTCTATTGAATCGATTAACCTATTTCATAGCCTGGGCTTCGACACACCTTCCACTGATTAATATTAATATTAATAATTCCACAATTGACATACTATTTATTTTTTTATTATTAAACTACAATTAATTTGGAATGTCTGATGTCTAGATTCAAAATGATGTTATTTGCTAGATTGCTAAATCTAAATGATATACATGCAGGAAATAGGATTCCTATATTTTCATATATTAACTATTCACACTCACATTCACGCTTATGCTGAGTTCAGTTCATGTAACCTGCTTGTCTTTAGACTGTGGGAGGAAACATGTGGAGAAAATATAAACTACACACAGAAAGGCCACAAGGACCCTCTAGCTGAGCCACTGGCCTCTTACCTGCACACATCATACAAATCATTATTAACATGTAATAACAGTTATTACCACATGTATCACTCACATATGCAAGGATCAGTGCTGTTTAAGATTTGTTTTTATTTTAATGATGACAGAATAAAACGTACACATCTCATTGTGAGTGAAAAAATATTAACATGTCATGTCCAGGTTTTTTTTCATCAACATTTCTAATGCTAACACTGATGCTAACGCTGATCATCAACTTGTTAACATGAAATAATTCTCTATCACGTTCCAAAGGCCACATCAAAGCCACAATAGAAATTGCAACTGATCTCTAATAACTTACTTTACTGTATGCTGTTACACATGTTTTCCCTCTATGGTTTAAATGTGTCTTAGCTTCAGAAGTCTTGAAGTTAGTTGAAATCCACTGGATCAGGGTTCTCTTGTGCAGTCTTTCCCTAAATATTGACACTCAAACTGAGCTGTTAGTATGAAAGTATCTTACATACACACATACATACAGACAAAATACAGAAAAAACTTTAAATCTATTATGATGTGCATAAAAAAACAAGTATAAAACAAACTGCATAGCTTGTGAAACAGTCAGTTGTTAAAACAAACTCAACCCTGCTGAGCTTGAAAGTGCAAATTTCCTGAATCTTTCTTTTTTGGCTCGGTGATGGATTAACAGAGGGATGCTGATCATACTCAGCTCTGTATCCACGCATGAGCATAATGACTGTTGAAACATACATTGTAGGATGGTGCAGGTCTCAGTGGACCCCAGAGAAGAACAAAAAACAGATAAATAGGAATGGCCTGACTACAGTGAACAACAGAGGTTATGTGAGGGCGTAGTGACAAAAACAACTGGTTTATAGACAAGATTACACAATCAAAAGCAAAGAACCAACAGATGGCTCTCTCTTTGCTTACAAAGGTCTGACGCACTAACAAAAAAGGGGAAAAAAGTAGAAGTGGTGATTCATTAAAACAGCCCTGGTGGTATCTGGTTCATGAGCTTAATAAATCCATGCTGGATGTTGAGTTTGATGAGAATGAGGAGGACATGCTTCACTCGCGGCCGCCCCCCATGATCTGTAGCAGGAAGCTGAACAGGTAAATAATGTCCAGGTAGATGCTGAGTGTGGCAAAGACATATTCCTCTGGACTTATGGTGAAGCGCTTGTTCCCTAACAACAACTGAGTGTCAAATGCCAGGAACTGTAGCAGAGACAAATGGAGAAAGAAATTTAGTAAATGAGACAAAAATGAAATTCAGTGGGATGATTTTTTGATTATTTAATTCTCACCAAAGTAAAGAGGATGGCTCCCAACACAGCATAAATGGCATGTAACCAGGGAACCTATTGTACAAGATAAAAAAAAAGCATTACAAAACACTGTTAAGAAGGACAACAGGATGGTAATTTAAGAAAGACAGTGCAGTGCTTTGCTAGATTATCTGTGACGTTAATCCCTTCTCACACACACCCAAATACAGCCGGCAGCACCTGAAGCATTAACCTCCAACTGCTGTTTTTGCTCAGCTATTTTTGACTTCACCTAGAAAGGTGTACTGATCGGATGGTGCTAGAAGCAGCGGAAGGTGGTGAACTTACATATCCAAAGGGGACGACAATGGAGAGGGTGATGGCGCAGAGAAGCATGACCATACACAAAGAAAATAGGACGCCCTGACAGGATGTGATGTCAATCTGGCAACAAGCAAGAGAGAAAAAAAACACACACATGATGGATTTATTTAATTATAACAAAAATCTGTGTGTTTTATTGTGTGAAAGTGGTTGGAAGTCTTTCTTACCTTGCTCTGGAAGCTGAAGATGGTGACAGAAAGACACACCAGAGATGTGATTCCCAGACACAGAACCACTGACTTTGTGTTGTAAAAGCTGGAGGAAGAGAGGAAACAGTCACATTAAACAAAGGCTCAGGTGAGTTGAAACCAATATCTCAGACACACACACCTAAATCACAATATGTTCTCACCTTGACACAAATCCCATCATGAAGGCCATGCTCAGAGTCTGTGAGGGGAGGAAAGAAAAACCACAGTTAGGCTACATGTTGAGTAAAGAACATGACTGTATTTTACCATAATGTGCTGTTTTCATAATGAAGAATACTTACAAAGAGAACTAATAAAATGATGTTCCAGGGAAACTGCCGTCTGTTTAGGTACATTCAGGGAAGGAAAACCCATGTCGTCACAACTTAAATTCACAAATGTACATCTGCTAGTTGCGTTTAATGAATATTTCTGTTGTTATTTATATTGCAAAGTAACATTACCTCAAATCCCCACAGCAGGACAGTGCGATGTAGGTGGCGAAAAACATGAGACTGTCAAAAAAGAGAAAAGGATGATAGAAAACGTAAAAAATAAAGTAATAGAAAAAGCTAGCACTATAATGTGAGTTGTGATGTGATGATGTGTCTTCACTTACTAAGATGCCATGTACAAGCTGGGATGAGTCTGAATAAAAAACCTCACAGGTGCGCTGGAGAGACAAGAAATAAATGGATTCAATTAGTACTTCATGTTTCCAGTCAAAGTGGTAAAAACAAAAACTTTACTTGTAAGTAGTGGTATAGCTTTGCAGTAGTTACCAAAATGTGAAGAGACCAACAATTGCTACAGTCACAAACAGCTGAACCATGAGAATGGCGTAGACCTGCAGGAAGACATACAGTTCAGTGTGGTTTACATAAAAGAAGACAGAAAGATAGTCTGAAGCACGCAAACTGGCAGACAAACTCATTTTAATCACTTCCAAGAGCCTGAGAAGAGAGTTTGTGAGCATGTATATGATAGAAAAGCCAGTCAAATGTGAGATTTATGTTCTGCTTTAATTGTTTTATTTCACTCTTAAGAGAGAAAGCCATCAAGGATGAGAAATCTCTTCTTAAAGCATCTCAGGGAAACTTTCCCAACAGGAGAGGAGTCAGGGGGTCATCTTATATATGTGTATTTATATTCCCCAGATTCAGATCAATGTCAGTGTCACTGTGATATTTATTTTCCTGGTGTCGCTTATTTTGTTGAGTGCATTTGTACCTTCCTGATGAAGGTCCGCCTGATGGTCTTGTCATCAAAAGAAAACTGGGCCTGCATCTCGTCATAGCCTGGAGAAAGAAAGAGGCAGACAGCAGACATGTGAGGTTTGATCTTTGTAAAAACAGAGGATAAATTATATATAGTCTCTTATAATGATCCTGCAGTATAATTCAGACACATTAAAGTCACCATGCAAGAGTCAGGTTTCACTGGTGCTAATTTACTATTGTAAAATACCTTGTTCTTTTCAACACACATTTGATGTCAAGTCACAACTTTAAATTTAAACAAAGTGTGATATCATTAAGATTATTTATAAGATAAAAATTTGCAATAAGGTAAATAAAAACAGCATGCACATTCTGCATATACTGAGTCTTATTTTCTTCAGCTATGACTTTGACTCATACAAGTGTGTTCAAAGTCTGGGTAGAAGTCAAAGACTTGATAGCCAGTGTTTAATATCCATAACTAACAGAGTGTGTTACCCCACAAAGAAGCAGCTTTTTACCTGCAGTTGCCTCCTGGTAACTGGGTGGCTCATTGTCATTGGTCACCTGCTGGGAACAGACTTGGAGTTAGCACATTTTATAACATTTTCACTTAGCTGTATAAAAAACACATCATCCTTTACAGTCACTAAAAACATCTTGTTCACTTTCCCACACATGAACCAACACAACTTCCCTTTCACTTATTATTTGTCTATGACAGTCTATAATATATAAGACTCTACTGATGAAGCTGAATGAGGACACTTTTTCATAACAGATCTGTTTACAGAACAGCCTCCATGTTTGGTTAGTTGAAAGGATTAGGATGAGTCTGCTGGGCCTCCATCTTTGGGTAGCCAGCGGCATAGATGACACTAGTGTACCGAATAAAGCAATATGTATTAAAAGAGCTCTGTCAGACACACCTAAAATCATAAAACTTTTTAAATTTTACGTAATTATTTGTTTGATTGTGCTTGATTTTGAGCCTGTCTTTGATGTTGTCATTAGAAGAGTTGAACCATCAGAAACACAGTCATATCTCTACAATTCTAACCGAAAGCTACGACTTTATCATTTGTGCTTTTGTATGAGCTTTTAAATAATTTTAGGAGCCTCATCTGTCATAGTTCATATGACAAATTCAGGAAATTACAAAGAATTGCACTGATCTATAGCAATCAATCACTACGCAATGTATTATACAGCTGCACTCTAGTTAGGAAAACTAAAAACATACCTTTCCCTTTTTCATGATTTTTTCCTTTTGGCTCCTTTGTTTTGCTCCTGATGAGGGAGTTAAAACTATTCTGAAGTCACTGATAAGATGTTTTCTCTTTTAAGTCCAAAATATGAAAATTCTCAGCTCCTCTTCTGTTGTCTGATAGGGTAAGTATGGTCCAAAACACTGCGAGGTGCAAGCAAAACGTTGCTTAGTTGTTGCTCTGAATTTGTCTCCAGTGTGAGGATTACACTGGAGCTTTATAGGCCTCCATGTGGTTAATCTCTCTCTAACCCTGATCCCACGCCACCCCTATCCTCTTCTTAATGAGGCCGTTCTAGCAATGTCCAGGTAGTTCGAAAACACTGAGATGATGCCAGACTGCACCACTGCTGTTGTGAAACAGGGGTGTCGTTTATGTCTCTTTTTGCAGGCACAGAGCTGCTCAGCAGTGTTCCAGGACAGTTAATCATCCTAGTGCTCACCAGAAAGACTCAAAGGACTTAAATATCTGAATTACATATGCATTGCATAACGATTTTGCCCCAGTTCAGTGGAGAGCAGGGGTATAGATCTAAGGGATATTTGATAATCATTGTATTGTACAGAAATATATCATTAAAACTAACAATACCTGCATATGTCAATGGGTTTATATATACTAGCATGTTCACTAACAACATTATTTAATATATAATAATATAATAATGATATAATATACATTATTTAAGACAGCCTATGATGTATGACTGTCAACCTTTGTGTTTTACTTAATATAGACTATCAAAGCTCTGTCTTCTGCATTTATAGTTGTATCAATGAATCAATAAAACAAAACTACAGTAGAGAGTTGGGTATATGTTTATTTGTGCCTTTTGATGTAATCTTCATCTTTATTTTTAGCATCAAAACAGATCCAGAATGACATCATGTTTTTGTGTAAGAGACTGGTTTAGTAACACTAGGCTAATGAGATGGAAGTTAAGAACATTATGGGGCACACACATGACCTTTACAATCAGTAATAATGAGATTTACCAGAAAGCACCCACATTTGATCTACTTTTACTATTAGGAATTATGCTGTTACATTCTCCACGTTGACAAACATGCAACTTATGATAATTTTTCAGACAACATACAAATACAGGGAGTTAAAAAATGTGAAGAAATTCTTGAATGCAGTGTCTAGCCAGCTGAAAGTGTTGATATCCTTAAACTTAAAGTCTGTGTAAAGGAAAATCAGAGGCTTTTTAAAGTTGAGATGAAATGACAAATGCCTTTTTAACCCTTTAGGATCACATCCCTGGTCATATTGTGCACCTATTTAACAATATATGCCAAAAAAACCCAACCCCCCCCCCCCCCCCCCCCCCAAACCAACCAGTTTCAACTCATAATATCATGACATCCACCCATCCATCAATCTTCAACTTTTAGCGGCACAGAGCTAAGATTCATTATGACATGCCCACTTTTCAACTTTCAAATCAAAATCCTCCCAACGTTATATATTGCCTTCCTGTCCTGTTTCACTCGGAAATACGTCACGATAAGGAAGTTAGATACTCTTGAAATGCTGCTTCATCTGGACTTTAAACACATTATACATATTAGAAAATAATTGCTGAAAACATGTGAAAAGACTATGAACTATGTAGCACTGAATTGTGGAGTTAGAGTGTTAAACTGTTTTTCCCCATTTCTGTGTTCAGGATTTTTTGGGCGGGCCTGAAATGGTGGCTCTATGATGCAGAGGGGTTACTAGCATGACCTCACCCCCCACTTTGTAAACACTAGAGCACCTACTCATAGTTAGTATTTTTACACCAGGTAGTTTTACAAACTTTCATTGGAGACAACGGGATTCACTTTGGATAATCTGCTTTTACTGGTTAATGGGGCCATTTTTGGTCAATGTTAGCGCTCAAGGAGTTATTTTAAACCCAGCTGAAGCGTCTGTTGACGGGTGGGGCTGCCTGCGGCTTTGGCTTCAGCATTGGGTGTTCGGCTGGGAGGTCCCTGGCCAGAGGGAGCACATTAGCTGGGCAGCACTTCACCAAGAAGCCAGCATGAGAGACAATTGCTCTAAGGGTGATTCATTGTGTGGCCACAATGAAGCCGCCAAGGACTTTCCACCAGAGGATTGAGTAACGTTAAGTGCACCGAACTCCATTGAAAAAAACCTAACCCTAACGATGATTGGTGATGGTTCGCTTGTTAACAAGTCATTTAAGTTCCCTTTTCACTGAAACGAGTCCACATTTACCTAAAAGATATATGCCGAACTAAACAGTGGCTCCTAACGTTACTTAATTTTTAAAATATCATCCATGCTGCTTGCTTTACACCTACAAACAAGGCCTATTTTAAATTGTGTATTTTTGTTTGGTATGAGCACTGTTAACACAGAGGCTGTTCAGTCCTAATTTTATATACTAGGCAATTTTTAAATCATTAAAATTTGGCTGGGTGGTTAATTACACATTTTTCTGTGTTGTGACAAACTCAGAACACATATTTATTATTGTTTTACACAGACTTTAAACTTAAAACCTACCTCTTTCGCCTGGCTTTTGATTAGAATATTTTATGGACATTATTTATTTTATTTGATTATTTATTTTATTTGATATTTGTGTTAATGTTTTAACACGTGTTATTCCCTCCAATCTATCTTATTTGTCATGGTCCTTTATCTAATTTATCTACTTATTTTATTTTATTGGTTTTATTACATTTGATCTTTTTTTGTGTGCATTAGTCTCAAATTGTTTCTTCTGTTTACATTTGTTCTGTCTTATTATCAGCTTGTCAGTCGTCTGTAAAGCACTTTGAATTAACCTGTAGGAAAGATGCTTTTTACAAATAGTTACAAAAGTTCGATTGATCAATTGATTATTCATAGAGTTCCCCAAGTGTGTGAAACTGTAGGATTGAAGCTGTTGTGTTACAGTGTGCTGTCTTCGTGGACTCAGCAGAGACAGAGCCCAATGATTTTGTAATTTATCCAGTTTTTAATGTATTGCTTGTTGAGTCACCTGTTGGTGTTGTGTGATTTGTGAATGAGCCTGTGCTGTGAGAATGTTTTTCTCTGTACTGTATAATGAATAATGAGCTGGAAGTAACTGGAGGACTGTAGGCTAGTTTGTGTATTTCATGCATATAGACAAGACTGTATAAGTCATCTGTTTAATACATGCATTAATAATCTGTCTGTGAATGTTTCTTAGTGTTCAACCTTTGTAGTAGGCTACTCAGTACTGATCTATACCTGTATCAGAGTAGAAGCTTTGTTGTATATATTTCTGTGTACTAAGAAAATACATAGGAAAGACTGTTGTTTGTCACAATAGACACACTGTCCTACTTTACTGCTTAGATGACCTGCCTCCTTGGCTTCTTAACCACTCCACTGCTAAAATGAGTGCTTTATAGTTTCAGAGTTTATTTAACTGTCCTCAGTTTGGCCCCTGTGGTTTAAATGGGCTAGAACCGCCACTGAACCGCCACTTCCTCCAGTCCTCAGGCCATAAAACATGTTAAATAAGGTTACTCAGTGCACGTTTCCTTCTTGTTACCACTAGATGGCAGCAGAAGGCAAGAAAACATACCTTCTAGAAGAGACTAGAAGAGACATATGTGTCAGACACATAGTAAGTGGTAAAACGGTTACTTCATTTGTTTTGTCATTTTGCTTCTTTTCCTAGCAGACCTGGGGAGAAGAGGGATAAGTCCCCCTTTTCTACAAAACTCAATCTATCACTGAGTTATGGCCTTGGAGTGAGAGAATATCTTGTGTCGTCACATTAGCCCCAGTCACTGTTCAGTCCCAACCTAACCCTCTTATCTGACAGAATTAAAAAAATATTGTGATGCTTTCAAAAAATTGTTTTCAAATATTTGATAAACACTTAACAGACCAACAGTGGCCAAAGTTTGTTCCTGCTGTAATTGTTCTGTCCACTAGGTGGCATGTGAAGACCTCAACATGAACCATAGAAATGACTGGAACATTGTTGAGTCAGAGCTCTCTGCAAGGATTAAACTGTCTGCAACAGTAGAAGACTTTCAGGGTGTTTGCTGATGCAGTACGAAAATAATAGTTTGGCTATATTGATATAAATGTAGGGCAGAGGGCATCAAGGGAGCAACATCGTATTCCTCAGAGACTCCTCAGTCTTACTGCCAGAGAGAATCACCTGATAGGGAGGCGATTTATTGTTTTTGTCAAAACAAATAGACTATACCTTGGAAATGTGGTTCCTGATATTCATATGAAAAGTCACAGGTTCTCCAGACTGTTTGAACTACAAGTCCACAAAAGAGGAAAGAAGGCGATCATAATTATTTATAGGAGACATTGTTTATGGAAAATGTTCCCTAACATTTACAGTAATGAATTTTTCCCAGGCCTTTCAGTAGACTGAAGAGATACCTCTATGCAGGGTTTCTGCTTGTACTGTCTGGTACCGTGACTATACACCTCCAAAGCATTTGCATACGCAAGTTCCCGCTACAATTGTCTTTTCAATGTCACATTTGCATGTGTCTTTGAATAGAGTCACTTCCAGTTTATAATCTCCCTACCAATGGCTGCTTGTCGCCTCTCCTCTGCAAAGTCACTGTGGGTTTGTGCTAAAGAAGACTACCTTGTATTTCTTGAATTATGACGCTCTGAAATTACATTTTCTTGTTATCACACACTCAAAAATCAAGTGATGTTTCTTGTTAGCAATAAAGCCCCTAATGGCCCTCAGACATGGTGCATGATTGGCTGATTGCTTCTGTTGCTAGGCTACAGCTCAATGGTATGCCTCGGCAATGCTGATAGTGGCATCACATTAGGGAAGCAAATGGAAAAAGATGAGCACAAGGAAAATGCTATAGAACCTTATTTTATAATGGTACTCTATGGTGTGACCATAAAACATTTACAAAATATTCACAAGGTGATGCAGTCAGTTGACAATACATTTATTTCGATCATATATTTTCAAATAAAAAGTATATACTCCAAGTGCATGGTTCAAATGCTGCTTTCTCTTTGCAGTCTGTAGAGCAATTTATTACGTGTTGTCAATGATGCTGACATTATACAATACTTCAATACTAACTTCATATACATATCTGAGACTCTGCAAACTAAAGAGGGTACCAACCAAGAATAAAGGATATATACAAAATTTACACAGAACACCTTAACATATAACCCATCAGACACGGTCAAAAATGACCAATAATTTCTCCCTGATTACCGCATACCAATACAATGCAATTTACTCTCATTTCTTAAAAATGTTATACATTTCTCAATCACAAATGGGTGATTTTTGTAAAGATTTCCCACATGGTGACATGTTGTGAAAATAGCTTATGTCATTTCAACAGGGCATCCCCAAACCGTCCTCCTAGCTGTGTGTTAGACATTTCTATTGCTATATTATATAATGATTTAAGATGTAAGAGGTTTCTTAATGTATGGAAAGTGCCATTTACCCTTGTGGCATGAATGTACATAAGAAATCATGGTTGGTGAATGCTCCTGTTTCTCTGGGCAAGAGTATGTGCTTCCTTCTTGTTTGCTTTGTGAACTGGGGTAGGAGGACAAAGTCAAGTGAGGAACAACAGGCTCTCTCTTCTTTTTGGTCTTCAGAACAAACTGTCTCTAACAAACTCCAGGTGGGTGAGGTGATGACTTGGTGGTTTGATGTTGACTCAAACAAACCCAAGGAAGAACACAGTTTATGTCTTTAATAGTTTTTTTTTTTAGCAATCCTGGAAGCAACTGGAGGGATCAGTTTGACTTCAGGGGCCTCCACCTCCTGCTGTGCCTACATCCTTCACTGCAGTCCTCTCTCTTACAGCATCACACTTGGCACAGCTCCCACAATAACTGTCCATCATACAGAGGCCAGTGTCCATGGCGGGCCTGGCTTGCATGGGGAGCAAGGAGGTTCCCCCAAGCAGATACCTCAGTAAGATGTGAGCCTTCTGAATCAAGGATCTATGCGGAACGCTAAAAGCTTGTCAGAGTGTTGGTTGTTCAGGGTGCGCAGGTCCGGCAGACGGAGCAGCAACTTCGGGAAGAGGGTGCTGTCATCTGGGCGGCGATTGGTGATGAGAGAGCGCAGAGCTTTTATTAGATTCTCCTGCAGCTGCTCCACTGCTCCCACCTCCACTATACCAGAGCGGTCTGCAGAAAGGGAGGGGAAATTAGGGTTAGACACGAGGAAATATGCGCATAGAGTACAGTATGTGCTTGTGTGCATGTATGAGTATAAGTCTTACCAGCAGAAACTAGCACGACAGCCATAAAAAGTGCCATCTCATCTGGTTCCAGACCCAAGGATCCTAGTTTCTCACTGAATTCAAACATGGCGTCCAGTAAAGAGCCCATGCCCAGAGCCCTCAGTGATGCCAGAGAGTATGTCTGCCCATTGAGGAAGGTCACAGTCCTCTCCTTGGGGTCAAACAATGAGCAGAACCTGACCATCAGAACCTGTGGACAGAACCAGATCAGGTCAGTGTCAAAAGAAACTCCCATGGGATGAGAATAAAGCAAAGACAATAGTCCCCTATATTCCTACATAAACCAACAAATTCTGTGTGAGTGGATGTACCTGGAAAGTGCCAGATTTGAGCAGCATGACTTGATCATGCTGGCTAAGAGTCTGGAAGCCTGGGATGCTCTTTGCAAACTCCACCACTTCTTTAACAGCAGGGGTGAAGCACTGGGAGAAAGACTCCCACACCTCCTGACTGGAGCGACTGGCTGGAGCCACAGGACATGAATTGAGTGGACATGCCTGTCGCAAAAAAGAGAGAAAAGAGGAAGATAAGCGTTAAGTACTTTTTATTGACATCAAATAGATATTCATAGATATTTACATGCTGACAAAAGAAAATACTCACCAGCACTTTGGCTCCTCCGTTCAGCTTCCAAGGACAGGAATTTTGGTTCTGGGAATCGCTGGCTTGGAAACTGTTGTGATTGGCCGTGTAGGACTGAGATGATAGGTGGCCAGTGACGGGGCACTGATTCTGGTTGGAGGAGAAGTTGTACTTGGAATTGTCAACATTGGTGTTGGAGGAGTTTTCATTGTTGGTGTGTGCAACAGGGCAGTTTGAGGCACGATGGTAGTTTGATGTCAGGTTTGCCTGCTCCCCTTGAAGTGTGAGCTGCGTCTGGGTTGTTGTGTGCGACAGGGCAGGGTCATGCGCTGAACTGTTCTGGAAAGTGGAAGTGCCAAGGTTGCTGGCAGCCATCTTAAGCGGTTTCTCATCACTGCTTATCAAGTTGCTACGGTAAGACTGCGATATGGAGCCAGCTCCTTCATTCGACTGGTGGTTCTGCGGACTGCAGGGGGCATCGGGGGGAGGTGACACCTCCATTTCTATGGAGGCTGATTCATTGAGACTGTTCATGTAGCTCTGCATCTCATCCAAAAGTCTCTGCTTCTCCCGCTTGGGAATACGCCCAAAGCGCACAGCTGAGGAGAATAGCAACCAAGAGAGAGCAACTCTGTTAGCATTTACTGACAGCAAACACTGATATCACTGCCAGCTACTTACTGGCAGCACTTTTAGGGAATACATGGAAAAGCAGAAACAGTTCAAATGATTTTCACATTCAAACAGCGTAGAAAAACAGCAGCCAGTTCTTACTCTAATATGAATTCTACATCTGACTCTCTTACTGTAATCTCCTTGTGGATTACAAATCCCAAGACCTCCCTACTGTCTCTGACTATTCTGTGTCCATCACAGCTGTTTCACTGCAGTTTGGAAACTAAAGCTGTCATCACATCCTCCTCTCCATCCTTACAATCCTCCCTCCCCCCCTTTTCAATACTGCACCACCACTGACAGTACTATTTATAGTACGCTCTATGCTACACCACCTCCCCCAGTCTCTCTCCCTTTTTGTCTCTCAGTTGAGCACTCGCTCTCTCTTTTCCTGTGGAAGTAGGTCACTGGGTCAGCAGCGCTGAACATGATGTCATTAGTAAAGTGACAGAGTGATTGAGTAGTGCAAAGGTCATAAAGAAAAGAAAGGCAGGTAGGAGAGGTTAATAGAAAAAGGGTTGAAGTTGAAAAAAAATTGGATGATCAAAAATTCATTTGACATGTTGAGTCAAAGACGTGAAATGAAAATGAATAGTGGCTTTGTGGGTCTACTGTTGTGGTTTTGGGGCAGAACCAATAATTCAATCAAATATTATATTTTTATTTTTAAGGTAATTTTTGAGTGTGCTTATTCAGAAAATTAAAAACATGTAAAATATGATTAACTAATAATACAGTTTCCTTGCTGTGATCTGCCAAATTAGCAGGTGATTTTTCATTCCTGCTTTTTGGCTTTTTTTAGGTCATCTAAAAATGTTTGCTCCAGAAAAAACATGATTTATTATCACCTAGTTTAACCGTGTCCCAAGAGACTGGAGCCTTGCGGTGAAACAATGCAATATAGCAGATTAACTGTGTAATGTTATTTTAATTTTGAGTGAGGCACTGTACGTTTTAGTGATTAACAGGACAGAATAACATTATTTCCAAATGACTGCTTGTAAATGTCAATGTTGAAAAAAATAAAAGGTAAGACTGTACATCTTGGTGAACACATAATCAACAACTTTTGTGCCCCAAAATGTGTGTCCCAAAATAAACCATATTTGTCACAGTTTCTCCTTGACTGATGACTATTGGGACTCTCAAGCTCCTCTTGCCATAAATCAGACAGGAGGGCAAGGAGAAAGGGAGACAGAAAGGAACAAAAGACGAAGGGAGGAGAATGGAGAAAGAAAAGAAACAAGAAGATGAAGAGAGAATGATTTTTTTGTGATGAGAAGTAAGACCTGCATATGTACAATTTTAACTGTGGACTCATACTTTAGTTGAAAGCTACTACAGGAATTATTGAAGCATATTCTTTGAAACTGAAACATGTGATCATCAATGTATCCTTATATCCTCTGCTCTACACTGAGAAAACTGATATTTCAGTTTCAGTTTCCCCATGTCAAAAATATCTTCTTTAAAGACATTAACACTGTTTCTCACCATCTCTGGACATGCCCACTGAGAGACACTTCTTAAAGCGGCAGTGCTGGCACCGGTTTCGGTTCATGCGCATGATGAGACAATTTTCATTCTTGACACACATTTTGTAGTGGATGTTCTGCTGAATGCTGCGTCTGAAGAAACCCTGGAAAAGGCACAAGAAGTACAAAGGCCTTAAAGCATATCTGTTGTGGTGATGAGTCAGTGTGTGTGCACCTACAGAAAAGAAAGACATGATGTAATATTATCTTTGTTCATTCTCACCTTGCAGCCCTCGCAGGCGTGCACACCGTAATGGAACCCAGATGCAATGTCACCACACACCTTACAGAGAAGCACCATACCTCCAGTTTCTATAAAAGAGGCATACATCCATCATCAGTGAGAGAAATACAATTACAAACTGCTGGCAGGTAAACATAGAGGAGAACAGGAAGTGTGGAAGTAAGTGAATACTTACTTGTGAAGGTGCCAGTAAAACCACAAGGTCTTTTGGCCACCGTGGGATGGTTGTAGGTTGCTGATGATACTGTGGTAATTTGGGCAACTGGAGTGTTATTTACTTCAGGAAACTGGAAGACCATTTTCGGGGAAGGAGTTCCTCCTCTTTGTTCCCCTCCGTGCTTCAGGGCCCCAATCTCCTGAAAGGAGACACCCTCTGGGGATGAAGGCTGCGAGTGGGAGGAAGGCGACTGGGTCTGGTATCCACTTGAAGGGCTGCCAGGACTCGGGCTGGCACTGCCAGACGAGCCAGCATACAAGATAACACCACCTGGAGGAACAGAGAGGGGCAAAAACTCAGTTCACTGATCTTCATCGAGGTTTCTGTTCCCATGCACAATGTGAGTGGGAGTGCAAGTGTTGAGCAATACTTTTGATTCAGTGACTTTACTTGGCAGACTTTACAAACACACACAAAAGCCTGATCATGTTGGGACAACAGAAATTTGATCTGATGATTAACTTAAGAAAAATGTTGAGGCTTGAACAACAACAACTCTGACCTGGATATCTGCGCAGAGCATTTTGGTTTCTATTCTGTTAAATAATCAAATAAAAAAGGCATTGTCTTGCCAGCTCTCAAGAAAGGCTCTGAAAACAAACAGCCTGCGTGTTGCATTTACTGATTAGCTGTTCTTTGGAATATTGGAATTCCACTGGAGAGCTTCCTGTAAATAAATATTGGAAAAATAAACAACAACAAGGTGATATAAATACCCTTATCTGATGGTTAAACCAACACTCACAAATGGTAAATAGTCATAGCGTGTTATTTGCTTAAATAACATTACAGCTAAAATTAATGTTCTGATAAGATAGGGTTATTATGTTTAATACAATAGCCTTCAATGCAGATTATCATACCAGGATATTATACAAATATCATATCAAATATATATATGAAACACCATAAAACATTTATTGCAATATGACAGGAAGTCAGCATATATTCATAATAAATGCCACAGATAGGCCTTTGTTTATGGATGTCACATCAAGTCGGAAATGCCCTATTACCCCTCAATGCAACACCCATCCAACCCCCTTGTTTTGCAGACAGTGTTCCTCCCTGCAAGATGAAAGACTGCCCCTCACGTGCAGGCTGAGCCAGCCAGCTCCCTGCCTGTTTGCTTTCAGCACAGTCTTTTCTCCTCTGCCCCCTCCCTTCTTCTCTAGCCTTCTCCCCTCCTACCTCCTCCTCCTCTTCCTCCTCCTCCCTCCCTCCCTCCCTCCCTCCTCACTTTGGCTCCGGGCATGCAGACCCATCTATCCGCCAGCCACCTGACCGGGAGCTCACATGGACTCTTGACACAGTTCCCGCCTGGCTCACAAGGCTCTTTGCGCAGTCCCGTGTAGACAACAGCAGCAGTACAATAACAGGCGCTAGGGCAGATCACGTTTGGAATAGAGAGGGCTTTAATGCTGTGACTACAGACGTAGAGGAAAGCAAGCAGGGCGCAGCCACTTTAAGTCGCTGCATTCCACAGAGCCGCTAGAAACTGTGCAGTCACGTTGTTGCTGGCCATTATTTTGACACATTGAAATCATTTGATTAGGGGTTTTAGTGAGTCTAGGAGAACACCTCATTGTGCATTTATATCACGAGGATGGGAGGAAGGCAAACCCACTTAAACTCATTTACCCACTTGTAAGGCTGACATAATACTTTTAATTTATGGTAGCGTGGTAAAAAAAAAAAAAACTATAATCAGTGCTTAGAATAAAGTCTCTACTATTACAGACATTTATAATATCAAGAATTTGCATTTTTGTGCTCATAATATCTCTATGGTCCCCTTATCATGATCCTCATCTTCAGGGTGTGTCCTCTTTTTAATTTGTGTGTCCTTTGTATGTGTCAGGTGTCTAAATACTTGAGCATAAAAGCCTGTGTGTAGAGACTGCATGCTTCACATGCGTCAATGAAAATCTGCATCACTGATGATCATGATTGCACTTTGTAGGTCACTATCAAACAAAGATTTTCATTGAGCAACCTGAATCACAGGTCTTAATATCAGATGGCTGTTGAACTCTGCCCAACAGGTTACTGCAGTGACGTTAAGAGATGTCTTGTCTAACTGTGTTATCTAAAGTAGTAACAATATCCTTGAATTGTCTACACTGTCATTTTTTTTTGTACATTTCCTCTTAAGGACCTTGAATGATCTGAGAAAAAGCCTCCCCCTGCTCTTGTGCTCTCTCCTTGAGAAAACACGTGCTGCATTTCTGTGTAGCACTAAGTGCCTCCTTAATTCCACTGCTTACACGTGTCAACACTGAATGCAAGGTACTCTGAGCTTGACGGCTTGTGTGTGCGTGTGTGTGGTGACAGCTCCAGTGTCTGACTGGCTGTGAGTTCACATCACACACAGATGTTGCATGTGCATGAGTAATTTCCTGTGTGTTTGTGTCAAAGTGGTAAAAGCTTCACGGACATGTGCATCACCTGCAGAGGACATGGGGCCACACCTGTACTGTCACACTAAATCCACACCCCCTTTGTACATTCGCCGTCACATCCCCGCCCCTCTGTGTGTAAAAACATTCCGTTTTCTGTCTCCTCGTAACTATTTCCAAGAATCTGGTTTGACTGTGTGCCAGAGGGAGCTCTGCAAATATAAACCGTGCTGTACTCAGGCACAGGTTACAACATGTGACCTGTGGACACACACAGAGCCATAGGAACTACAGAATAAACAAAACACTCCACAGCCCCTCCCTCTGCCAGTCCTCCACGACTTCCCCTCTCATACATTCCCACCCCGTGGGCATGCATGCATGGAATGTAAACTGTATAAACATCATGCTCATACTGTATCATGTCTGGGGAAAGACTCTCCTTCTAAACTTTAACTAGTCCGTCGTGTCATGTGAGCATTTACAACTGTGCATGGGCAGTAAGCCCCGCTCCACGTGAAACGGCCGGCCTCATGTCATGTGTCTATTTATGAAGCTCTATTCAAGGATGATGATTCTTTATATCACATGAACCTCCAGTGATCTTTTAAAGAAACATTAATGGTTTCATTGTTGTTCCAATTTGTACTTGAGTTCAAGGAGTTCTGTAGTACAAAAGTCAAAAGAGTTTTACATGTAGGTCTTCTGGGTTCACCCATATGTATGTAGAATAGACTAGAAGAAGGTTATACTTGATCCTTGGCTTGAAATACTATCTGTCATTCGGATCAAGCTTGGATTTTTAATGTGATTCAGATAGTTGTGTGATCACCTGTCATGCTGGCAGGCACAAGGAATCTGATTTCAGGACTGGCGTCAGAGCTCAGCCAGACATTAAGCCTATTGTTCTTGCTAGCATGGATGACATGTGTGACACATTTATGTATTTTGACATAGTGATACAATTATCTGACATAATGAAAACACATTCAGGGGATGACATACATCTTTTTTTTTTCTTTTTTCAAATCATTAAAGGCCATCGCAGTCATGCAATAGTCATGCTTTTAGGTCACAAGTTCAGCTTTCTGAACACATTATACATTAAAGGGGCGGTTGGGCAGTTGCGGCCATTCCTTGCCAGGCTTTTCAGAATTACATAGTCATGTTACCATGGAGTCACGCTCATCACCCCTCTGGCAGCCACTGAATAATACTTAGAATTTAGTTATTCAGGTGCTACACATTCACCATAGCAACTGTACAGTTTCATCTTCAACTAGTGAAGCTGGAGGAAAGCCTACAACAGTTGACTTTGGCAGAATCTCCTGCAATAAACTGAATGTAACTTGATAATGATGAGTTTGTTGTGCCAAAGATAATCACTGATGATTCAAGTTTTTATTGATGACTTATTGTTTAGAAGAGATATACATCAGTTAGGCCTACCCCATGATCTCACATAACACTCTATGACTGGGGTTTATTTATTCTACGCGCAAGAAAAAGGCACCATAATGATGAAGACAATAATGAAATTAAGCACTACAACAATGTGAAGGGTAAGCTAATATTACCCATTTACAATTGGTGCTGTTATGCCACGTGCCTTCTCTGTTGTTGTAAAGTTATATTGCATGGGTAATTAGTAATTTATGACTACATTATTGTGCTCAGTTTACAATATCATTATCTTCTAAATAAATAAATAATGCAAGAAATTGCTTCATTCAGTGCTACACTGATTCCAGGATAGAAAACACTATCATGACTATCACTATCTATGTTAATTGATTAATTTTGCCATTCAAAATGTTAATTATTATCACTTAAATAAATGGGTGGTGTCTATGCACCGTAAGAATAAGGAATAATATTTTTTATTATTATTTCCAAACATTACACGGTACTTCATGTTTAAAATGTCTCATTGCTCTTAGTATTGAACGTTTAAAAGCAATTACGGTAACCAGCAGTCAGAGCAGGCTGTTAAACCCCTCTGACCCACTGACCAAGCTATCCCGCGAATGAAAAGGGATCCCCGTGCGGGCTTGAGAGCGAGCTGAGCGCGCGCAACGGAGAGGAGCGACCACGAGGGGCGGGGTGCATGGGAATCATGCGCTGCACGTGGATACTGAGGCTGTATACACGTGCTGTCAGCTCAAGGCGGGGTGGATGCGTATTAAAAAAAAAATCAGGCGCATGATTGTTGTTTTTGGGAGGACACCAGATGAAAACATGACAGTCCGACCTATCATGCGCGTGCTCAAGGACTTTACTTTCTGTCTACTCTTCGGTTGCCATAGCTTTACTTTTCCATTGAAATGTATGTGGCAGTATTAGTGGTGACGTCAACGCGCATTGATTTATTTATATCTCGCCGTTGAAAGGCACCCAACGGCTTCCTGTGATATGTTACACGTAATTTATGAATTACTAATAAACCACTATTGATTACCGGTTCACTCCATACTGATCTATTCAGGAGTGCTGTGCCACAAATTTACACACACGTCAATATTGCCTTCATGTGCATCAACCAACAATGTTTAATCCACTGGTAAACCGCGGAGTTAGCGGGAAATTTATTTTTAAACGTTATTTATTTGCTTGTTTTGTGAGTAATCTGAAGATTTCGCAATCATCTCTCATTCATCATCAGCTCCACCTACATTTAACCCAGATCATGATTCAGGTCCTGGCAGATATGAGTGTTTACTCCCAACATTGCCCTTCAAGTCACGGCCGGTACACGGAGGGACTATCTGGCACTGGTTACTTGTTTTGACTCAGTGACTGTTCTCTGACAGAGAGCACTCACATGTGTTAAGGGTGTGCACTGTGAATTACACACGTGTTAAATGAATCACACAATAGAGCAAAATAGCAATTAAGCAGCTAAAGCACATATGAGACGGAGAGTGCGTGATTCACACACATCATGAGGATACAATCTGTTATCATTTAAAGGGGATCACTGTAGAAAGGGAACGCGGGGCGTTTCGGGTCGCGCGCTTCACGTGAGT
This sequence comes from Thunnus maccoyii, assembly GCF_910596095.1. Taxonomy (NCBI): domain Eukaryota; kingdom Metazoa; phylum Chordata; class Actinopteri; order Scombriformes; family Scombridae; genus Thunnus; species Thunnus maccoyii. Next base: position 15,196,593 of record NC_056535.1, on the reverse strand, counting down.
TTGTTTACATGCAGGGAATCGGAAGTCCGCCGCAAAGATTTGACGAGAGGACTTCCCTCTCCGACCTCAGCTCACTCACTCAAAACTCTTAACTGTCTGCAGCCCACGAGCGTTTGGCAACGTGCCAATATGGTGCACCGCCGAATTACAGTTAAAGAACATGCCATGTTTTTTTCTCCCTTTTCCTGCACCAAAACTAAATAATGCCCGTGTGCGTGCCTTTAACAGTCATAAACTAACAGATTATGTTTAATATGCAGCAGCTTAAGCGCTGCAGGGACAGATATCATCGCAGTTTTACATGCATTATGAAAGGTGTACAGTGTTTTAAAATGACATGCAGTTTAACGCAATATAAGAAAGAATAAAAACATTTTGCTCTCTTATAAGTTTGTGTCAATGCATAATTAATAATTCTAACAAATGAATCAACACACTGGCTCTTTAAGCATATTATTTGATGCAGAGAAGTGCAACAGCATCCGTTCCCATTATGTACCATTAGCTGCTCCTTTCTACATAACTGCTTGTTGGCAGTGAAATTATTATTCCATTGGCTCCAAACAGAACACATAGACTACAGTATTAAAGTATTCTTACCGCCAGGGCTATTTTCCATGTTTCTCAGTCGGTCGATGTTGTTCAGTTGTTCCGTGCTGTGTAATTGAGGGCGTTTTAATGCTGGACTGTCTGCCTCTGCTTGCCACTGAGGAGTTTCGTTGATACAGGTGAAAGAGTCATGAACTGCCAAGGCATAGATAGTGTATCCCAGATCTTAGACCAATAGGAGTACGCACAGGGCATTGGGGGTGGGGGGCGGGGGTCTTGAGAAAAAACCCGGTCACAGCGGAGAGAACAACAAAAAAAAAAAAAATAATAATGAAAGAAATATACTAGAAAAGAGAATTAGAGCAGTACTGATCCACGTAGTTTCCAAGGTGAATAGATGCACGGGACAGCTCAGCTCTCCGCCTTGTGCAACGTTGTGATGCCAGGCTGTGGTAGGATAGCTATGGCTTCTCTAAATTAGAGTTCCCAAAGCATTCAGCTGCTTGCCATGTACAGTCACCATCAAAACATGACTGGAGTGGAAGTAGTTTAAACACTCCCCCACTCATCAGTAAGCAACACGCGTCCTAAAATAACCAGCACGTTTTCAGGTGCCTGAGAAATGTGACCGGTTTTTTTTTCGTTCTCTTTTTGTGTCCCTTCAACCCGCCTATTTGTTTTATCAGGGATGTCTCTCTCTCTTTATCTGTCACGCTCTCTGAAAACATCCCCCCCCCCCCTCCTTCCTCATCCTCCTCCTCCTCCTCCCCTCACGCCCCCACTCTTTTTACTCTTTCTCACTTTTTCATTGGCTGAGAGCCCCGCGTGGAGACGGCACATTGGGCTCGTTCGACTTTGGAATGCTGCTTAAAGCTCGGCAGCATGTGCGCATGGCATGTGAGCTCGCGCTGCCCTACTGACACACATTTTATGCTAATGAGTAGCCTGGGCTCGGCGATAAGCGGGGGGGAAACGAGGAGGAGATGCCGAGGACAGCGAGATGTCTCACTCCTCGCCTCGTCTCTAGACTTGTAAAGATGGGTAAATACTGACTAAACGGCTGCACTGACGAGCCAGAAACCATTTTTGATTATGGCACGTGAGGGAAGACCTCAGATAACCACAGAGGGGATATTTCATTTTCAAGATATTAATGGAAATATGCACTCAATAAATTGCTCTACTGCCATTTTCTACCTCAGAGACTATTGTTTACATAGCTCCTCTTAGCAGGAGAGACATTTTTATTTATTCATTGCCGTATTCCAAAGTATGCACTGTTTTTGGTGTCGTTATGCACGTGCTCTGGCAATGTAATGACAATAAAAATTGAATTAAACTGAATTGAAATGGTGTACTGAAGGTATAAGCTCCGTTTAGATTTTAGATTGCAACACCCTTCTTGAGATATAGAAGGTGCCTTTGAGATACTTTTTTTCATATTTTATATGTCTCATCGTTTGGCTATTTATATTTACAAACGTTTAAATTATTAAAACATTCATATTCCATCGCATTTGTCTCCTGCCTTTAACATTAACATTTGATGAAATATGTAGGATATAACTTAAATGTTCCACAGGAGAGACATTATGGCAGCACAACATAAAGATCACAGAGGGAGGTATAGGAACATGATTGGATATAAATAAGTAGAAAATATATACAGATTTAATGAAGATATACAAATAAATCAAAGTTAAAAAGCTATATACAGTACATTATCCCATCCCAGTCTTTATGCAATGCAGTTTTCTGATATTCCAGATCAAATAATAGGCCAATACAAAATAAATGGTATTTAAGCAAAATATAATCAAGAGTATTGTGAGAATCCTACAACTAAAATATGAACTCCACCCCTAACTTCACACTGCCGAACATAATTGCAGCAAATAAATAGTGTTTTTTAAATTACTCTACAATTTGAGGTGAACGTGTCGCAGCCTGTCCACGTGCCTTCCCTGCTCAAAGACAAAAAGTACACGAGCAGAGCGCATGTGCGAGGGCTAACGCCCGCGCACTCAAGCCGGAAACTGGCGCAGTCTTTGCTTGAGAAGTGACTGGCCTTTCCTGTATAGACGATCTTTGCCTGGAAGAGCTGGCACGTGCAAAAGGGCGGTGCTCACCGTGACTCCCACCGTCCTCCTCCGCAGCATCACGTTTTTTTCCCCTCCACAGATTGTGTTTGCTAAAAGCCGAAATATCGCTGCAGATTGGCTGAGACAACGTGAATGTAGGTCAGGAGCTGCTTGTGCAAACACGAGCATCGTAAAATAGCTCAAATGTGCCCAAAACTGAAGTGTCCTTACAGAAGGCACGGCAGCCACCTAGAGAACTGAATTTAGGTCACGTAGCTTACTCTTTGGAGGGTCGGGTGGGATGTTTTTATTCACAACCTTTTCATCATCTTGATAGGTGAGCTGAATGAAAAAAACAAAACTCCTCACTGCAGCCTTCAGCTTGTAGGGAATTAGGGTAACAGGTCATCATAAAGTGTGTGACAGCTTTTTAAAACTCATCACCTGCTCTGTGGAGTTCAGTATCCACAGAGCAGGATATTGAAATCCGTGTCAGTTCATTTCGGGGGATCTAATGATAGAGCTGCTAGAGATGCTTTTTACATTTTCATCATGACATTATTCGACTAATTCAAATTTTGATTCTGTCAAATTACATTTTAAGAATCCAAAATATTTGTCCTGAGCAGAAAATAGAGACATATGGCATGATTTTGTAATGGACGTGAGTTTGATTTGGTCAAATCTGGCGATATGGAACCCTTGTACCATGCCTTAATGCAGTACTAAAGAGGGATTTTAATTTTGTTTTTTTATAAGACTATAATTTAGGTTTTCTGTACACTAGTTTGGCATCAGATTTCAACAGACCCAGCAGATTTTTTGACTATTCAGATATGTAGAGTATGCTCAAATAAGACACAATGTCCCACTGTCTAACTGGTTTATTATATTTTAAAAAGTTAAACTGTTTAATAAAATAAAGATAATCTAAGATGCCTGTCCTTTAGATAAGACTGTTTTGACTCTAGTTAAGTATACATAATCAATAATTTAATTTTCTTCAGCACCTGAATCATGAAACAATTGATAGTAGGGGATCCTTATACATCTTTAGGCTTTATTAGTACTTCTGATTTTATTAAATACTCTACTTTCTGTTAGACAATACTTTAAAGGACCAGTGTGTAGGACTTAGTAGCATCTAGTGGTGAGGTTGCAGATGGCAACCAACTTTCCTAGGATGGCAAAGTCATGACCCGCTCTACTCTGCCTCTGACTGGCTAAAACTCTTTGCCTTTGTTGGTTGGGTTGATTAGGTTCAGGCATGAGGAGTGAGGTTGGTTAGAGTGAGAATTTCAGGGTAAGCCAATCAGAGGCAGAGTAGGGCGGGTCATGGCTTTGCCATCTGGGAAAAAAAAAAATCAACTCTAGAGCCAGTGTTTGGTTTGTCCGTTCTGGGCTACTGTAGAAACATGGCGCTGCAACATGGCAGCCTCCGTGTAAGAGGACCTGCTCCCTATGTAGATATAAAGGGCTCATTCTAAGGTAATGAAAACACAATGATTCTTATTTTCAGGTGATTATACACTAATTAATACATACTTATGAATATTATATTTCATATCTGCCAAGTCCGCTCTGCTAGATGCCACTAAATCCTACATAAATTCAAATTTTACTTTATAGGCATGGATATCACAACAGCAATATTGCCAAAGCATCAAGAATCAATGAAACAAAATAACATGTGCACAACATTATGATTGTTTTCTTTTGGTTGCCATGGTTATTTGTGTCATCTTTTTTCAATTGCCAGTTTATGACTGAGCCTGTACATGGTTAGGATCTGTCTCTGCTTTCTATCTCTGACAGTAGAGAGATATTCTGCCAGTTCATCATCTCTTAGAGCCAGATAACAGTCTAATCTACTTTGGCTTTTACTTTCTTCTTTCCAATGTTCCAAATAGGTTTCCTTATATTGTGTTATAATTTGGTTTGCTCTGATTGGTGTTTGGGAAGCAGTGTTGGTGTGAGACTGGTCAGAGTGTATCTGAGAGGGTCACTTAGTCTCAGCACCACCTGACATTGGGGACTCTTGTCTGGGCTCAGCTCTTGAATTTGGAAGGCTTTGGAACGGAAGATATGTCTAGGGGGCTGTATTTAAATTGATTAAAAAATGAAAGTGCTCTCTTTTGAGTGTTAATTATCAGTGGGTATCCACCTAATTCTGTTCTACATGCATTTGTTGGTGTTTTTCTGTATAAAATGTATCTGCAGAATTCTGCATGTAACGATTCTGTTCAAGATGTTCGTCTCAACAGGTATAGCTATGATGACTGAGTGGACCCCATACTTCACTGCAATACAGCACAATGGGCTGGATGACACTATAAAATATTTTAAGCCAGATTTTAATTGGAATTTGGATATAATAACATTTTCTCTTAATTGCATTTAGTACATTCGCTGCCATGTTGAAACTCCCTGATGCTGTTATGGTTATACCACAGTAGGAATAACTCATACTATGTTCAATGATATGATTGTTTATGGTAAACTGGTATTTGTTCTCCTGACATCTGGGCCGTTTTTGAAAAATCATGTCATAAGTTTTCTTCATATTTACTGCCAGGGCCCAGTTCTGAGAGTATTTTTCTACTATGTCCAGTTGTTGCTGTTGTCCTTGTTCAGTAGGAGACAGTACGGTGTTTTGGGAGGAAGCCAATTTGATTTTACTAATGATGAAGTGTTCGTCAAGAAAATCTAGTATTCTTTTATTTAGAATACTACAGAATAATTTACCTTCTGTAGACAATTGCTGATACAGATGCCATGGTAGTTACTAAGGTCTGTTTGTCCCCACTTTTATGAATGGAGGGAAATGAGCCCTTTGCACCAGATGTCAGGAAAACATCCTGACTGTAATATGATATTGAACAATATCAAACGCTGCATCTCCGGGGTGCTGCATTTGAGCACTCGATTTTTAATGCTGTCTGGACCACAAACTTTCCTCGGCTGGAGATTTCTTATCTGTGTGGTCCATTCTTCCCAAGTTATTAGGAAATCAAGGGGGGTTGTGGTTGTCTTTAATTGTTTCTTCTGATGTTTAGAGTTTTTCTTTCATAATACATTGATCTGAATTAATTAGATTGATGGGTATTTCTTTGTACAGATTTTCAAAATGTGTTCTCCAGATGTCACCATTTTGGATGGGTAATGCTTGTGGTTGCTTTGTGTTGAAGTTGTTCCACATATTGCAGAATTGATTTTGATTAATGGTGTTATTAATATCTTCAAGTTTCATGTGGGTATAATTTTTTGTTCCTAATTTCATTGTAACTAAACATTTAGTTGGCAATGTTTTTCGTTTGCTATTTTTCTTTTCTGATGGACTTGTATTCTTGGTCAAACCATTTATCATTGTTTTTCCTTTTAACAGGCTTCTGTTTTTGTTTTATAAGGTCAGCTGTAATAGCTTCCTTATGAAATATCATATTATTAATAATAATAAGTTTATTTATACAGCACCCTTCAAAAACAAAGTTACAAAGTGCTTTACAATAAAAACAGATAATGCAAGTAAATAAGATCCAAATCAAAGATATAGACAAGATACAATAAATTTAATAGTACAACAAATATCATCAATTAAGAAAAATCCATATGATAAAAGTGAGTCTTAAGAAGGGATTTAAAAGTTGACACCAAGTTTGCCTGTCTTAGATCTCCAGGCAAGGAGTCCCACAGCTGAGGGGCCTGAACAGCAAAGACCCGGTCGCCTCTAGTGACAAGTCCAGATTTTGGAACCATTAGTAGGGCCCTGCTGGAGGATCTCGAGCAGCGATCAGACTCATAAGGAGTTAGCAGATCAGACATATAGGCAGGAGCCTGACCATTCAAGGCTTTTAAAAACAAGCAGCAAAATCTTAAAATCAATTCTAAAACTCACAGGTAACCAGTGAAGGGCAGCAAGGATTGGTGTAATGTGGTCGCCTTTCTCAGTACGTGTTAAAAGCCTGGCAGCAGCGTTTTGTATCAGCTGCAGTCTTTGGATGTTACATCTGCTGGTACCAGAATAAAGTGCATTTCAGTAATCAAGTCTAGAAGAGATAAAAGCATGGATGACCTTTTCTAAGTCTGCAGATGAAAGGAATGACCTGATTTTGGTTAGCAGTCTCAAAGCAGGATTATTGATATCATCATTATATCATTAATATTATCATTACACACTGGTCCTTTAGAAACAGTCCCATACTTCACTACTAAGTATATTACACTACTAAGTAATATGGAACAACTTAAAAATGACTAGATATAAAAAGAACAAACATATTATTATTGATAAACATGTATTTCTTTTGAGCCAGTCCACATATTTACATCACATTTAGGCGAAACTGATGATGAATTCTGTTTTATGACCTTATTAAAGCAAAAGGGCATATGCTGTTGATGCCATGTGTTTTTTCGCTCAGCTTCCCATTTGATGCTTGCTCCACCCTTTAAGTGTGTTGAAGGGCCAAGTAAAAATAGTTTATAGCACACATCTTGCCAAGATATGAAAGCAATTTTCTTGTAATGTTTCGTAATACCTTGTGTCCCATACCTGAATTCACCCACTGTTTTTAAAATTGAATAATTTCCATGAAAATAAATGAGTAAATCTAATTTCTGCAGACCACCCTGGACCCAGGGACACAGGGCACCCTGGACCCCAATTTGAGAATCACTGAAGTAGAGAGATCCTCAAACCTGAGACAGACCTACAGTAGATGTGATTAGTAATTGAACAGCGCCTCTCTGTGGTTTAAACAAGCTATTGTGCAGTGGTGGAACAGACAAACGTGTCTACAGTTGATGACATTGTACTCAGCAAAGAATCAGCTCATCTGGACATGAAGAGTTATTTAGAGCATGTAGATGTGACTGTTGACTTTTGGGGTGTTGCATTTTAGCATACAATGAAAATGTGTCCCTTTTTGATAAATAGCAAAGGGAGATTTTTTTTGAAGAAGTTGCATGTTTGGCAGATACATAGTTCATCTGTGGGGTTTGAGGGACATCTCACTAATTGCTTATCAACTCATTGGGCTACAATAATGCCAGAGAAAACACCTCCACTCCTTCCCCTTTCCCTCCCAGAGCTTTGGCTATAAAGCACAGGACTTCTATTACCACAAGATGGCAGTGCTAGCACAGATAAAGTATGTGAGGAATTGGACTTATTTTCAGTGGGTTGTTTATGTAAATTCAAAGGTATGTAAGGCCTTAAAAAACCTCTGCTGTCACACACTTATAGATTTAGTACATTCACAGTCCTGTTCTATAGGGAGGTCTTTAAAAATATGATAACTCAATCTTCAATAACTCTGTTTGTAATTTATGCACACATTGTGCTGAGGCCGTCTGTTTGAGGGATGTCAAAACATAGCGTCACTTATGGCGTTTGAGTCTTATTGCTACATTTTTACTGCTGCAAGTGACAGCTGGGAGAATGAATCCAGCTGTGCCCAGGGCTTTCATCACCTACCAACTCCTCCATGACAAACTCAGATGTTGACAGCTACATTGACAGTATGTTGACAGTTTCTTAAAATGTCATATTTTGCCATATTACCAAATTGTTTCCCAACCACAAGGACACTTGTAACAGATGCAAGGGCTCACCTGCTGTCCTTTAACACGTGCTTTGACTTTACCCCAATTATACGAATATAGGAGTAAAATATCTAAAACACTGTTTAGTGCTTACGGCGTAGCAATTACTCCCAATCCATGTATGAGCCGATTTTTGGTGTTCCTTATGACATTAATCTTTCTAGTCCATTGAATGACTAGACTTTCACTACCTTGCTGGCTTTTAGCCTTACTATTATGAAATAGAAGCATGTTTCACCCCCTAAATCCCTAGATTGGATCAAGGAGGCAGTAAACTGTATCAAGCTGGAGAAAATAAGATACTTTACTAAGAGCCCCATAAAACTTTTTTATACAATCTGGAAGCCCTCTCTGGATCACATAAAATCACCGACACTGGTGCCTGATGCTGAGGAGATTAGTTGAGGTTATGAGTTTGTTTTTCTGTAAATGTAAAAAGAAACCAAAAAAAACCTATTTTGCCAAAAGAAAGTAAAATTTTGCCTATAACTATAACTATACGTGGTTTATAGCTTCTAAATAAGGTGACTGGGCTGTCTTCAGTGATCGCTCCATGTGGGAGTGTAATGTCATTGTGCCCTTTTGCACTCTGACTCCACTTTGTTTACCTAAAGATTTGAAGTGTGAACCAGTGTTTTTGTTATTTTTGACATTACAGAGATGCTTCAGTGCTCTACTGTTTTGATGGCTTCTGGTACTTAGATAGTGTACCGTATAGCAGACTCAAATGGGACAGAGACAGCATAAATAAACATGGAGTGACAATATAAATGCCAATGATATAATATGCACATAACAATTTGCATTGTTTCCACAAACTGCACAGTCATGTTCAGCCTTCTCTTACTTTTCCTTGACAGCTCAAACATCGCCACTAGCCCACTGACTCCCATCTTGTGGCTGAACAAGTATTGCAGCTTTTTCCACTTTGACAGTTACCATAGTGATGAGGACCATCAGGGATGGTGATTTGTTTCCCCTGCCAGGAGAGGTGAGTTTAAGCGATAATGAAAGGCTACAACAATGTGATAGACAGTGAAAACATAGGTATACAGTACCAGTTAAAAGTTTGGACACACCTTCCCATTTACTTGGATGAGAAAGTGTGTCCAAACTTATGACCGATAGGCCTACTGTATATCCAAAACACAGACAAGAGAGCAACTAATAGGATAAAATAAGTTATTAAATTTTATATTCCAAAACCAATTCTCTAAAGTGCTGACATCAGCCTCTAGACAGAAACACAGCTGGTAATATGAAAAGTAAAGTAATTTAAAATCTGAAAACAGTGGCTGGTAGTGAGTCCAGAGGCAGCAGACTTGGTGTGTAAGTGCAGGAAAAAGTGACTTAATGGGTAAGGCTGGTAGAGGCAAATTAGTGGTGAAATACCAGTCAGTCCAATATTATAGATGTGGTTATGTAGTAATCCTTGGCCCTTGTAGCTCAGGGCTTTAATGATGATGCCATATAGAAGCTGAGCTGGCCCCTGAAGGAGAGTGATGTCTTCTGGTATTGAAGGACCCCTGGAATACCATAAATTCATGGTAATGCAGAATCTGTCATTTAAGAAACTATTGGGAATTGTCACATACAGACTACATCACCACAAAGCCAAAACAGGTTGTCAGCTTCTAATGTACTCAGAAAGGTTCCTGCAAGCGTTGCTGCCACAGTAAATTCATCATTTGAGCTTTACAGTAGACATGACCAGCTTGGAGGGGAATCTTGCATCTTGCATCTTGCAGTTGCATGCATACATTAGACTGATAACATTAGAAGCTAAAGTGCAGAGACAAAAGAAGTGGCGGCTGTCTGTTTATAAAACGAAAACAGTGGAAAAACAGTCTCTGGGCCAAGAATGTCTCTGGAATAATTTCATATTATTTCAGATGATTTGGTCCAGTGATGCTGACATGAAGGAGACAAACTCAAACTTTTATGTGGCTTGTTTGTGTGAATAAAACTGCAACATAATCCATGTAATATGTTATTAATCCTAAATGAGAAATGTTCTCAACATGTTAGATGCAATGTTAAAATGATAACAAAGTAGAGTGGTATGTAAAAGGTGGTTTTGTATATGCAATGTGTTATTGTATGTTTGTTTCTGTTGTGTTTGTTGTGTTGTTTTAACAGTTTCATTCTATTTCATGTCATTTCTGAAACTGTGCCTGAAAATAAGCATAAAATGCCCGATAAGTAGAATTACTACAATGGTGCTCTGTTGTATTGTTATTAAGCCATGTAGCAACACTAGCAAACTAGGCAACAACTGGTATAAATTAAAACTAAATAATGCATGATTATCTATTTTAGCAGTGTTGAGCAGCCTATTTTCATAACCAAAACAAAATGTTGTCCCCCAGCACTGACGACTTGTGCAGCAAATGGCTGAAGTTCAGCAAAAAATGCAGTTTGTGAGTGTACAAAAACATATCTTAATTTGTTGCTGCCTGAAGTGAAATTTGGGGAATTTAATGAACAGCTGGTTAGAATAAAATGGACAGAACAAACACATTAGTAAACAACTACGATACCAGGAAACACTGTGCTGCCATCTGCATCGAGGCCTGCAGGTCATGAGGACACAATAAGCAACATTCAGAAACCATATCCATCTCCTGATAAACAAAAACAAAGCCAGTTTAGTACTATGATAGTAGCAACAATTTGTCTGATACTTGCCCCTGCTTACCCTCTGGAGCAATGGTTCTCAAAGTGGGGTCCGAGGACCCCCAGGGGTCCTTGAGGGGGTTCTAGGGGGTCTCCAGCAAAAAGGGGAATAATTTATTTTTACTGTAATTCCATCCATAAGTAACACAATGACAGAATGTATGACTATTTTCTCATCTAAAAGCAGAATTTTTATCATATGGGGGTCTTTGGTCTAATTTGTGTCAGTTTGGGGATCCTTGACTTGAAAAAGTTTGAGAACCACTGCTCCACAGGGCATTTACATTTTCTGACAGGTAGACAGCGTCGCAGTAGACCGCCAAGATCTGCTGAGATCTGTTGACAGGCGGCCTCTTGTGAAGAGGTGCCAGATTATCCCGAGGGGGACAACTCCATCCCTGCTTTATCCCAGCAGTTTAATGTATTGACTTTTGTTTTAGCACAGTGGAGACAGAGAGGGGAAAGGTTGTTTGTTGATGAGTTGCTGAGGGTATATAAAGCAGAAATCTTCTGTCTTCATCATAACCTTTGGTGTAATGTTAGTAAATCAGTCTGCAAACCAATGAAGATAAAGTCACACTGTGTTGTGAGTGCCATGACATCTTTGCATTATCCTGTTGTTTCTGTCGGTACCACTTTTTTTCTGCATCTGATCCCCATCTGCAGCCTCCGTGGTTGAGGTAATTATAGGCAACTAAAACTACGCAGTTGAGGGTAGGACAACATTGTGATCATGGTTAAAAGAAAACAACACTCTCCTCTCATTTCCTATCATGTCTTGTGTCAACAGGGGAAGGAAACTCAGTGGGGACAATTAGTGGACAGGTGAGATATGACAGGAACTGGACAACTCCAGAAAACACACTGAAAGTAGGGAGAGGCTGTAGCTGTGTCCCACTTCAGGGACTGGGTCCCCCAAAGCCCATATTTTTGACTGAATAGGTATTTATGGAATAACAAGGCCCTTGCTATAAGACGACTACTACCAGCTCAGCTGAAAAACACAGCCTTGTTTTGACTGAAGTTGGAGAATACGACCAGGTGTATATTTTCAACAGTATTTGCTCAGTATTTGTGCTCAGGTGGTCATCGATCACTGGTGAAACTAGCATGGATTAGACCAATGAAAAGCAATTGCAAGGTGTAAATAACAGAAGCCAGCTGTTTGTTGTTTGTAGCAGACTGCATACGTGGTTCATCAGGGTTTAGAGAAAAAAAAATAGATTTTCCTGCTGCACTATTTTCCAGTTGTCATCATGTGTTGAAGTGAAATGTCAGTGCTTGTAATGGAAACTTGAGTATCATGAAACACCATTTTAAAGGAATAGTTCATCATTTTGCTAGATACAGTTATGAGCTTTCTTACAGAGAGTTAGATGAGAAAATCAATGCCACTCTCATAACGTTGTTAGTTTAGCTAGTTAGCTTAGATTTACATGAAGACTGACACAGAAGGTATTTACTCTTTGTCGGCTATTTAAGGGCAACGTCCCACTGATCATCTTAAATTTTTCTGGCTGTTTGAGATGACGAGGAGCGCTAAAATGTAGTATTAGTTTCAGTCTCGGTGGACTTCTCATTTGGAGAACCTGGCCTTCAGCTCCACTGAAGGATTCATTATGATCTCTTGTGTGTGAGGCTAAAGAGGAAGGATAGGGAGATGATGCAGGAGCCACCATGACTCTTCTGATCCTTGTTCTCCTCCTCCAATTACCCGTCTTGATTTCTCTCTCATCCAATCATCTCATTTTCGTAGCGGTGCGCCCTCCAATCACCATCTGTCCTCCAGGCAGTAACACTTACATATCTGCTGTAATTAGACAATCATTTCCACATGTGGATCAAACTCCTTCAACCACTCAACCCCTACCTCACCCTCCCATCCGCCCACTGTCTCCTTTTTCCTCCCTCTGTTTTTCTTATTTCCCCGTCTCACACTCTACTACCCTCTGTGTGCCCCTTTACACTTTTTCTCTCCCCCTCTTTCCCCTCTCTTTCTGATTGAATTACCATAAGTGCAGGTCCTGGGCCAAAATATGCCAGCTTGTTCTGATTAAAACTGTCCTTGTTATACCAGAGACTTTCCAAATGGCTGTGAGCAGTTTGTGTTTTTGGGGGGGGGTTGGGAGGGAGGGGAGCGCACGCAGTTTGTGTTGAGAAGAAAAATGCAGCCAGACAACATTGCATGGCAAAAGATAAAGAGGTGGAAGCTCAAGAACAAGATGGGGGACAGAGTGGAAGGAGATGAAGAGTCAATGCGGTAAAGCGGGAGGGAGCAGTGGGGAATGGAGAGGGAATGAGACGGTAATGGTAGTTGACAGAGTTGAGTTCACAACAGGTTCAAGGTGACATCATGGTTGAATTTTGGGGAACATTTATATAGGAAAAAGTATTCGCTGTTCATTGAATGCACATGTACCCCCCCGCCCGTCCCCCCACCCAACCTCTTTTCTCTTTTCTTTCTTTCCTTCTCAACTTGCCCACAAACACTCAAAGCAAAAAATATGCAAATAAGGCTTCGGAACTTGAAAATTAATTTTAGGTTAGCAGCTTGTTTGTGTTTGCATGTGTGTATCTTTTTGTATGTTTTACACACATTTTGCCTGTGCTTGAATGAAAGAGCCCCTTCATTTCTCAGTTTTTTATAACCCCAAACTGACAACTGCTACCCAGTGTGTCACTCCTTCCCCTTTTTTCTCTCCCTCTTTTACTCCCTTTCTTCCTTCAGTCCCTCATTTTCTCTCCTGCTTCGCTCCCTATTTTTTTGCCTGCAAGTCTAGCCAACCCGCACCACTGGTACAGTATGTTCTTTGTGTGTAGGCATGTTTAGCTGTTTGAGAGACAGAAAAGACATAAAGGAGCCTTGGGACCCGAAACGTGTTTATGGTGTATGCGTGGGTGTGATTATATTTGTGTCAGCTCTTTTTCTTGCCTGAAGAAAATTAAAGCAGGGAGTTGTGGTGTATTAAAGGTTCTTTGTATCTCGTGTATGTGCATTTTCCGCGTGTGTGCGCTCTGGTGCCAGTGTTTATCGGCTCGTGGGCATTTGCCAGCCTTAATACGAGTCTAACTCTGTCTTTGCCTTTCTGCACGCACGCTTGTATGTTTGTGTGTGCCCAAGCAAGTGAGTGAGCTTGTCATTCATGCCTGTCATCCTCTGCATGCCTCTCTATGCACCACGGAGCTTCACATGACATCAATCTGAGAGCAGTTGGATAGTGATCTCATTACCAACAGCCTGTTGCTGATTAAAACCTGCCGTCTGCACCCCCCCGCCCCCCCCCCACCACTCTTTCTTTTCTTCTCCCTCCTCTCCGTTCTCTCTCCTGCTTCCTTGTCCTTTGCTCGCCCCCCACCCCCCCGCCTCCTCCCCCCCTCAACTCACCATTCTGCGGTTTCTCCACTGCTCGCTGCCAAAAAGGGCCCCAATTCAAGCTCTGCAGAAAGTTATAAGCTCCCCTTTTTTCCTCGTCAGTTTTTCTCCATCATTTCTTTGTTCTTTCTTCTCTGCTGTTCATCTCTAGGCTGTTTTTATCAGAGGCAGAACCTCTAATAACCTACCTGCAGACCTCATTGAAGCCCCTCTCATGTTCTTTCCCTGATTCTGTGTCAGTCTGCTTTGAGACTCACCAACAAGAACAAATGTGGGAGAGGATAAAAAAAAAGTGTGTGGATGGATGCATGTATCAACATGTGGATGCATGTGTGACAAAGAATGCTTATTACCACCCCATTGTTTTACAGTCAGAAATACACAAATGCTTCTCTCACACTCAGCCAGATGTCATACACTCACCCGTTCTTTGTGTATTTCACTGACACAGAAACACAAACAGCAGTAACCTTTCACCTCCCTCACTGACACTGTTGCTGAGAAGTGTGGCAGTAACCCAGATGATAACAGCAGCAGACCTGTGTATGTTGGGGCAGTCCCTGGTCCCTCCATATTTGTGAGCAATTTGATCAGTAAAATATGGTCCAAGTCAGAGGTCTAATAGCTGAATATTCAGATTTTGGCACATTAAATGCAGACTGTATTTATGTTCATATATTCAATGATTTAGCTACAGTAATAATTCAGTAGTGTCACGGTTAAAGATGACACTTGTTTTCTTCTCCTTTATATGCATTTAAAACCTAATTTTGCAAGTAGAATGAATTATAGTGCTGTCATAGAGTAAGGTTTTGCATTGTTTTGTTCCATTCTGTATGGAAAGTCCCAACTAGGGCTGCAACTAATTATTATTTTCATTATAGATTAAAAGTGTGTATTATTTTCTCAATCAATTGATTAGTTGTTTGGTCTATAAAATGTCGTATATGGTGAAAGATGTGATAATTTTTCCCATATCTCAAGATGATGTCCTCAGATACTCCCATACTTGGGGACAGTTATTCATAGATATTTTTTGTATGACCCAGACTTAAACGATAATAACATGCTTGTGATTTTCTTGAGCCACTTTATGGACAAAGCGCATAAAAAAACATAAACAGTTTCCAAGTTAACATGAAACTGACGTCAAGGTGTCAAATACTGTTATTCCAAGTTTCAAAACCACACTACCCAGTGAAGAAAAAAGGAAGAAAAAAAATTGAGGTTTTGTCTTGACGCTTGTTTTCTAAGACAAAACAAGGCTGTTGCTGTCTTGGATCGGCCTGAAGTGGTTCGACTCGCCACTGAGGCCAGTCAGTCAGACAGTAGCAGACAGTTTTATCTCTGACATGAAGAGGCAGGTAGCTCTGCCCCTCAGGGGCCGACTGGCCAGGTTTGATCTCATCACAGATCAAATGTACTGTATCTCCATTAAATGCTTCCTTACCAGAAAACCACTGGGTTGATTTGCTTAGGAAAATCCTGTAGGAGGAAAAGAGTCCTCTTCAACTGATTTAAAGGTGCGGAAACCGTCAGGAGAATGGCCCTTTGTACCTCTCAGGCTAGGCAAGATGGAAAATAGCTCATGGTAGTTTGCATTTTGGAGGTTTAATGAAGTCATCTAACATATATACCAGGCTCTGAATGACTTCCAGAGAAGATATCTATACTGCGTATTTGTAATGTACATCATAATCTGCACACTTCTTCCACACATCTTATTTGTAGCACTTAAACTGTGTTGTGCGCTTACACAATTTGTTTACAGTTGTTTACTTGTGATCATGTGATGTGGTCTGGACAGATTTAATTCATCTTGTTACATTAGTTGTACATAGTTGTACGTAGTTGTTACATTAGAACATTTCTAATGACACTAACAAATTCGCTATTCATGTTGTATTTCCAGTGTTTCAGCTATTGTTTCATTTGCACTGAGAGAGAGTGTATTTTTTTCCCTTATGGGATATTTAGTCACAATAAAGCCCTGAGTGGCCCTTGTTTGGCCCCAGGCCCCTGGACTCCCACATTGGCTGGCCACCGTCCCAAAGTCAAGGCATTGTAAACATGGAGCAAGAGCCAAGGGCTGATACTGATATCCCCAAAGGTGTGCAGCCTTCTGCAGCATGTGTGTTTGTATATGTCTGTGAGTTAATGACTGTTTCATTAGGGCGGCTGTGTGTCCAAGCATGCATGCTCAGCTCTCCTCGGTGTGTTAGTGTGGACCTATCTTTGGATGGTGAGCAGAGGAGGAACAAATTTAGAAATTCAAAACAAACAGTCACAGAGTTGAAATCCAACAAAAGAGTGTTGACTGACAGTACAGTGCAGAGGAGTGGAGGTAAAGAGAGAGACTGTGAGACAAAGAAAGAGAGAGAGAGAGAGAGAGGAAGAGAGGGAAAGAGAGGGGGTGGGCAGCAAGTTGAAACCTAAGCTTTCTGGACCCTGTTTTCCCTTCCTTCGGGCATTCTGTGGCTGGTAAAAAATGTGCTGTATATTTGAAGTGTTGGATCACGTGACAAAGGCAGGGTTTGTGAATCAAAGTACACAATGATTTCAGGAGGAGAGAGAGAGGGAGAGGGTGTATGTTAGTAAGAGAGAGAAAGAGAGAGAGAGAGAGAGAGAGAGAGAGAGAGAGAGAGAGACGGGGAAAAGGAGAGTGAGGCGGAATGCAACAGGCTGAGCTCAGTCGTCGATGTGAGAGGGACTTCTGACTGACAAACACAACTACTACGCTCCTTCTCAAGCTCATTTCTCTGCTGACTTACCTTCACTTACCAGCAGACTGTGCCGCGTTCACATCCCACATCTGGTAAGTTTGACTTTCAATTCTTTTTTTTTTTAAAGATGATCTTTCATTTCCGTATAACTCTAGTCTTCAGACGGACAGAGGACATGTCAGAGCATGAGTGAGATGCGTGTGTTTCTCTTCTCTCTCTCTTCTCACTCTCTCTCTCTCTCTCTCTCTCTCTCTCCCTCTGTGTGTGTGTGTTGATGTGTGTGTGTGTATGTGCATGTGTGTGTGTGTGTGTGTGTTTCTGGGACAGCATGAGTGAAGAGATTGAGTTTCCTGAGGACAGCTTTAATTGAGAACAGAGATTTTTTGAGAGAGGGAGAAAGAACAACAGAAACAGCTAAGGAAGGGAATGAAAGCTGATCAGCACTTGCATGTGCTCCGGGGCCGCTCCATGTGAGGAGATGAATGCTTACATGTGTGTTTATGTGTGTCCTCATTTGTTTGCCCCAATGATGGATGCACACGACTGTGTTTATTTCTGACTTCATAAACCCTGATACACAGTTGCTGAAAGATTATGATCACTACAAAGGTCCTCTACGCAAAAAAAGAAAAGTTAGAATGGGATCAAAACTTTTAAAGAATGGCATGAATAAGAGATGACGTATGATACAACACACTACAGAGTATTTTCTCTGCTTAGTCACTACACTGAACACTACAGGTGAGCTCGGTAACCGTCAGAGATTTTCCAGCAGCAGACGAAGTGGCTGCTTTAGCCTGCGGGCTCTCAGCCAACAGACTGGCTGTCAGACTTGATGGATCACTCCATCAACATCACAAATGGCTGAGTGGGTCTGGTATACCTGAGTATGTACACACTCAGTCACTCATCCTCCCTGAAGGTTATGTAAACAAGTTTCCATCCACACAATTACATAAGAGGGATGGAAACATTAAAATAGGCTGCTCCGGATATCACAAGACAATCTGTTGTGTGTCTGATCGCTGCGGCTGCTGCTGCTGCTGCTGCTTTGCATTACGTGTGTGTGTGTGTGTGTGTGTGTGTTTGTGTGTGTGTGTGTGTGTGTGTGTGTGTGTGTGCAACAGGCATGGATGCTTAAACTTACTGACCCCCTCATATTGAAACACAGGCTCTTTTTATACAGTCTGTGAATCATTTCAAATAGCATTCTTCGTGCGACGTGCGCTAAATAAATACAGATGTATTGCTTGATTGATGACTGTGATTAAGATGCTAAGTGCTTCTTTCCAGCTGATCCGAGCCGCCCCGCTAACACCATACTGCTGAGCGGCCACTCTATGCTATGCAACGCAACGCAAGGCCCCGCTGCGAGCTATTCTCGCAAACTCTTGACAAATCTGTTCCAGATTAATTTTCCTTAATGTATGAGGGAATGTTCATCAGCACATCCGCAGGGATAGGTGACGAGTCTACAAGTAGGGCACAAACAGCTGGGTGTAAACAGCACATAATATATAACAGATCACACTCTGGAAAACAGAGAGTGACTCACTCAATCTAAACATAACTTCTCTTCTCTCTTTTGGTTTCTGTCTGGTTGAATGGGTTTGATTTTGTCATCACTTGATCATTTTCTCTGTCAGTGGACATCTGTGGAGTGTCGGCTCCTCAGTGAACTCTGGTCCCAGGTCAGACTAAGCTACTAATACTTAACTTTCTCAGCTTATAAAATATATGATTTAGGGTGGATGCATCTGCTCTTGGTTAAGTCATTTTTTTTTCTTCTTTGGTTTCATCATTTAGAGAAGAAACTTTGTATGTGAATGGTTTTGGGTGTGTTGGATATGACTCTTTTAACTGTTTTACCAATCTCATCTTTGTTCTCTATGCTTTTCAAGAATGACATCCCCTCAGGCTGAGAAGGCTGTCTGGCTCCTCTCTTTTTCTGTCTCCTGCTGTCTGTCTCACTGACTTCTTTCTCCTCTATTTGCTCAATATGAAAAAAAAAAAAATTCTTCTTTGCTGGTCCGTGTCAGCTGAGTTCGATTTTGTTCGGGGGTTGTTCTCTTGGTCGTTTCATATAAATGGAAACTTGGAACTTCCCAAACAAAGACCCAAGCGTTTGCTACTTGTTTTTTTGAGAGCTGAGGACACAAATGTTTTCTTGTTCTGCAGAATTACATATTGTCCGTGGAAGAGTTATTTAGAGAGATTTTGGTGAGAGCCATGCACTGGCTGTGGTTTGGTTTGACATGCCCAATTGGCTTCAGAGATTTGGAAGTCACTTGTAACATTCGTTGTTGCTTTCGCTGCACTTTTTCAAAAAAAATTCAAGGCTGAATGTGTTTCAGTGTGTCCAAAGAGTTTCTCAGTATGTTTAATCATGGCCTGAGGCTGCTTTTCAGCACAGGCTACAAGTCCTTTAAACACACTTCTAATCCCCTCTGTAAAGGAACAGCAAGGCACAGATCGTGTCAGTCACTACACTGAGTCTGTGTGTGTGCGAGAGAGGGAGACGGTGGGGGGTTCACAGGGTTTTAGACTCACTTTTCACTTTAATACTAAATGAAAAGCTGCCTACTAAATGCCTCAATTAGGCCTGACCCATGGCCGGGCTCCCGAGCCTGGAGCGACAGGGGCTGACCCCGGCTTCGACCTGGAGACCTTCTGCAGCCCACAGGGTTGGCTCCACATAATGATATCATTGTGTGTTTTATGAAACATTACTATCAGCAACATCATCCCCATTAGCACCGCTAACACATAACTCACACTGTGTTATTCCAAGTATATTGAACAGTTTAGAGCTGTTTACAAGAGTAAAGCTATAAGTTATTGAAGAGTCAAGTGACACTTTCTGGTAAAGAGTGAAAGAAGACTGTTTTTGTGGAGAGTGCCTGTGGGGATTTTCTACTGGGTGGAGATTATCACTGTAACTCCATTATATGCTGTAGTGTAAGTGTAAACATGTGTTAATTGCATTTTTAATATGGACCTTACATCCAGAAGTTGTTGCCAAGGTAGCAGCTAACAGCAATCCACATTAACAATAATAACAACACATTTAGGGCTGCAACAAAAGATTATTTTTATTCTTCATTCTTCATTATTTTCTCAATTAATCAATGAATTGTTTGGTCCATAAAATATCAGAAAATGGCAAAACCCAATATGTTTACTTTATAAGGTACCAGTCAACACTGTAGACTGGTGCTGTATATACTGTATATCTATCTACTATCATAACAGAGTTAAAGAAACAGCAAATATGCACACCGAAGAAGCTGGAACCACTGGATTTTGATATTTTTGCTAAAAGAAATTGGTTTAATGATTGATATTCTATATTGTTACCAAATGATTTTCTGGTGACAGATTAACTGGTTAACAGACGAACCATTTCTGCTCTAAATACATTTTACTTACAGAGATCTTTTCTAGATACTTATAGACACCTTACATAAATAAAAAACATAAAACTAATAAACAATGAGAATATACATCATATGATGAATTGAAAACCTATTGGATTTATTTATAAAGCTCAAAATTTGCAATACCCTCTCTATTACATCCTCCGTTAGACAGTAGTTTGTAGATTTTTTTAATATGAAAAGCTTTAATCGGTGGTGTATTTTATGGAAACATTCTGTTTTAGTTTTTCCAGAGCAGACGTCACAAATTACTTTCATAAAACGCCATGGAAGTCCATGTGGTTTGTCATGTAATTTTATTGACTCTTTATTGATTCTTTGTTATTTCTATTGATGGACTTCTTGCGATATTGAGGATAGTCTTCCAGCATAACTAGATGCTTTTGCTGGGAATTGTGGTTGTGTTCATAAACATCTCTAAAGCGTAATCTGTGATTCTCCTTTGGTAGATTTACTGTCGATAGGATTGAAGACTGTAACTCCAGTTTTGGATGTAAAGGTAAAGTTAAGCCATCAATGTAGTCAAACAAATTATTAACTCAGTCCCCCTCAGATTTTAGAGGCTCTCAGTTAAACTGAGTGAAGAAGATCCTGTTTACTGGAAATCATTTTAATAAGATGAATGTCTGACAATCAGTGTAAAAGAAGTTCGGAAAATAGATATCAAATATTGTTTTGGGGCCTAATACATACATCTGTGTGTACATTCTGGACTGAGCTAACAACATAATGGCTCGCATCAATTGAAAATATGTGTTTACCACAGCCAAAAACATTATGCGGTCATAAAATGACTGTCAGACAACTGATGCTTTATGGCTCAGCAGTGTTTGTATTCCTCAAAAGACATTTTTACCCGTCAGTTTGACATAAAATATAGTATGGCCATTTGTTGAAAAATCTAATTATGTTGTTTGTGGGTGATGGTGTCTCTGTTTTTTCTCCTCTGTAATGGTTTCTGTGTGTCAGGATGTGCATTTTCTGCTCTATGTTTTCAGCACAGCTCATCTCTGGCTTCATTCTCCAAGAATAAGCCACATTTAATTGTGGTTTTATGGTTTAAAGCTAATTGTCCCTGCTGAAGTTACATTTTTCCCTGCATTTGGGCTGTTTTTGCACTCAGACTGCCCTACAGTTCACACTGTCCTTTATAGGTGTCATACATATGAGACTATAGTGTTTCAAAAGTAGACACTGTGTTTTTTACGTTTGCTCCCCTACATACGGTTTCTGCAAGCTGAGCAAAGCCATACGTTGTTTTTAGAACAGAAACACAAAACTCTACACTAATCTTTAAACGTGTCTTTGTTGTGCAAGTGGCTGAGTACATAAAACATTGACTACTTGCTTGATATTGCACTGACGATTGCAAAATATATTTCATAGAAAGCACAGCAGATAAGCAAAGCTCATATCCACAAAAGAACGACACAACATGACTGAGCCAACAAATTCAGAAAGACACTTTACCATCGAATACCCGCCTGTTTTCCAGCTTACTCACATCGTACTGGATAAATTCCACACTCTGGAAATTTGGAAACATGACTAAATAGTTGGGATGAGAAAAAACACAATTTTTTATTTTCTATTTACTGACAGGAGGCAAATTGAAATGCAGAGTGAAGGACGTTTGGGTCCATGTGGCCTGTTCTCAGTCCAAAGGATCAAAGTGTGTTTCTCATCAGATAAACAGTCTTTTACAGTAAAGTCTTAGAAAAGTGTTCACACTCTCACTGGGGTGAACACGCTTTTAAGGACAGGGAAAAAAAAACAAAACAACCCATCATCATGTAATCCATCTGATATGCTAGCATTGAGGACTAATCCACCACATGATCAAACAAAATAAAGGAGATCATTGTACAATGTGGAGCAGAGCATTCATACCCCCTGGTTCTAGTTTGTAGTCACTGGAGTTCCTCCAAGCATTATTTATTTATTTATTTATGGTTTATTTGATAGGGACAGATACAGCGCACATAGTCAAAATGAAAATAGCTATCCGATGCAAGGATACATAGTGTTTACGGCAGATTGCTAATTTGCAACACCCGTCGCTGGAAGGGCTTTTGTGAAAGTATGAGATTAAAACAGTGATGTATAAAGAAGGTAAACTGAGTACAACATGATACAGTAAAGCACACATTTAGTAATATAGCTACAGAAAACTAGACATGGATACAGGTTTGTTGCTGATTTAACTAGGTAGCTCTCTTAAAAGTGGTGAAGTTTGCAGGAAATTTCAAATGATCAGGTAGCGAATTCCAGGATTTTGCTCCTTTGACATAAAAAGCTGTCTGAGCAAAAGATGTTTTGCAGAATGAGACTTTATAGTTGCCGCTAGAAGCTGCTCTGGTGGATCTGCTGCGGCTCTGTAGACTCTTGATGTAAACACAAGCTTTACATAATGAAAATCAATAAAGTTTGCAAAACTTAAAATCTTTAATTTACTTAAAATGCAGCAATGATGGCACCTTGTTTGCCTTTTGTGCAAGATTTTCAAGGCCTGACTTTAAAGACTCTCTATGGATTTGATTACTGACTGGTTGGCCTGGGACCAGATAGTAAAACCGTTGGACAGATGTGAGAATATCATTGAATTTAGACACAGCGAGACACAGTCAAATGTCAAGCAGTTTTTTATCATCTTAAAACAGCTAAGACTTAATCATCAAGCATCACTGCGCTATGTCACCTCTGTGTCACCACAGTTTCAGTGTTTCCATGTTAACATTTAGCTTGAACTGTTTGTAATGTTCTACCTAATTTCTTCCATAATTCAATGCTGTACTGTATAAAGAAATTTTCTGTTTGAACTCATAAAACCTGGCAACGTGCTCATTTTTCTGTCTTATTACACAATTGGAAAATTCCCTATTGTGCAACACATCTGTGAAACTTTGCCATAAAAATACAGTGTTTACCTCAGTCAGAACTGTGTCAAAGAAATGATTGTTGACTCACAATTAATAACGCTAATCATGGTTCCATTTATAACTAGTGTAATGTGGAAAAGAGTGGAACCTGCCCCTAATCCTATATCAAGAAACCACACAGAATGAACACAGATGTACTTTAATGAGTTACTTTTAATAAAGAATAACTTGGAGAGAGTGACGAAGCAAAGAAGGAAAACTAAGTTCAGTGTTTTAAAACTTATGCCGTTACCGCTTTTCCATGCAGCTAATTAGTCTAGTGTAATGAGACCATCTGTGTTTGTCAAAGATGTTTATGAGATTATGTTTTGCCAGATGCATTAACCTTTTACACTGATAGTCAAGTGTACTGCCAGTTCTAAACAAGTATTTTTTATTAACTTATGCACCCTGAATGAGCTTCATTCTCCGAACTCTTTAACCATGGTCACAGTTCATCCACTGACTGAGTGACACAGACTCCCTACAACCACACATTTCTCAGCTAAGAGTCTCATTATACTATAAAACTTAACTGTAATTCTCCAGTCTTCTATTTCCCTGAAAACATTGCACCACACTATCTCCAGTTGTGTATTTAGCTTTAAATGTGCATTTCTATGTGACCAACAGGGCATTTTTTCATAATGTGCAGAAAAATCCAACTGAAAATGTAACCAAAAGACTTAATACACCAGAGAGACGTAAAAAAAAAAGAAGCTGTGTTTCATATTTACTGCCATAATGTCACGCAAGATTTTTTATTATGTACTGTACGTAAACACATAAAAAAAGAGTTAGAAAAGTGATGAGTCATTAATTATAAAGCAAACCTGTCAAAGTCAAAGAGACGTTGTCTGGACAGAGTCTAGTAACACGGTCCAGGATACGTCCACACTAAGCCAACTAAATATGAAAACGCATCGTTTTCTCAGCATTTGGGCCCACTAAGCAAGCATTTTCTTCACCATTAGTATTTTACAAATAAAGATTCCCGAAAAGGATAAGTCTGAAAATGACTATTTTAGATTATTCTCTTGATTAATTGGTTTGTCTATAAATTGTCAGAAAATAGAGAAAAGTGGCCGTTAACGTCTTCAAATGTCATGTTTTGTCATATCAACAGTCCAAAATCCAAAGATAAGTTTACTATCATGTATGACACAGAAAAGCTTCAAATTATCCCATTTCAGACGCTGCAACCAACAAATGTTTGACATTTACACTTAAAAAATGACTAAAACTAGAAGAGTGCACTCAGTGGAGTGCAGATCTCCACCAGGTGTGTCTGGAGGCATCATGTATAGTCTCGGATTTCTTTAAGATGCATAGAATAGTGTGATGGTTTTGTAACCGGGTTTCCTCCTGGGTTTTTCCTAGCTGTATAAACTTAATAAGCTAACAATAAACAGGGCGATAAGTCCAAACTTCTCGATATAAACATAGTTATTTATTTAGAACATTTTGTTGTAACACATCACACAAAATAAAACCCCTCCCTCTCAAACAAAGAAGAGTTGAATCTCACTCAGTTGTCCCTCCCAGCTCCCTTACAGTCAAGATGGTGATGAAACTAACAAAAACAGGGATTTATTAATCTCGTATTGTGTTTAACCTTAGTGGATCATAATATATCGGGTATGTAATTAATCTGCAGATGCTCCTGTTCAAGATGAGACCAAACTTTTCAATGGATGTCAATTTTTGAGCCACAACAAAGGCCAAAATGTGGCCTGTAACATGTTCGTTGTTAGTCTAGCCGATTGCCGGAAATGCCTTTTGCTGCAATTGTTGTCACTTGCAGCTTCTACCGGCCGGTTAAGAGAAGTAAGGAGTCAGTGGTACAAAACACATTATACAATAGGCTTTTCAACACTTGTGAATCACTGGAACTACGAGAAGTCCTTGAGCATAAATGTGCACAAAAAATATCAGGCTGATGTGTCCAGCAGTATGAGAGATTAGCTGCAGATACACACACAGACACACATGACTGAACACATGATCTCCTCCTGGAGGAGATAATAATGATTCTGTTATCAAAATAGTAGCTGATTAATTTTCTGTCGATGGACTAATTGATCAATTGATTAATTGTTGCAGCTTTAATTTGCATGACATCTTAGTGAAACTGTTCTTCAGGTTAACATGTAGCTTTTATGATCTGCAACCAAATTGCACATTTTTTTCTTGTTTCATTGTCTGTCAACAGAAATAGAAGAATATGTAAATGTGAACTACTAAATGATAGATTAGGCTGTGTAGGTGATCACAGAGAGCAGGCAGAGAATGAATGGAGGTTTAACGCCATTAATCGTCACTCCTCCTCTCTACATGTCAAAGTGTCCTTGAGCAAGACGTTGAACTCCAAATTGCTCTGAATGTGTGTAGGGGGGGAAAAAAATTACGTTGCTTTGGAGAAAAGTGTCTGCCAAACAAAAGTAATGTTCGTAACAGGGCTTTCTGTCTGACTCCTGACCAGATGCTGGCTGTGAAACACAGTTTTGTTGTTTGCAGACTGAAATAGGACGAAGAGGAAAAGTGTTGTGTGAATGTAGTTGTTTTCCTGTTTAAGGCGTTTTAGTGTGACTGTGGATCTTGTATGTGTGTGTATGTGTGTTTGTGTTTGTGTGTGTATGTGCGGTTTCATAACTGTAACCACAAGCTGATTTGGGTTGGAAAAAACCATAAAATTTAGTCACATTTAAACTCAGGATAACCAGATCCAGATGATTCTCCTAATAAGCACTTAAAACTTTTATTTAAAAAAATAACAATGTCATTTGAACTGATGGACAGTGGAAATTATATGAAAACAAACAAAGTTGATAATACTGTATTTAGTTGCTTGTTGGAAAAGACAGTGAGATGGAAAGCCCCATTGTTTTTACACCAAAGCTGTTTTTAATCCCCATTGTCTGGGAAAAGGGAGCATCAGATGTATGTTTGTGTGTACATGTGTGCGTGTGTGTGTGTGTCCGTGTGTCAGCAGGACCAGGACCAGGTGACCCAGTCTGACCTGACCCAGCCAGGTCTCATAAAAGCAGCATTGAGGCCTGGAGGCCCGGAGACACAGCACTGCTTTTGTTGCCCTACCCAAGGTGTATTCCCCCTGGAGGGAGAGCAAGGGGGCGGAGGGTGTTACTCATTAGAGAGAAAGAAACCATTCCTTGGCTTGGGCGCACATTATTTCATATTTTATTACTGGAAATAAATCTCTTTCTTTATTTTTATGTATGTTTTCTGCCCGCTTTTCACCCTCCTCCCATGCTGCTTTACCACAGTCCGTTCTTTCTCTTATTAATCCAGTTTCCAGTATGGCTCTAATTAATAGGACTCTGTTCACGTCTTACACATGGCCTGCCAGATGCTTAAAACTCTCTTTCTTTCTTTCTTTCCCCTCTATCTTTTTTTTTCAGCTTTCGACACTTTATTTTTTCTTCATCCCAATCCTTTTATACATCTGGCTTTCATACTAGTGATTTAGGTCTTTGAATTTGATTGGTTAAAGAGTAAACTTGAAGTCGAGCGACTCGAAACCTACATCTGTGGAAGGATCCTCCATCCTATATTTACTCCTCCATTCTTCAAGGTCAATTGCAGCTTTCAATGGTGCTTCAGCATGTGTGAACGTGGTGTGTTTTCCACTGATTACTTGCCCATGAACATGATTAAAGTCACAGAACATCTGTGTATGTTCACTTCTGCAGGCTACATGTCTGTGCTTGTATGTGCCTGTTTGTAGGCAGGCATGTGTATGAAAGTTTTTTTTTTTGTTTTTTTTTAAATGTGACATTCCACACCAGTGCATGTATGTAATCACTTTTTTAAATCACTACACACTTGGTCCAGCATGTGTTTGACATTCTTTGATTGTCAAACACAGAAGTTCTTTGTGAAAATAGTTGCAGGGACTCTCCCTGACTGGCCCTCACAGTGAAGAAAAACCACAGCAGAGCCAAGCAGTTACAGAAAATATGTCAATATGGGAAATATGACTTTAAAAACAACACTCACTGCGCTGACTTTGTGGCTTTGTGTGTGAATGTGCGTGTGTGCTGAAATAACAAAAGGATGTAGGAGAATTTTTTACTCTAATAATAGTAGCACATACTTGATTGGTTGGTCTAATATTTTATCTATTGCAGTGAGGGTAGACTAAATATTAGAAACACCTCCCAGTATAACACAACACAATAGCAGAACCACAAACTACAGCCTCAGACCACAAAGTTGAATCAACATCCCTCTAAAACAGTTTCCTACAGTAACTTTCATGAAAGCAGAAATTATTCCAGGACTGTTATGTTAGACTGCATTAATCCATATAGTCTAAAAAGTTCTCATATCTAACAGAAAACTGTCTTATTGTGCTTACATGATTAATTTGCATAAGAGTAAGAATACCAGAAAATGTATTTTTACCTATTCGCGTATGAAGAACTCAACAACAAGACAACAAGACTCTGTTCTGATGACATTATAAATGTTTGAATCACCAGTCAGGTACATTAAAGTGTTAGTTCACCCAAATCAAAAACCCACAAACACGTTTTGTCTGTATCTGGAGTGATGATGTCTGGAGCACACCATTAATAAATAATAATAAGATAAAGTTCAGTAACTAATGTTTTGACGTAAACCATGTCTACATCAGAGTAAACACATTTCTTCATTTAGCTCAAGTGGCATTTAGCTATCCAGCCATTTTTGGAGGTATTTATACCAGATTTTGCAAACCTCTGAAGTGAATGGTTGTAAACACTTTTAACTGGAGCTATTTCTGTGTAAAAACTCTCTAAACTGAAGTCTGGATTATCCAGAGTAACGGGGACATTGTTTTTAGACAAAAATGTGGGCAAATAAAACTATTTGCATGGCTAACTACCACAAGAGGTAAGTGAGAAAATATGTTGTTGTTTTGTTTTTTTTTGTAATTTGGGTGAACTGACCCTTTAAGATGGAAGCTGTGAAATTTATTCTTGCTAAATTAAGAAGTATTGCTTGTGGGTGACCACATGTGTGTGTGTGTGTGTGTGTGTGTGTGTGTGTGTGTGTGTGTGTGTGTGTGTGTGTGTGTGTGTGTGTGTGTGTGTGTGAGTGAGCGCGCATGTCTCTGTCCTGTAAAGGGGCTTTGCTACGGCCAGTATTTTTCCTCCACATGTGGAACAGTTTACTTTAAATCAGGTACGGGGCGACCCTTTGCAGTAGTACTATAATTGACAAGCTGCTGTATGTGACTGATTGTGTGTACTTTATGTACCTGAGCTAGTCTGTGTAACGCTGCACAAATGAGATACAGGAACAGGGGATTGCTAATGTATTATATCACAAAAGTTTTTTTTCTGCTCTGCAGAATTTAGCATGTATTTCTGCTGATATCCTCGTTCAATGAAAGACATTTGTAAATTCAAATTTCTCTCACTCTTGCCTCTCACCCACCCTGGGTGTTTGATTCCCATGCTGAAGCAGGCCCAAAACAACAAGACATTCTTTGGCCGAGCTGTATTTACCACAGCTCCACCGCAGAGAGTTAGGCTCCACCCACTCATGAAATCACTGAAGGGGATGAGAAAGTCATAGAGAAACAAGAGGAGAGGGCTGCCCTCATATAACTTATTGACAGGGTCACAGAGGCACAGCGGGAGTCCAGTGAGAGGCAGAAAAGGTGGGACGTTGTGATCGTCAGAAACCTTCAGCAAAGTGGAAGGGTTTCTGGTGTGGGGTGCAGTGAGAATGAGTAGGTTATGTGTGCCGGTTGTTGTGAAGGGTTAATTGTACCCATGTTGTGGCTGGCTGTTCTCTGGCAGGCTGGCTAGAGTCAGGCTGGCAGAGGGAACAGAGAGACCCTTTATAATACAGTTCTGCTGATTGAAAACATATGGCATTGCCTGAAATCATTGCACTACTTGGAAGACGGACAAAAAGCAGTAGAAAAGTGTCTCTGCTTCTCTGCTCCCTCAACTGTTTCTTCATCACTCTCTTTTTGTTCTCCCTCTTCCTCATCGCTCTTCTTGTCTTGAGTTTGCTTTTGAGGTATGTCAGGTATTGTTTTGGTAACAGAAAATGATCGATATTTTTGTTTGAGTTGTCCTAATTGACTTTAGGTAAGTTAGGAAGCCACTGTGCTCTGTAGGTTGGTTCTAGTGTCTAACCCCTCTCCTCCCTCCTCTCTTACAGACTTTGGACCTGCGGCCGTCTTACCCAGCCTCGTTCTCTTGGCTCCTGGTATTCCCTCATCAGCATCCGTCACACCTCTCTGTGGCCCGACAGCGCAGAGGCCAGCAGCTGACTCGGGCTGAATGGCACCAGCCCATTTCAAACTCACCATAGGCCCCTGATGAAGACGCAGGAAGAAGAAACAGCGAGACAGTCAGACAGAAGTCACCTGAACCACCAGCAGCACTTTTCACCATGGCAACCAATAGGGAGCACCAAGTGCGTCACATGACTGGCTTCCCCCGTGCTATGTACCCGTTCACCTTTAACTCCATGCGGAGCCACTCCCCCTTTGACCTGCTGGCCAGCAGCAACCTCTTCGGTCGGTTTGGGGCAGACCTTCCTAAAGAGATGGCTGCACTGTGTGAGTAACAAACTAAATGAATTATTTATTTACATAACGTACACAAACAATTATTGAGATTTGTCATACATCACTGTAATAGAATATATTTCTCTGAAAGACAAGTTTTCATGAGTCTGGAAAGAATAGTAAGACATTTCTTTGCAAATCAACCGTCTGGTGCCCTCAGTTAACCTGTCAACACACAAAGATGCTCCGAAATGACTATGAGAGGACTCACAAGAGCACTTTTAATAATTTGCAGATTATATCCAGAGAAACTCAACACACTCAGGGTTGAAAGTGTCACGTTCAAATTGTTCAGATTCCATTGCTAAAAGTCAAACTTGTTTGATATAATCATGAGGGGTCCAGCTGGTCTGAGGTTCAACCAGGAGGCAAGAAATCTGAATCCCACATCACATGACAAGATAGTGTGCAGAATCCCCATGACATAAACTGCCCTGTTCTTTGTAAAACAGATGAGACTCTCCAAGATTTTGGAAAAGTCTTCAGGGCCAATTTGAGGTTATAATCAGCCTTTAAATCATGCGATGAGAGGAGAGGAGAGGAGAGGAGAGGAGAGGAGAGGAGAAGAGAGGAGAGTTTTTCCATGTGGTGAACCAGGCAGATGGCAGAGAGACCAGGGTGGAAAAAAACCAGCAAACATAACATTGTCCCTTTTGTAATGTGCTGCTGTCCATGAAAGTGGAGAACAGATAGTAACAGATTTAAAAGGAGACAGGAGTTTCTCATTTCAACTTGCAAAAGCAATGTCTTAGATTGAGACTTCCCATTTTTGAGTTACAGGGGGCGCTATTGCACTTCATTATGACTAGTGAGCAACTTCAGAGACAGTGACTTGCTCTGATTTACTCTTCTCTAAAAAATAAAATTAAAAAAAAGAAGCATTTACTTCTTCCCTTTATCTCCCTTTATTCCTCTTCTTTTCCTGGCTTTTATTGTAATGACTTGACTTGAACATTGCAGGGGCACAGCAGATAATTTTGATCCTCACAATCTGCAGTATCGTTTACCTACAATGCTATCTTGTTGCAGTTTCAGTTTATAATACAGCTGGGCTTGTTATAAATGCTTAAAGTCACAGAGACCAGCTAAAGGTCTGTTTGTGCACCAGTCTTAGTACTAACAAGGGTAACCCATGTATAGATGAGCAGCAAAACATCAGTTTGACAAAGCAAGGGAATATAAGTAATGTTATTAATATTTCCTCTTTTAACAGTAGATTATTTCCTCATCATTATCATTGCTTCATATATCAACTTAAACCCATTAGTGTGTTTATATGAACACTACTATCCCCATGTTAGTCAAACTCCTACATCTGACCGCTGTATGTATGTTTAAGTCATGTCCCAAACTAGCTGGATAAGCCTTTATCCATGTTGCAGTAATCCCAGGGGAGGAGCAAAAGAGCAAGGCAGCAATAAGGTGACAGACTGTGCAGTGTCCAAATGAAACATTTCACACAGAGACAAGTTTATGAAGTGCCTAATACCCTGTTAAGATGTTCATCAAGTGTACAAATACACGCTGAACACGCCTGTCAATCTATGTGTGTGTGTGTGGGCCTGTGTGAGTGTGTGTCATTGTGCTCACATAGATAATGTGTTCACTGAGCAGCTGTTATCTGTTGATCTCCAGTCAGTTTCTGGAGTCTCGGGCCTATAGCAACATATCGTTCATCAGGCTAGTAGCTATGTGATTACATCTTTGACATGTTGCCTCTGGTACTTTATTACATATACAGACAGACGGAGAGATATAAAGGACGGCATTATGTCAGTCAGGATAGACCATATGGGTAAACACACGTTACAGATGAAAGAGGCCCACAGAGACTGGCAGGTACATACAGTATATCTGTATATCACTTCTTTATTATAGATTTAATGGCATTGTATAGTTGAAAATAGAGGCCAACAGCAAAGAAAGAGCAGATTGTCACAAAAGTCTAGAATAAAACTGACGATTTTGAAAGTTATTTAATTCCTGGTAGCAATGAGACCAGTGTCGTCATTTTAAAATAATCAAAAATACAAGTTAAAAGCTTATTTCTATAATAACCAGTGTTGTGCAAGTTACTGAAAATTAGTAATTAGTTACAGTTACTAGTTACTTCTCTCAAAAGTAATTGAATTACTTTACCAAATACTGTATATAGAAGCAATTAATTACAAGGGAGACTAACTTTTGCATTACTTTTAAATGTCTACTTCAATGCTCTTATTAATGCACACAGCTATATTATTTTAGTATTGCTGTGGCACAGTGTGGGACAAGACAACTGTCAAATTTTATCTATCATTGTACCCATTATCATTATGACAGAAAGAAAGTAGTGGAACAATAAAACACAATGGATATGTTTTGACAGGCATATTTATTGTAGCCTTGACAAGCCTTCAAAACAAGCACTACTACACAAGTCAGTTTTAATACTCTTGGCAGTGTAAAATGAAATAACAACTGTTTCTCAGACATTTGACAGTAATTTCTTATCCTAATAGGCCAAATAGATAATAGATCATCTGCACACACACTACAACTCACCAGTATATTTTTGTCCTTGATCTCGAGAAGGGGAAAATAATGTCCATATTTCCAGGACAGCAAGCTCACATTACCTGAACTGTCATTGTGTGGGCTAAGTTAGTCTAATGCTGATTGATTGATTCACTTGTGCCACCATGAGGTCGGGTGACATTAAATCATAAACTGGAAAAACCAGGAAATAGGCTGCATTTGTCTGCTGTCCTCTGCAGTTGTCCACTATTTTCACCTAAGACAAAAGTAATGAGCTCATTTAAATTTCAGTACTTGTAATTGCATTATTTAATTTGAAAAGGTAATTGGTTATATTTCTAGTTATCTCCAAAAGTAGTGGAAATACAGTGACACGTTACTTCCAATACTGGTAATAACACACTATATCTTCTGTGTTTTCTGTGTTCAGTCTGTTTGGTAATTATATTTATAATGATAAGACAGTTGAGGCTTGTGTGTCCGTGTGTGTGTGTGATTCTCTGAAAAAGGAAGGAAGGAAATCTGGAAATGTGTGTACGATCAACATGTATAAATGAATTAGGCAAATTACATTAAAATTTAAAAATATCAGCTACAGTGACATTTGGACATTGCCAAAAATACATTAAATCAGCATTCACTAAGTTTTAAAAATAGGTTAATTGATCCATAGTGCAAAAGTACAATAATATACTGTATCTTTCAGTTGATGATCAACTTGTGGATCAATACATTGGGTTCAAAAATGACTTTCCGGATGTTGAAATTCCTGGCTTTAGTAGCTTAATTTCTCAGTTTCCAAAAATGTTATTATGAAACAGAAAGCGTTTTCCTGTGTCTGGTGAAAGTACAAGTTTTAAAACTGAGCTGAAAAGCTTTTTGTTTCTGATCACACCAAACGTCACCAACAGGAGAAATTTGTTAGTTCACGCCTGTAACTATACGCACAGGTGATGTCAGAGTGTACTTAGTGTACACTTCTACATCACTGTAGTAAGGTGTGAGCTTACACCAAGCACAAGATATTTATTCTTACTTTAAGTTACTGTTAATATCTGTTAACATACACAGAAAATGTAAACTCACTTAAATAAGAGACATTTACATCTTTTCACCTCTCATCTTATCACATCTTCATCGTGCTCTTCACATAATGTGGGAAATGAGTTGATACATTTATGTATCAGATTTGAAGAGGTTTTTATTAAATGTGGAAATCATTTCCTATGTAAACTGATAGTTGTGGCTGCACACGGATATGGTTTTTGAGTACTGATTATTTTCGGTATGGAAGACTGACAGCCTACTCTTTACCATTAAGTGAAGCTACGATAAATTACTTATCTCTCATTAGTGCAAAGTGAACAAAATTACACAAAATTACAGTAGAGGTTTAAGTCGAATTTTCAAATTAATTCAAGCCAGGTCCTAATCAGTGTGAGTGGAAGAATGTACTTTGTTCTCTAATGAGATGAAACTCAAAACATCCCTGGACTTGAAATTAGTGGATATCCACATCAAAAGCTCCCTGCTGTGTATTCAATCATACAGTAAATTCTCTCTTCTTTTCCTATAATAGCAGCGGGAATTAGCAAGAACACGCAGAGCACACTTTTTGGCTAGAGGTTTTCTACCCGGTGTTTCCTGGAATTGGTGTAAATGTGTGATACAATCTCTGGGTTTTCTCAGGAATAAGTAAATATTTCTCACAATGTTCAGGAAAAATGTATTTTCGTCTTTTATCATGAGGTCTAAAATCAATATTCTGTCAACACTGAAATCATTTTTTTAACTAAGAAAAGAAAATCTCCCCAAAGTGATATAATGAGGAAAAGACGTGTTTTTCCAAAATGAACACAATGTCCTTTGGTAATTTCTGTACTAGTCACATCTTGTTCTTTGTAATGTTTAGAGTGTGTGTGTGTGTGTGTGTGTGTCTGTGTGCAGTGTGATATTAGTAACTTGAACCTAAAGGCACAGAGCGGGGCTTGTGTGTTTTTCTTTGTGTCTGTCATCACAGGCACTCTGTTTAAGCACATACACACATAATTGTGCGTCTGAACACACACACACATGCGCACAAACACACACACACTGCCACTCTGTAGGCTGCACATTCCAACACCCATGAATATCACAAACCAGCGGTCTCGCGCTGCTTGCCTCACATTTGTGACTTATTTGTGCGCTCGCTGATGACCGCAGTGAGACTTTGTGCAAATATCTGCGGCCGAGATGGAGGAGCTGCTGGTGGAGAGACAGACAGAGAGAGAGAGGCCATTGTTCAGCTCTGTGTGTTTGTGTCAGACATGACGACAGGATGAATAGCTGAAGAACCTGATTGTGAATACTTGTAATGTGACTCGCTCCTCTTACAAGTTGTGTGTGTGTGTGTGTGTGAGAGAGAGAGCGAGAGAGAGAAGGAGAAGGAGAAAGGGACACGGCTGGCCGGGGAGTCCCGTGTTTTAAGTTTCAAAGGCAGAGAGCTGCAATTTGCTTAACTTACTGAGAGGGAGTGAACTTATGTTTTGTTAAAAGTGAAGAAAAATGAGACAACTTTTTCTCTCTTCTTCACATTCCCCTGCATTTGTGTGTCTCTTTCCTCAAAGCAGCAACAGGGGGCAGGGTGCTGCGAGGCGGGGAGGGTAATTGTCTCAAGGTGTGGAGAGAGCCCAGCAGGCTGATATTGTGCAGCTCTGCTCCCTGCAGTGTGTCATTGTACTGTGTGTATGTGTGTTTGTGTGTGTGTGTGAGTGTGTGTGTGTGTGTGCCAGGCCATGATGGTGAAAGACAGGTAAAAACTCTACTCACTGAAAACAAGAGAAGCAGGGGGTTTCTAGAAGAGAACTCAAAAGATTTATAAAAAAAGTTTAAGGAAAAACAGCAGAAAGGGGTATATCGTTATCTTACACATGGTGGTAAGTACAAAAAATAAAGAAATGGATTCAGGGGGTTGGGTGAAATACAAACAAACAAACAAACAAAGGGGGAAAAACAAAGAAAATAGAAAAATGTAACACATGAGAATACACAGCGTATGAAGCCACAGGCAGGACAAGTTGGGAAGTCTGTGTGCGTGTGTGTGTGTGTGTGTAGGGGGGGGGGGGGGGGGGGGGGTTAGAGCCCCAGTGGGGGTTTCTTCCAGAGTTCATCCCTCTTGAACGAGGGAAGGAGGGGAGGGAGGAGAGCCAGGCTGTCTAGTATACAAACTATTCAGACTCCAGGCCTGTGTGGTTCGCCTGCAGCAGAGTCGCACTTCAGTGTGACTCAAGTATCCAATAAGCTCCAGGAGGCTAACTGAATCCATTTGAACCAGATTGAAAGAATTGAATTAGATAGCCGCACATGCCAAGACCAAATGGAAAGAGAGAGAGAGAGAAGCTTCACGAGACAAATAAAACTTCATGCAATACAAGTGGGTGGATGGCTGTGGAGAAAGAGAGAGAATGATTTGTGAAACAAAAGCAAAAATGTGAATTATTCATTAATCGACCCAATTAAGGGAGCCAATAGAAGCCCGCCAGACCCTATATGTATTCTTTCTCATTTATTTTTTAATATATGAGTTTGAATAAAGTTCTGCTCATGTATTTTCTTATTTTCTTTCTCTTCTCTGCAACACTTCTTTCTTCCTCTCTTTCTCTCTTCTGTAACACTTTATTTTAAGGGTCTGTGAATTCCAAATAAATTTTCAAGAAGTTTCCTGGAATGATTCAGGTAATTTGGCACCAATTATAGGTATAACAGAGATTCAATTAGTACACTAATTACACCATTAAACACTAATAACTCAAATTACAATTCAATGCCAGTGCAACAAAAAAGATACTTTTATTCAGTGCACAGCAGGTAAACAAGGAAAATGTTAAATTTTGCAACTCATAAGCATACAATTCATACAAGCAGACATTCAATCATCAATAAACATTTAAATGGGACAGCAGCTGCTTATAAACTCTACAAACTATCTGACTTCTAATAATTGACTAAAAAATGTGTCTCTATTTTTCATACAAGTACCAAATCACATTCTTTCCAGATATGATCAAGGAATAATGGACCCGTAAAACACTCTAATCTTTGTTTCATTTGATGGATTTCTTTCTGTGTTATTTTGTTCTTATCAGTTCATTGTTTCATTAGATTTAAAACCTTACACCATATACAATTTAACTCTGGTATTAGGATTTTAATTTTGGGAAAATTGCAGGATTGTGTTAGCAGGTGTGTTCCTGTGACCACTTAGACCTCAGAGAGGTACTTAATCCTGCTGTCCCTCCACAGAAATCACAGGAGTGCGTCCATTTACAGAGAAAGCTGAGAAAATTCACAAATGACACCCTCACTAAATTACCTCTCTCTCAGCACCTCTCGCTCTAGTTCCCAACAGTCTCTGCGAGGTGGGAGTTGCGATTTTTTTTTTTTTTTGCTGAAGGTAGCAGAGTTGTACTGTTTGAGAGAGAGAGACAATGTTCCCTATTGTGGCAGAACAAAAAGAAAGTTAAAGTGCAGGAAAAGAAAGAGAGGAAAAAGGAGTCAAATGAGGGAGGCAGGGGAGGCGAGGTAGTTTGTTTTCATTTGCAGAATATGAAATATGAAGAGGCCGGTTGGAGAACTTGAAGGAGAAAAACAGGGAGGGAGAGAAAATTGGTTGCATGGCCAATCAGAGACCAGGCACACACCCGGTCAGGCTCTACGTCCCTCCCTCTCCCTCTTCCTCGACCCCACCCCCCCTTCTCTCTGCTGAGAGAGCATGCAGATAGTTGGCCGTGTCTGTGGCGGAGTGTGAGAGGCCCAGAGAGCCGGCGAGAGGGGAGCTGAGATCAGTTACAGCAGTCAAGGAAAGCATCTGAGAACAGAGAGGGTGAAAGTAGTTTGGGTTGTAGAGCAGAAATAAGCCAGACAGAACTAGAGGAGGAGGAATTTTGTCCATTCAGAAGATTTAGTCTGCAAGGGACGGGACAGGCGGTCAGGGGGCAGTGGCAGGGGCCAAGACAGACAGACAGACAAGGAACACCTGGGCCAAGCAGGGCATAAAGTTACTTTGAGTCACAGCTTCTTCTGAGCTTTTACACACTTTTCTCCTGTTAGCTCAGCTCAGCCCGCAGAGCAATAGCAGAAGACTGTAGTTGTGTTGCTGTGATTTGAGAGGAGCATGTTTGACTGTATGGAGGCTCTGGGGCTGGCCCCGCGGCCCCTCTTTGATGTGTCTGGACAAGGCTCCTGCATGCTAAGCAAGGCCACCCCTTACTTCTCCGGCCTGGACCCCTTCGCCTGGGCCGGGACCGGCAGCATTCAGTGTGAGTACTCGGTCTATCTATCTCATCATCCTGCATGCCCATCAGACTGGGAAAGAGCAGCTGTGTGAGTGATTGTGTGTGTGTGTGTGTGTGTGTGTGTGTGTGTGTGTGTGTGTGTGTGTGTGTGTGTGTGTGTGTGTGTGTGTGTGTGTGTGTGTGTCTCTGTGTGTGTGTCTGTGTGTGTGTGTGTTCTTATCAGAGTCCTGGTTTTGTTATCACTGAGCTCTCTCCACAGGAAGAGTCGGATTCCTTTCGATTCTTATGCACTCATTCTCACCCTGCAGTTTGTTTGTTTATGTGCTTAGCGCGCTTTGTGGGTGTGAGCGAGTGAGTTGGGGAGTGCATATTTATACATCATCGTGTTTGTTTTCTTTATGAATGACTTCACATGACTGACAGCTCTTTTAAACAATGCGGGACCTGACCTGGCGATGTGTCCAGAAAACAACAAGCGACGTCCAAACAGAAACAGCTTTGACAGATTGAAGGCAAATGGGCCTTGAAATCACATGGTTCCAATGTGGCCAATAAAGTCATGGTTACAAAGAGATAATTTACAATACAGAAATGAAGACAATTTACACCCAGATGTGTGCAGCAGCTCTCTCTCTTAATCATTTTACCGTATGAGCAATATTTGACTTGATTTGCGCCGACATCTCTGTAATTGGAGGAAATTACTCAAAGCTACAATTCATTTGAGCAATTTTCTTCAAAGGAAAAGATTACTTCAGGAATGACCAATTGTTGAAAATACAGTATGAATCAATTGTCATATAAGCACTCCCTGTTTCCCAACTCCACAGGCTAGACATTCTTTTGACAGCTCCTCAAAAGACCAAAGCAGACAAGGCACAGATTGCATCAGGTATCAAGATACAGTGTAGAAAACCCAACGGCCACACAGGAACAGTCACACAGACAAACACTGCAAAGATAAATGAGAAGAATAGATTCTCTCTGGTGAAATAATAAGCGGACCTTTTGTTATTGTCATGGAGTCCATTTTCAGACTCTTTGATTACATTTGGCTTTGCGGGTTTTTCCTTGTGCTGTGGCTCGGAAAATCAAACATTGACTCTATCTATCTATAGAAGTCGACTTGCTGAAATCTATTCGTATGTGTCATCGAACTCTTTTCTTTTTTCTTTTCAAAATGTTCTCTCCACTGTGCTCAAATGCTTTGCGATGTCAAATCTGAGCACCTCAAGTCTATTTATCTTCAGTAATCATGCAGATACTGAGGCATCAAGCACTGTCAAGTCCACAGTGCTCGCTAATGAAGATGGATGAGCAGTCAGGATGACAAACACCACAGCAGGGCCTGTTTCAACTTGCTAAGGAGCTTCGCCAGATGCCAGCCTAAAAGACAAATGTCCACAAATGTTCATTAATCATGTTTTCTTCATATACTTTTTTTTTTTAGTTGTGCAGGTTGCAGGTTTAGTATCAGTCAAGAAACTGCACATGTACAATTGTTTTTTTTCTGCTTAGAATGAAAGAACCACAAAGATGTTTCCTGCCTGACCGGGGTTTTTTTTTCATGGTTTCTGTTTCTAAATAACTTCTAAACATTGATGGAAAGTAACACTGTGAAGTGTTACTGACGTGTTACTCACCTCTGACATCTCTACTTTTACTTTCCTTTTTCAAACACATCTAGTTTTTAGCTTTAAACATGACACTGGGCTGGCAAATTGCAGAAGTTTTGAAATTTTATAATTGATTAGTTGATTGACAGAAATATAATTGGCAACTATTTTGATAATCAATAGTGATGGTCAATTGTTTAAATAATTTTTCAAGCAAAAACTCACAACATTTCTCTTCTCCAATGTGATGATTTGAGCGGCAACTATTACTTTCATTATTGATTAATCTGCTGATTATTTTCTAAATTAAAGTCAACAAAATACAACAAAATAGTGAAAATAGTAATGTCCTCAATTCATTTGATTGCCTAACAGTCCAAACCCTTAATATATATATATATATATATATATATATATATATACACACACACACATATACATTAAAATATTAAGGACACAACTTCCTGTTCCCTTGAATGACAAAGTGTGACCAAACTTTTAACTAGTGCTGTTTATGACAAAGAAAAACAGCAAATCATCACATTTGAGAAGCTGAAACTAAAGAACATTTGGCATTTTTGCTTGACAGACTAATAAAACCATTAATTGATTGTCAAAATAGTTGCCGTCGATCAACTAATCATTGCAGCTCTAGATGATGATGATTGGCTGCTTTTGTCTGTTTTATATCATGTGATCTGAATATCTTTGGGTTTGGGACTGTTGGTTGGCCAAAACATTTGAAGACATTACCTTGTGAAAAAAATTGTTAGTTGCAGGCATATCCTGTTGCTGTTGTTTTTAAGGATTTTAAATTTAAAACATACAATATTATAGTCATTTCTGCCACTGTGGACGTCCAAGTAAATATGTCATCACCTTTCTTTTATTTTCCACCTTCTCAACAAAATAATCAATCTCTGACTCTTTAACATTGACACCTTTGGTTTATTACCATGCCAATCTTGTATTAGCTAATCTGACACGTACACAGCTATGATTTGTTTCCTTATTGTGCATAATCCAATGAACTGCTGCGTAGTTGATCAGCAGCTCTCACTGGAAAGTGAAAAAAAGGTGATTAGTTTGCTTTTTCAGTATTTCTTCCAGTGAACACATACTGTTGGACACTGCAGCTCTAAATTCCTGAGAGCATTTTGGTCTTTTTGACACGCGCTTTCTGTCCTCTGTCTGTGTGTGTGTGTGTGTGTGTGTGTGAAGGAGGTGGTGGTGGTGGGGAGGGAGGGTCATCCTTTCCTGTGTTTTTTTATGTGAGAGGCAGTTCAGCACCTCTCTGCCTTCCTTTGTTTCAACGTCAGGAGGCATTAAAGGGAGCGGGGACATGCCGAAGTCTGTCCGCTCTCTCTGTCACTGTGCGGGGGAAGAGTTTCTCCTATGTGACATTTGTTTCTCTCCTCTTTTGAAGATTCTCTCTTTTCTACACTTGATCTTCCCTTTCCAGTAGTGTGTATCAGTGTGTGTGTGTGTGTGTTTTCCTCCCAGCAATAATGTGTGTTTATTCTTTCTTATTCTCATTTTACATGCCTTGTGTTGTGTAACCAAGAGCTTTTAATGATTCAATTACAATCACAAAGGCTCAATTAAGAGATTAGGTGCTGTGTAGGGGAATGGCAGTGAAAAGAGATGAGAGCTGAAAGAAGAGTGGAGGGATGAAGTTGGATTTGGGATTAAACCACCCCGCCCCCGTAACTCTTTGTATCTTGGTGTTTCAGGCCTTGAGGGGAAATGCTCTCCTCTTCATTCAGTGATAATCTCTCTTTCTCTTCAAAGCTAGTTTCACAATGCTCCTGGACCACCATATCACCACATCAGAGGAGAAAAGTTAACTATAATACAATGCTGATAAAGAAAAGAGAATATTTCCCTGATTTATGAGATTGAAGATAGTAGTTTTAGGGAGTGTGTCTGTATGCTGCGGTTCTCTTATCACAAGACTCTTATAAAATTTGGTAATCTGGCTGGCAGAGCATTCTGATGCCTGCAGGTTATCCTCCCTTAACACTGTCACTGTCTCACCACTGGTGAGAAAGAAACTACTCCGGGCACCTTAACTGCCTCTATGAACCTGAAAATTCAAGTTCAGTCAGTGTGTGTGATGTCTCATCATCTCAGATGATTAACAGACCTGCTAGATTACTTGTCAATCTTTATAATTACATGTATGTAACCGCAAATGCCTGTCTGCATGTTAGTCTGATTTCCTCTGGTGATTTTATTCAGAGAAAATGAAAATGAAAAGTCACAGAGTGAACAAAGCACTGTTCCTGTACACAAACACTGAAATGGCTAGTGGTGGTGGTTGTGGTAGGAAAAAAAGGAGGTTTCAGGTTACAACCAACCCTGCAAGGAAAATCATTTGCATTCAGGTGTTTTGTGAATTCATCAACATAGAAAAGAATATGAACAAAACAGAATTGCTCAATTTTTCTTCTCTTCTTCTCTTTTTTATTTGGTGGCATTTCCTTTAGGCAGCCTCCCTCACATCTCTCCGATCATAAACAAGATTATGAAACAAATCACGTCGTGTCATATAATTTAGTTACTGCGCATCATGCAAACGCTTTAATCAAATTATTACCTTGATTTGGTTATTTGCGGTAATCAGGTTATAGTTTGCACGTTAACTTACAGCATTCACCTTTCACTCTGAACGCCTACAGACTCATCTGGTGGGAATGCGCATATGACAAATAGGTTATAGTTGAGCCGTAGATTTCACTGAGCTGAGACAATGTCTGTAATCAAATATTTTTCCAATTGCAGTGCTCTCATGAAATTTACAGGAACAGATACAATCTCAGGCTGCTGATCGGTGACTAAGTGAAACCAACATCTTGTGAGGTTCAGTCAAGTTCCAGCTTGTCTCTGATTGCTACAGCTTCCAGCCATGTCTCCAGCACACCACGTTGACTTTGCCTGAGTTTATCCTTTGAAGATTCTGATGAGTTATTAGTGTGTCTGATATGTCTGCTAAACCATTTGTCAAATATCCTATATTTACACCACACACCAGTAGAAGAGTTGTGGGTTCGCTGACAAAACATGTTTTCACAAGATTTTTGACAAGACTAACAAACTAAAAATCTCTTCACATCATGATGGTTATGTGTAATCTTTGAACAATATGTGCATAAGAGTACCTGCCTGAATGCTAAAAGCCACTTACTTTGCTGGCAGTTGTTTTTGTTGAAGTCATGTTAGGTGTCTCCCACATCAGTGATATCTTCAGGGTGCCAAGTCTAGAGGTGGAAGCTGACTATGTAATATCAAAAAAAAGGCAAAAATAGAAAGCTGGGATTTATTGGGTGTCATAAAAAAGAAAGGGTGTATTGTATGTATGATGATGAATGGGAGGGACAAAGCCAGATTTAACAACCTGTCCCATAAATGCTCCTGCCCCCACACTCCTCAGACAAAGCTCAACTCCATGACCATGGTAGAAAAAAAAAATTACATGATTGTTGTTTTCTGTTTTTCTTTTTAAACCTTGCCTTGGACATGATCACATTGTGAAGCTCAGTTGAGGGTGAATCATGATTTCTTGATTATTTACTTTTGGCTCTTTTGGCCC
The DNA here is from genome assembly GCF_910596095.1 of Thunnus maccoyii. NCBI lineage: Eukaryota > Metazoa > Chordata > Actinopteri > Scombriformes > Scombridae > Thunnus > Thunnus maccoyii. The sequence continues at coordinate 15,153,639 of NC_056535.1, read as the reverse complement.
AAATTTCTATTGTGGATCTGAGGTTGCAGGACGTTGTCACAACTGTGGCAAGTTTGAGGATTTATTCAGGATTTGTGTTTTTGTTTGTGAGCTTGTGCAAGTGTGTATGTGTTTGTGTGTGTTTGTATGTGTGTGTGTGTCCCTGCCTCCTTTTTAAGTGTTTGGTGCTGCTGTTTTTATGGAGCCATCTCCTGGACTGTAGCCTGGTTTTCACAGCCTTTCCTTTAAAAGGCGCTGCCAATGACAGGAAGGGCTCCTCCTCCTGCCAGGGCAGGAAGGCAGGAGAGGACATAGGGGGGAAGAGGGTTATTAGTGAGGGTTGAGCTGGGGGAGGGGAGAGGGGAAGGGGAAGGAGGAGGGTGGGGTGGGGGGGGCACTGGTATTGAACTTAGAACAGCTGATGAAAGGGATTGCCACTCAGATCTCCCCCATCTCTTCCCTGCTGTCGTGGTAATTACTCACTAAGCATATTTGACGTTGCAGCTCTCCCCACCATAGTTTTTGTGCTCATGAATCACAGCATAGTACAGTAACTAAGTATGACAAATGCATTTCTTAAATAAAACTGCAGGCCAAGTTACACAATCAGAATTTAATTTACAAGTTGCATTAACTTTTCCCTTTGAAATCAAGTTGGCCAAGCCTTTTTATTACAGCTATTTAATAATTGATACTCATTCCACTGTGTTCCTCCCTTTCTCTCCTCGCCGTGTTTGTTTCTGTGAGTGTTGTTGTATTCAAAGTCGCACTGAAAACTATCACACTAAGTCTGGCCGACCCATGGCCCCTTGCAGCAGCCCACACACACATATTCACATGTGCACGCACATTCCACAGTATGCTGCTGAACATTGAGACAGTCAGGCGAGACATTACATAAAAACTGAATTTATCATCCAAAAGAGCACAAAAAAGTGCGGCTTTGTTGTCATTTGAAGTTTAGTTTAGTAGTTTTACAGTTGTCAGAGTCTAAAAAAGTATTTTTCAGAATCCTGATCTGGCTTGAAAAGGAAAAATAAATACGTCGCATAATACAGCTACAGTTTAGGACTTACTAAACTCTTTGTAATGAAACCAAATACCTTAGCATTACCCTCCACTCCTCTCCAGTGTGAGGCTCTGTGGAGCCTGCAGGCCAAAGTCTAGTTCAATGAGATGTGCGATGTTGGCAGGTTGAGCCAGGCTGCAGACTCTACAGGGCATATGTCACACTACGTCGTCCACGCAGCCAGTCGGAGAGGGATGGGGAAAAAAAACCCCTTCAATATCAGTGTGAAACAAACCACACACTCACTCTATGTGCGTGTGTGTGGACTGTATGTACATTCAGGCAATTTAAACAAACCGCAGCTCAATGACACATGGCCTCAGTCAGTGTTTTCATTCTCATGCACTTGTTAACACAGAATGACGGATCAGTCCTGCTGAAACATCAGTTTCCTCACCCCAACTTACCTCATCAGAGCTAGATGCTAAACAGACTGGCTTACAGCAGCTCTGGCATTCTAAAAGCTCAAACAGGCTCATTTTCATATGTAATTTCACATTTATGTTCTCGGAAAAGACTGAAGAAATACAACAAGTTTAGAGAAATCGTAGATGTGTCCAAGATCCAAATTACACACTAATTCTAAGCAGGTTTTGAGTATATAGTATGTTCTCACTGGAAAAAGTACACACAAAACAGTCAGTATGGACACTAAGAAAAACTTGATTTTAAGTGTACTGATGGACACTATTGCAGCGCACAAAGGGAATGGCACCTAACAGAAAATAAATCTAATTGAGGATGTTGGTGAAACAGCTCCAGTAACACATTACAGTTTTTAAAAAAAAAGTTTAGTTGGTAGTGACATTTTAAAGTCATAGTTTGACGTCCGATGATGCAAATACACTGTCATTTCCTGTTTGCATAAAATGATTAAGTATACAGTAGTAGGGCTGCAGCTACTGATTATTTTTTTGATTAAGCGATTAATCGTTTAGTCTCTAAAAAGGGCAGATAATAGTGAAAAATGTCTTCGTTTGAGGAAACCGGTGCACTTCTCCTGGACTATACCCTTAAAAAAACAGTGTCTCTATTCTCCAGAACAAAGTCAGGAAAAAAGGCAGCACTCCATAGTTTAAAAAACTGCAAAAAAAATCACCTTATGTTATGTATTGGTCTTTTTGATGAATTTATTCACAGTCAACAGGCTCTCAGTGATTCTATTTGCTGTTTTGTTTTGTTTTGTTTTTTTAACTATGACGTGCCGCCTTTTTCCTGACTTTGTTCTGGAGAATGCTCATTGTAAATTTCCACAGCCCAAGGTGACATCTTCACATGTCTTGTTTTGATATGTAGTTTACAATGAAATAAAACAGAGAATAATAAAATAATAAAATAAAACAGAGAAACGCAGCAAATCTTTACATTTTGGGAAGCTAATATTTGGCATTTTTGCTTAAAAAATGGCTAAAACAATTAAGCAATTATTAAAATAGTTGCAGATTAATTTTCTGTCGATTGATTAATCATGGCAGCTCTAGTAGATAGTATATAATACAATTAATATGGATTTGGGACACAGATTGTTTTTAGAGCAGCAGCGGCTTCTGTATCCATGTTGCCAAATTTTATATGAAGGTTTGGTAAAATTTGTTCAGGACTGAAATCTTTCATTCCCGAGTTTCAAGACTCTCAGAGCTGATGAGGAGAGTGTCTGCTTTCAGAGGGGCTTCTGTTGTCTAAACAGGGACGTGTTGATCTGACAACAAACACTGAGTAAATGGAAGAGGGGGGATGTTGGAAAGACACACAGAAACAAAGGTATAGATCAAGTGAGGTAATATATAGCAACACTATAATCAAGTGACAGAGGCTCTGCCAACGTATTCCTATAAATGGATTTGTATTGTGTCTCCACTGTAAGTAGTTGAGGTTTAAAATGAAAAGATTTATAGCTGAGATTGCATGTGAAGTCCTGCACAGAAGACGTATCAACTTGGCTGATGAATCTGACTCACACGAGTCGAGTCGTCTTTTCTGAGTCCAATAGAGGTGTGCTGATTGATGTTGTGACATGCTAAGGGGTGAGTTGTAGGTTAAGAAGACGCAGGTATTTTTTTCTTGCCAAGGCTCCGAGGCTGAGCTCAGTTCAGGGTGATGACAGCTGCTGACAGTTTTTGGCTTGTCTCCTTCTTTCTCCACACCAGGTAGAGCCACCAACCCCCCCCCTCTTCCCTCCTCCCTCCTTTCTCTACCTCCATCCTAGCGTCTCTCACCCTGTCTCTCTCCGTCATGTTTCTCTGAGTCACGTCCCTCCTCAAGCCTTTCTCACCACACTCAGACAATGTCAGTCACTGCCTCTCTCCTGGCGCCAGATGCCGTATCTCCGTTTCAACAGGAGCGATTTTTCCACTTGTTCTCTCAGGGCCACTTTTACATTGTCAGTGTTACTATATAAACAGAAAACAGCGATCACATTACAGTGCCATTTAATTCAACTCCGCCTCGTTCTCCTCACCTTCCACACCTGGGCTCTAATGCCCCAAAACTGAACACATTAACAGTGTTTACCTCCTTCTCACAAAGCAGATCTTTGTTTACTCATAAACTCATGTGTGGAACATAATACGTTCTACTGACTCACTGCTGGAGAACATTGTGTTTTACTTGCAGTCTTTTCTGGGAGAAGAAGTCTCTGCCAGACCAGAAAAATAATCATTTCAACTGTGAGCTTTACCATAACGGCTGCAACTAACCATTTCCTTGTCTTTATCGATTAATCTTCCAACTACCTTTTAGATTAACTGACAAATAATTTTGCCTATAAAATGTCAGAAAATAGTGAAAAAACTTCCAACATGTTGTTTTCAGATTGCTTATATGGCACCACCAACACTCCTAAACCCAAAGATATTCAATTTACTATCACATAAGACAATTCTCACAAGTGACAGACTGGAAGTTAGCAGCTATCATATAATAATCATATCATATATCATAATCATAATGCATTACTACTTTGTATGTGCTGTTGGGCCTGGAACAAATTAATGTTTGGACACTTTTGCCAGAAAAAAAATCACTTGAACTAATTTGGTCGGTTTTTATGGTTGAAAACTTACTGACATATTAACATTAATACATTTATGTGACACTTGCTGTTTTGTTCTGGCTTTCTGTCATTGACTGCACACATCATTAACTGTGATGCCCCTTCTGGGAAAAATGCATTTATAGAAAATAAAGCGGGCCGCAGCACAGAATGATTCAGTTTAAACATAAGCTGCACCCACCAGTTGTTTGTCATTATTTGAATGTGGGAAATAAAGAAACAATGTCATGTTTGTCAGTGCAACAAATCTGGTTTGAATTACAATGTTTTCAGAGGGGATGAAAATCTATATTTGCTGTGTACAAGTTATAAATGACATTAATGATATTTATGTACACACTGGGACTTTAAAACAACAAAAGAAATTTTCAAATTTATGCACACATGTCATCAAAAAATTAATGACCAGTATGTGCGCAGTGATCCCAGTTGGTTGTGTTTTGTAATTTCCATTTCAGATTTCCTCACTGAAAGAAAGTGAAAGAAACGGTGCTCCCAGTGAAACATATAAGAATCACACACATACATATAACTGTGTCAAAACCAATTACCAAAACTAGCTAAAGGTAAATACAAAATATATGATTATCCACTTAAAAACATTGTTTTATTTCTTCATTTGTTAATGACAAGGACAACAGCTGTAAGTGTTGAGCAGAAACACATTAGGATGAAGTAACACTCAATTGGACACTCATATTTGAACACATTTTTGAACTTTAAAACCGGCTGCTGGACATGTAGTTAGTAATGGCCTTCTCAAGTCAAGGTCAAAGTTAAATGGTCAAGATTTTTATTTAACCTCTCGGCCACTGGGAAGTTTCTGTCCTCACGTTCACCTCCTCCTCTCCTTTCTTTCTCTTTTCATTTTTCCCTCTCTGTTTTTATTAGATTATTCCTTTGTGCCTTTGCCTCTCTGTTTTTTGAAACCTTACCACTCTTGTTAATGACAAGCTGCGGGTTCAGGGTAGGGTTGCTGTGGTGGGGTGGGGGCCACATTTGGTTCAGTCCTGTGCTATCCATTGAAGGTGACAGGAGGGGCAGTGACTTTGGGGTTTTGACCCTGGATTCTTTATTTTTACTAGGAAGGGATCCAAGGATGGAGCTGTTGATGTGAATAGCTGCCCAAGGTGACTGGATCCCAATAAAGAGGCCGTCAGCCTGGCCGGGGGCCTCCTTCCCATCCCAGACACAACCTTTATAGGGCCGCTTATGAGCCTGGGCAACTATTAAACCCTGTCCAGCCTGCACTGAGGAATTTAGGGCCAGGAAACAAGGGAGTGGGGGTGGGAGTGGGCAGAGGGAGGTGAAGTTGGGGTGACTGAAGGTGAAAGTTGAAAGGCATGTTCGAAGGAATCTGGTTGTTCTTTAGTCATCACCTTTAAATGTGTGCCAGGCGTGTCGCTGTTCTACTTGTTTTGTTTTAATTTGAGCATAAGGATCCGCAGTTTTTTAATCAGCTGGACGTGCTCGTCGCTGCGTCTGTTTTACATTGTTTGCTCTGAACGTTTTCATTAGCAGCAGTTGAATGACTTTGCCTGTGGCCCAAGCAAATGGTGTTATACAGTGTGCCATTTTCTTTAGCGAGACAGCGAGAAGGAACAGAGGGAGACAGCCGAGTCTCATAAACATCCCGCTTCTGTTTGTTCACATGGGGCTGGAGGTATATAGGCAGGTCTGGTTGGACAGCCTTTCAAATAAAAATGTGAGCTCTCTCTCTCTCCCTCTCTCTCTCTCACCCACACACACACACACACAAACATACAAAAATTCAGATGTCAGTCAAAAAGTCAACAGAGGTATGCTGCTCCCCCACTCACCAGTAAATGGAGAAGCCAATCAAATCTCAGCTGCCAATCAGCATTTTATCAGCAGGGCCATCTGGCCATCAGCTAATTGTGTGTCTTTTAAGTCCCTGTCAATCAGCAATGCCCCCCTCCTCCCTCCCTTTTCTCTTAAAAATGTCTGCCTTTGAGCTTGCCTTCTGGCTCCAAGAAGTGGCCTGCATGGGGTTGGGGGGTTGTTTGTTGACCACTCTTCTCTCAATCAGTTGTATTAGCTTTCAAAGACTTTATGTAAACAAGATGCTCTGATAAAATAAGAGAGTTTAAATGCTTCTTCTCTCTCTCTCTCTCTCTCTCTCTGCAGCGGTGGAGACCCAGAGCACCAGCTCAGAAGAGATGGTGCCCAGCTCCCCATCTCCTCCTCCTCCTCCTCGTGTCTACAAGCCATGCTTCGTATGCCAGGACAAGTCATCCGGCTATCACTATGGAGTGAGCTCCTGCGAGGGCTGCAAGGTAAAGATAAACAGACAGAGACACACCAAGAGTTTACATGTATGAAGTGAACAGCTGGAAAGGAGAGAGTGAGAGTCAGATGCTCAGCTGGAGCCTGACATATGGAGTTGTTACCTCTGCTGTTGTTGAGCCGCCCTCTAGTGTTTTCTTACCAATACTGCACATTATTACTGTAATGTAGCAGAAATTAACAATGTATGGCCAACAAGTGGTTAATGCATGTTGTCTGTTGCTGTTGCAGTTTATATACCGACACCGCTATTGATATTAGCACTGAAGAAAGAAGCAGTAAAAAATGGCCTCTCAACCCTGTGCGTCCTCTGGAAAAAAAACTTTCTTTAATGAAATTATAACTTGTATCACTGAGGAAGATGTGTTCAACATGTTTATGCAGTACATTCCCCTTTAGCTCATTGTTTTATGAATATTGTGAAATTTAAAAGTAAAAGATATTTTCAGGGATCTTGCTGATCTTTTGCCAAAAAGACATTTTCTTTTGATCTGTTTCAGGGTTTTTTCCGGCGCAGTATCCAAAAGAACATGGTGTACACCTGCCACCGAGACAAGAACTGTCAAATCAACAAAGTGACCCGCAACCGCTGTCAGTACTGTAGGCTGCAGAAGTGCTTTGAGGTTGGCATGTCCAAAGAGGGTGAGTGTCCGAGAAAATATGGGATTCAGGATCAAGATGTAGAAATCAATACTAATATTGAGTATCAGTGTCACTAAGGAAAATTAAGATCTGCTACCTGTTCTTTGTGTTTCTGTAGCAGTGCGTAATGACAGGAACAAAAAGAAGAAGGATGTAAAGGAGGAGGTGGTGCTGCCAGAGAACTACGAGCTGAGCGGAGAACTGGAAGAGCTGGTGAACAAAGTCAGCAAAGCACACCAAGAGACGTTTCCATCTCTGTGCCAACTAGGAAAATACACCACAGTGAGTTTTCCTTATACGTACAATCACATCCACCCGTACACACTCCACTCAAGAGTTGGCTCACCGCTTTGCCAGAATGACAAACACAGTATGGACTCTGCACAGCTACACAGACAAAAGTGTCCCTCTTTCTCTCTCCCAGAATTCAAGTGCTGACCACAGAGTACAGCTGGACTTGGGCCTGTGGGATAAGTTCAGTGAGCTCTCCACTAAGTGCATTATAAAGATTGTGGAGTTTGCCAAGCGGCTACCAGGCTTCACTACGCTCACCATCGCTGACCAGATCACCCTCCTCAAATCTGCATGTCTGGACATCCTGGTACCAACCACATGCTCCTACTACTCCTCCTCTATAACCTCCTCCCCTTCCAACCCTTTTCCACCTCCCTAACGCTTTCTCATTTGTCACGCTGCTTAACTTTTTGATACGAACAGCGCCTGAAACATTCAAATGTGATTTTGGACAGCCGTCATGAAATTATTCTGGACAGAATTTCATCAATATTTTACCCTGTTGAACGTTTCTGTCTCACCCTGTTCTCCCCCTGCTTAGATGCTGAGGATATGCACTCGCTACACCCCAGAACAAGACACAATGACCTTCTCAGATGGCCTGACTCTCAACAGAACCCAGATGCATAACGCTGGCTTTGGCCCACTCACAGACCTGGTGTTTGCCTTCGCTGGTCAGCTGCTGCCTTTGGAGATGGACGACACAGAAACGGGCCTCCTCAGTGCCATCTGCCTCATCTGCGGAGGTAAATCTTGGCGACTGTTGTCGTTTCTTAATGAAGCTATCAGCCAGTAGCTTCCAGCTTTTGCCTCGCTGTCATCTTGTCAGGTGGATAACAGACTGCTAGCATTTTCTTACCTCTTCAAATCTGTACTTGCTCTCTCAGATCGTATGGACCTGGAAGAGCCCCAGAAGGTAGACAAGCTGCAGGAGCCTCTGCTAGAAGCTCTGAAGATTTACACCCGTCGCCGACGCCCAAACAAGCCTCACATGTTTCCCCGCATGCTGATGAAAGTCACAGACCTTAGAGGAATCAGCACCAAAGGTTAGCCGCAGTTTCACATATCATATTCAGAAATTAAGAAAAAGGTCTTGGTATCAGACAAAACTCTTTTGTGTCCAAAGTATTGACAAGTGTAAAGTATTAATTTTTACTTATTCTTTGATTTAAAGAAAATCTTTGTCAATTTTAGACTATGTTTAGTCTAAAATATGTTTCTCAAGGTAAGGTATCAAAAAAGAAAAACTAAAAAACTCAGGCATCAAAATTATCAACAAATTTCAAACAATACTGAGGCCTTTTTAGGTGACAGCTGGTTGAAAATAATAAAGCAAAATAATAAAGCAACTTCACCACTGACATCTGGTTTCAAGGTTTTCATTTCAAAATGGCTTGTTATTTATTGAGAAATAAAGCTCACCTAATATCATTGTATTTGCAAATCATAAATGCAAAATAGTTCTATTAGGTGGAAGGTACCATCATCTGAAGATCATGACAGTGGAGAGGCATTGTTTTCCTCAAATGTAACAATCTTTTTTTAATTACTCACTTTAAAAAGTGAGAAATGTGGGTTGTGTGAATACTAACCATTAACTAAATACATGTGCATTTGCTTTTAGGTGCAGAAAGAGCCATCACACTAAAGACTGAGATCCCCGGCCCCATGCCTCCACTGATCAGGGAGATGCTAGAAAACCCAGAGGCCTTTGAGGACAGCAGTGACTCGGGGGACAGTGCCGCCGCCGCTGCTCCTCCCGCCATTCAGGCCATCAAGCAAGAAGAGAAGGCCACATATGAGTCGACTGTCGAGGAGGAAGAGGAGGAGGAGGACGACGACTACTGGGATGAGGAGAAAGAGCGAGGGGCGGACAGTGATGGGGAGGTCTGTGGGGAGGCGTCGGCATCGGCGGCCGTGCAAAAGAAAGGTGTGACTGGGAAAACACAGTGAGAGAGACACACAATGACGCTGCCTCCTCCTCCAGATCAATGAGCTCACTCCTAGCAATATCTCCTCCCAGAAACCTCACAGAATTAGGCTCTTATACAACATGCATATAGTCCATATTTACATAAACTGTACATGTGGACTAAAAGGAAAATGTGTTCAGATCAGAACAGGAGGAAAGGAATGGGAGAAGCAAAAGCACTAAATGTCAGCAGGTTGAGGAGAGCGCCATGAAAAGTCACTGTGCCAAAACGAGACTGTCTAAAAGATATTTCAAAAGTGTTTCGTCCACGCAAAGAGGAACAAGAGGCGGTGGACAGAAGGAAATGCACTCCTCCGCTATATAAGGGCTATGCTTTGTATAAAATTGATGGTAAAAAAACACGGCAACATCAGAACTCTACGTGGTGTCTATTTGCCGCAGAACGTCTGCTCAGAATTCCTTTTATTACCATTCAAAGATACGCTACTTATTTTTTTATTGTATGGTTTTTAAGCATGTACACGTTTCTGTTCTGTCTTTATGCCTGTTTGTGGGACTCTGTGTTGCTTTTTGTGTATTTTCGCTCAGTCCTGCTCACATTTGACTGGACGTTTTTTTAAGCTTTAATTTTATGCATTTCTGCTTTATTTGACACAGTGAAGAGCAATTTAGCAAGAAAGGAAAGAAAGCAATATCAAAGAGAGAGCAGGTCATGAGCAGGACTCAAGCACATGGTATGTATGTTAGCCTTCCAGTTCGTGAAAGTCTTGGGGTTAAAACATCTGAAAGCAAATAAGAGCGAGAGATTCTTGTAATTTTAACATCCAAATAAGATTCTAACAAACAACGTAAACCAAACGCAGTAAAAGACCTCCACCTCTGGACAAAAATACAATAATCCACTAATACTTGGACTAAAGAATCTGCAGGGTAGATTTAATGTCACCACGTAATCTCAGGTCAATTCAATCAGGGCCATGTCTCACCTGTCAATACAGTATTTTCTGAGATAAGAATGTTAAACTGTTGAATGGTGCCGTTGTCATGAATGGAGCGACATAACAGGGCAACATAGCAAAGGTGCAGGTAAGCAGGTAAGATGTGATTTTGTAGGAGAGAGCAAAGAATCATATAACAAACAGACACAACCCTCAAAAGCAGAAAACCTCAGGTGTGTATGTGTGTGTGTGTGTGTGTGTGTGTGTGTGTGTGTGTGTGTGTGTGTGACTGCCTGACAAAGAGCATTTACCAATCGACAGGGTGTAATGTTACCATCAGTACTGCAACCATCCACAGAAGCCCCGTTATTAGTATGTGACAGATGCAAATCAAATGGGTGTCGTAGCAAAAAAAAAAAGAAATCACTCACCCAAAGACATCTGGTGGACAGCAGGACATTGATGCCAATGCAAGCTGACCAAGAATCACATGATCAGTTTTAACTCACAGCAATAAATAAATAATAATAATGATCAATTTCACTTCACATATCTGAGGTTGCAGCCGTTCAACATAATCCACACGAAACAAAACAAATGCTTTATATTGTGTGACGTGTCTGCTGAAGCACATAGTTTCAAATGATGCATTTTCATGTGTGCTGTATCAAATGATGCGAAACATAAATGGATTTTGTAAAATAAATACTTATAATTTGTTTTTCATTGAGACTGTACAACTTTTTTTAATACAAGATGTGTCCAGTTGTCTTTATTTGTGTGATAAAAGTTGTAAGGGAAAAGATTCTCCATCAGCACGCTGCTCTGCTGTTCGTAATATAAAATGAGTTTGAAAACAGAAGCTAGTCTGTGACAGCTGAAAAAAATAGGACTGCATGTTTCTGATTGTGTGGAGACATTCAGTCCCTGAATGAAGCAGAGAAAGAGAAAGTGCAAAGAACACGTTTTCAGCAGAAAATGAGATCCTACATGACCATTGTGACAACACAGCAGCAGCTTTCAAGCAGTGAACGTATAAACTAGAGAATACCAGACCAAATAAAGCCATCAAGGACACAGAAGTTGATTTAAGTATTAAAGAATCAACGTTGACGCCATAATGATGTTTTTTAGACTGTTTAATGGTGATTTCGCTACCGATGGAAACATCAGTGCCATACAGTGTCAGTCAATTCTACACACTATGTTGTCTTGTATTTAAATATTTCTACATCACATAACCATGATATTTCAGGAAAAAAGTTTTCCTGTTTCTTTTATCGTTTTCTTGATTTTGTTTCTGTTCTTGAATTTGAGGTGGTGCAATAAATAAGCCATGAACGAGGCCACAGAGGTCTCAGCTCTGCACATAGATATGTGAGTGAAAACAGGACAAAGAAAGAAATAAAATGTTTGGGCAAAAACAAAACAACGGTAATTTAAAAATCCATTAGTGTGATTGATTTGAAATATATTCACTTGTGTTGTGTGATGGAGGAGATTTAAATTACTTTTGAAGCTGGAACCATCTTAAATCTGTAAAGCTCTTTTAAGCTCTGTTTTGTTTTGTTTTGAATTGATGTAGAGCCTTATTTTTTATAAGATATAACACAATCTCATTATCATGCAAATATCTTGTCTCCATGTTCAGATTCAGGCACCTCATGAGTTCTTTTTTTCAATTTGATTTGTACCAAAAAGCTCTGAAACAAACACACACGCACAGAAACACAAAGACTGGGCTGAGCTGTTGTTGTTTTTACATTTTTATGAAAAGTTAATACTATTTTTTGCTTATTTGTTGCTTAATGGTTTGCTTATTTGATATTTGATGTTGTCTTTCTTGTATTTTGATAAAGGCGCTTTTTGTTCTCAGACCTTTCAGTGTCCAGTCGTCTTCTTCTTTGCCATCAGTTTGCACATATTTACAGGTACAACCTTGGAATGGAAACTACCACACCAGTCAGAGTTGAAATACTGTCATTTTGCATGTAATGTCAATGTTTTTGATGGTTAGTCTGATATAACACCGTCTGTCAAGCAGAAGACATTTGATAAAGAGTATCCAATCATGGTTTTATAGCAACTATGTGTAGAATTCAAAAACTTTGATGCCCCCTACTGGTAGTTTAAAAAAAAGACAGTAATGCAGTGTCCCACACAGCATCCACATTTCATGACTGTGACTATGAAGGCCAGTAGTTACTGTTTGAAAGACATAAACATGACAATACAGTGTTTGATTATTGTAAGATAGATTTCATACTTGGTTCTTGGGTCTTAATATCTGTGCATAGAGGAAGTTGTTTCACTTCAACAAACACGACACAGCGACACTTCAGTATTTCTGTACCGTAAGACAATATAAATATGTGCCTGCATTCCTTTAAAGTAAGACTTCACACATCAAAATACAGACTGCGCCCAACATGTATTTATCATATTTTATTAAAGAGCTTCATCCCTCCTGCAGAGGCTAAGATCAATAAACAAAAGTACCATAAATAATCTTTCATGTTCTTCCAATCTGAAATCTCCTGAACTGAACATTTCACACTCATCTGTAACACACACCCACACATTTGACACAGTTTCAGGATTCACACTTACATGCAAAGGTTATGGGCTGATATGCCACCAAAACACGATGTATTGTTATTAACTCAACTTAATCACGGCATCATTTAACAGTTTTCTCACATCACTAGCATCATATCTTCATTTTAATCTACTAAAAAGCTGCAAAATCTAGGAATTACACATAGAATCAAAATGAATCATTTTAAAAAGAAAAAGAAAAACTCAGCCCTTGTAAGTAAAGTAAGTACGCAAAAAAGGAAACAGTCTGAACTCTTAAGACTTAAAATTGTGCCATGTTTTTCTTTGAATACAGGCATCCATGAGTGACCACAAATATGACCTTTGTGAAGGGCATTTTATCCATAAACAGCTTCAAAACAACAACAGAATTATCAATAGAATTACAAACATCACTAGGTTTCCTAATGACCCACATACAGTACGTTAAAGCGGTCTGTCCTCCATCCATCCTTCTTCCTGTTACCACATGGGGGAGTCGGCCAGCTTACTGCAGAGGAGAACAGAACTGAATGTTTGTCAGAAGGAACCAGAAAATACTCTCCCCCACTGATCCACTGCTTCTTAAACATCAAATGATTTTATTATCGCTGCTATTTTCACTCTTATAATGTTATTAACACTGTTATTTTTACTCTCCAGTGCTGTGACTATTCTCATGAGAAAAGAAAGTGTCCAGTAAGTGGAACAACAGCTTTCATAAAACAAGTGTGAATTAAATCACCAAATGACATTACAGGAAATATGATTCCAATCTTGGAGGAGTGAAAAGGGTGTGTGTTGTGTGACTGGAGATGTCACCTCAGGACAGGGTTGACGAGTTCTTCTAGGATCAGCTGCTTCCCTTCACCAGCTCGGGGTTCACAGTCCTGCCGCTTCTCATCCTGATTTAACAGACAGAGGCAGAAGTGGATGTAAGTATTTTCTGTCGTTTAATAGGTGAGAATCAGTGACATTTCTATGTATCCCCAAATATAATCTGTCAATTGATCAAAAAATATAACAGCGAAGGAGTCGTGACCAAAGGGGCAACAAATGTTAACTGGAGAGTTCTAGGGTGCAGAACAACTTTTGGTCAGTCATCTTTTTCAGTGAGGAACTCGAGTGAAACAACATCTTAAACAACAACAACAAGATGGGAATACTGAACACACTGAACACTGAAAAAGATTCATCAGTTAAATCGATGGTTACACACTTACACATGACATCAAACCTGTATGTTAATGTACAGTATACACAGTCATATAGAATACATACATACAAAGACACATTCATATGCACATGTACACAGTCTCATTTATCTGTCCTGCTGTTTTTATCCCAAATATGATTCTATTATTTATTCATTAGCTTTAAACATAGTTTTAAAAGCCTCACCAGGGGCTGCACATTAGCTTCAGCCAGACGCCCTACATACATTACACATACATTGCTTATCTGTATGTATCAATATGTATCTGCATAGACCCTGTTAAATATACAAATAAATATATAGATAAATGAGATGTATATCTTAACAATAATAAAGTTGTATTCATTTTAAACATTTTACCGCTACATATTTGTAAAACAAGGCTTGATTGCACATAAATAAGAACATTTTAAATTGATCTAATATGAGCGAATGTATTTATGTATAAACTTTTTTCATCTTATAACAAGATTGTTGGTCATGAAGCAGAAAAGTGGGCTGATTTGTAACTGTAATCTGTGGTTTATAAACCTAATCATACAGTATTTTTACTCAGGATATATTCAAACAGAAGTAATGGTCAAATAATCAAGTGAACAAGTTAACAGAGATACTCACAGATATTCATGGAAGTTACATATTGTGATGGACAAAACTATATATAAATGTTTAAGGAATTCCTTATCTCAAACTGTGGCGAACATCAAGAAATATGTGATATATTTGATTAAATGTATCAGTGGTTCCATGTTTGTACTTTCAAACCTAATTTAATTAAATAAAACACATTTTCATGGCCTGTTTCTGCCTTAATCCCAGGTGTTCAACATCAGAACTGGAGCAAACACTTACAGAACAGGGGAAACTAGTCAAATGTTTACCCTCTCAGGTCTGTTTTAGCACTGACTGCAGGTGGTGTTAATCCTTGTTTCGTTTATGTGTGAATTGGATGGCATACCTGTGTGTCAGAGGCTGATGTGTCTTCTTCGCTCTGGATGTGTGTCTCAGCGGGGATCTCAGCTCCGTTGGGTGGTTCCAGGAACAGAGGCGAGCAGACTGATCTCGAGGAAGTATCCTTGTTAACCTCAGAGGAAGAGTCAGGAGCTGTTAGAATCAGTGAAGACTCTGTTAGTGCGCTCCTCATTACAGTGAAGTGAAATAGCAGGGCTGTGTTCTCAGAGACTTTATTACTCACAGATGGATGTGGGAACGTCTCCATTTGATTTAGTTTCTGGCCCAACCCCAAACTTCTGCTCTAAGTGACGGATGTATTTCAGCATATTCTGTGAATGTCCAGTTTCAAACCCATAGATCTGAAGATTTAAAGGAGAAAGAGAAGAAAAGCTGAATTTATTAAGTATATATGAGTAAATTCCAATTTGAACATTGGTGTTGTCCTGTCTCCCTGCCTTTTTTGAGTTTATGGTATAGTTATTTATTTATTTTATTATAGAAGATATCGTTATTAGCTGAAGTTTTCATCCAAATTTAATATAAATTTCAACCACATTTCGGCAAAAGAAAATTCAAATTAATGCGTGTTTCCATCTGCTGCCATTCAGCAAATATTTGGAGTTACTTCATCAAGATAAACAGCTGGTGGCGCTATTTTTCCAGTCAGGGCCATTAAAGCATTTCAGGGGAAATGGGTGAAAAATAACGTAGAAAACACGATGTAAATATGACATTTCTGTTTGTTCCATGTATTCATTTTAGGAGCGTTACAGTCTCCTCATCACTCCAGTGGAGCGAAAACGTTTCTATTGCACTTTGTCGCATTTTGCTTTTATCGATACGCCACGTTTTCCACCTCAGCCAAGTGTAAATATTTCGAGATTTTCCCAAATTTTCTGCATTTCCACTCAAGTTTTTTATGCACAAATTGAAAATGTGAATAAAAACGTGGAATCCTGAAACATATGACTTTTTTCAATTATACAAGGTCACAGCGAGTCAGTGCGCCTTCAGTTCTGAGTTGCATCGGGTGATTGGACCCCTTTATGCCTAATTTTCAACTCTAGTTATTTTTCATTACTCTTCTTTTTGTGTGTCTTTTGGCTTTGTTTTGGTCATTTTTGTGTTTCTCAAGTAAACAATAAATCAAATTATGGAGGAAATGAGGATGAACAAAATATGTAATTTTTTTTTTACATTTACACATTTCACAGGGGTCAGAGCACAGAATGCAGCTTCCATGACACATAATTGGAAATTGCAAAAGAGGAAACTGATGATGTGTTGATATATTCAGGTGGAGTCAGAGCCCTTCACTGAAAGATCCATTAATATGGATATATTATAAAGAAATATAAGATGCAGATGTGGTCTAGTGCGGAATCCGTGCCTGTTTGTCCAGCTGCTGCTCCTCTCTCTCCCTCTCAGACTTCCTCACACTGGCCTTCAGCTCTTGCAGCTCTCTTTTAGCATCGCTCAGCAGCACCTGCAGGGGGCAGCAGTTTTATACTTAGACCATCTGAGCACCAAACATCTGAACTGGTTCGTCCTCTCTCCCCCTGAAGATAACATGACGGTGCGAGGAAATGTTTACTCACTGCACTGTTCATGGAAAGTCTATTTGTGCCTGTATGTGAGCAGCCTAATAAAAGAGCTGAGCTGAACTTTGGCACGGTTCTCCAGTTTCCAAAAATGTAATCTGAGCGAGTGATGATGCAGATTAGTGGCACACGAGTGGTTATATTTAGAGATGACTGTGTTTGTGCGCGAAATAATAGTGACTGCCATGTTCTTTGATTTACTCACTTTATTGCAATCCCTCTCTCTCCCAAGTTCCACCTCTAGTTTCTCCCTCTCCATCCTCTCCTCCCGGAGCCACTGCTCCTTCCTCTGCACCTCACCGCTCAAGTCTTGTAATTTCTTTTTCTCAGTCTGCATCAAAAACACAAAAACAAGTTTAACAGCAAAGTCAAATTGACACATAGGTCATGAATCACACTGTCTCTCATCCTCACTTCTGCTGCATGTCTATAAGCCTCTCTCTCCAGGGCCCAGTTGGCGCGCTCCTCCCTGAGGACCAGGTTCTCCTCAGACAGCTGCAGGGTGAGCTGGGCGACTTGCAGGCGGGCTTGGTGCAGCTCGGTGTGGGTATGACCTTGACGGGTTCCCAGCTCCCTCAGCTCCCTGCGCAGGCACTCAGCTACATGCTCACTGGCCTCCAGACGCTCCTGCAGCCCGTGTACCTCTGCCAGAGAAGCCTCATTCTCCATCTGCAGAGAGAAAACAAAAATAGAAATGTTTATTTTAGATGGCACTATTCTGGCCTAAAAAAGAAGAAACTGCCTCCTAATTAATGCAGTTAAGTTGTTCTTACTCCCACTGTTGACAAGATGATGGTTAACTGTCTAAATCTGGACTGGTTCCAATTGTTGTTTGTCTCCTGTCTTCTGTGACTAACCTGAGTTTCACAAGAGAAGAATTAAACCACTCACCTGCAGAGACTTTCTCTTTTCCTCATCATGTTTCATTTGTTTGGACATTTTCTTTAATCTTTCCTTCAGCCTGTGGAAAATTAGATTAGTTTTACACCCAATAAATATACAAAGACAAATGATGAAGCATAATATATGTTTATAACACTTGCCTTTCCATTTCCACATTTTCCTCTTTCTCCTTGTCAGTCAGGACCTTGATTTCATCCTCCAGGTCTTTGATTTGCTGCTGACTCTCAGCTTTTTCATCCAAAAGTTTACTCAGTTCAGAGTTTAGATTTTCCTGACTATATTTCACATCCTTAAAATGTTGTGGAGAGAAGAGACAAAATATTATAGATTGTTTTTCATGTGTTTGTTCCATTGACCAGAAACTTATTTGCAATACATTTCAGCTCTTACTGAAGGCCTGAAGGCCTGAAGGCCTGTCCTTACCTCATGTTTTCCCTTTATCTTTTTCAACATCTCACACTGGAGCTTCACGTTTTCTCTAAGCTCTGAAATCTCCTCCTGCATCACTTCTCTCTCACGTTCCCACTCCATCTTTGCTTTTTTGCTCTTCTCTTTCTCCTTCTCGGCCTCCTTTTTGGCCACATCCAGAGCCTGCTGTAACTCTGCTTGTTCTTTCTGGCATTCTTCCAGTCGACTCTGTTCACAAACGTGGAGAAATAATACTGCTTATTATTTGTTTTCGGTACAACTTTAATGCTTATTTCCTATGTTTGTACTGTTGGTACTGTCAGTATTACTATAAAGGGAAGTGTTGCTCATGTAGCACTGCAGTGCTGGAATTTTCTCTTCTCACCTGCAGCAGCTGAGCTCTTGGAATGACCAGGAGCAGCTCTTCCTCTCCATCCTCCTCATCTTGCTCCTCTTTCAGAGTCTCCAGCTCCTCCAGCGGCTTAGGGGCACAAAAAGTGAAGGGCCGACTACGGGCGCAAACCTCTCCCTTCTTATCCACATACACAAACTGGTACTCCGTAGCACTGGGGCGTGGCAGGTAAAATGCTGCATGAAGTAGACATTTCCTATTATATTTTAGCCATTTATTTATTTATCTGTAATGTGATGTTTTACCAAGTATAATTAATTAAAAGAGAATAAGACATTATTACAAAGACTTTCAATTAGCCCTGAATGACCTGCACAATTGAACTTGAAATTAATGTGAAAATACAGTGAGTTTAACTCTGATGTTTCTGATTTATTTAACCACTGTTCCAAGAAATTTCACAGCAGCAATTTAAAGTTGCAGTGCACATAATTTATTGGCATCTAGCAAACGGACTTGGCAGAAATGGAATATAATATTCATAAATATGTTTTAATCAGTGTATATGTGAGGGGTCAATCAATATCAGCAAGATTGTTTATATTTGTTATCGGGGGCATTCCCTACTGTTAAATCAGAGATCCCCCCCCCCAGTTTATTTTCTTGTGTAATTAAGTTTAGTTTAACAGGTTAATTTGCATATCTTAATTCTTCTGAAGCCTGCAGTAAGGTGCCGCATTGCTGGATTTTGTGTGAATGCAGCCTTACATGTAACCTAGGTGTATGATCGGTACTAACTTACTTGGTTTCACCATCGTTATATTACAATTATTAATTTTACATAGCCACAAATAGATAAATTACCTCATCACTATGCATCCTGCAAACAGCTGTGTTTAAAAAAGAAAAATAGTATTAAAAATAAGTAGTGTCTTTCTTTCACTCCCTTCCAAAACAAATGCACGCACTAGCCAGATCAAGATCTTTACGACACAGGGCAGTGGCACTCATGAGAAATGTGGTGCTCTCATGAAAAATATGAAAGGCCCTCTCTAGAGCCAGTGTTTGTTTTGTCTGTTCTGGGCTACTGTAGAAACATGGCGGTGCAACATGGCGGGCTCCATAAAAGAGGACCCGCTCCCTATGTAGATATAAAAGGCTCATTCTAAGGTAATGAAAACACAACGATTCTTATTTCCTGGTGATTATACACTAATGAAAACATACTTATGAATATTATATTCCATTTCTGCCAAATCTGTTCTGCTACATGCCACTAAATCCAACACACTGCACCTTTAAATCAGTGTTTAAGGTGAAAAAGGTCAAGTCCTACATGAAGTGTACTCGAATTATGTAACAGCAAGATGCCACAAACAAACCCTTCATATTTTCTGTGAAACGTATGGCTAAATTCTTACCCTGAAATAGTGCACAGCAGTTGACATTGGTTCCTTCAGTGTAGCCTTCAGGAACAAGTGCCCATGTGTAAGTGTGATACTCTTTCAGTGAAGACCAGCCCACCTGTGGCATGATAGCAAACACACATTTTTAAGCCACAAAGCATACACCAATGCCCAATCACTGCCTTTGGACACCAAGAATAACTAATGGTTTCTTTGGTTTTGTGCCACTAAAGCAGGTGATTCTACCTTAAAAATCCCTATCCAGTCAGTGCTGCTCCACTGATGGTCAGAGGTCAAACTGTAGTGGCACTCCACTCTGGTTTGGGGGAAGTACAGTTGCCCCACATTTCGAAACACCACCGTGGACTGTTTATCCATGGTATTAGCAAGCTGTGCTGTTTAGGAAGAAAACATACATGGATCCAGTGATCCAGTTTCAGTCTGGAGGAGAACAGCTGATGAAAGGTGATAGCACAGTCAGTTCAGGAATGCAGCGTGGTCATAACACCAGTCGCCTATGGCCTCACAATATGTTTATAAACAACAAGCTCATATACCTCCTGAGCACTGAGGTTACAACATGTAACTTGTAAAAAACTGGACATATTCAGAGGATTCTTTGTCATTCTGAACATTGTAAGGATTAGTCTTTTTTCATTATTTCAACAATAAAAATGATCAGTTATCAATCTGCATCATAATTTATGTCAAAGTCTTATTGAAACACAGGTTTTAGAAGTAGTTATTGATTGTAAAATGAGTCCTTAGCCAACTAATAGCTCTGATTTATATTCCAATAACATCTTTAATGATGTTTTCCCATTTCTAATATTTCATTCCTAGAAACCACAAACCCGACATCACTGCATTCATAAAGTACATAGTCAGCACAAATAAAAAGGCAAGATTGTATGCTTAATAATAATTTATCTTAAATGCTGGCAGTTAATACACTTCTTATTCACAAGTTAAGAGATAAATCTTTCTTAAGTGCAGTTCTATATGTTATGATTAAGTAAACATGTAGTTATGAGAACAGTTAGTCACTTTATGCTCGGGTTTAATGAATTAATCAACCTGTAGTGTGTTTGTTGGTATGAATCCTACCTGATTCTGCTGAGAAATTAACGTGATGCCTTTTCTGCTGCCTCATGAAGGACAGAGCTGTACATCAATGTGTGGACAGTGACGAGCAATCCTGTTAGGTGCAAGAGTTTCACAATATATCCTGTAGCATGTGGACCCCCCCCCCCAGACTCATGGGAGATGCAGTTCATGAGTGCACAGCTCATCACAAGATAAAAACACTGCTGCAGACTTCAACTCTCGTCAGATGACACAGGATCTGCTGGTGGTGGTTGTTGCTCATTTCAATTCTCAGTATTGGCAGAGGAGGGGGTGACGTCTAGGGGGGAATTCTCCTCGAGGCTAAACATTTCTCCTTCTCTCTAACAACAACTTAAGGGAGCCCACTGCTCTGAAATCACTGAAACATACAAAATCAGCAGAATCCCCAAATCAAGAGCAGATATCCACAATGAGGTGCAAAGACCTCACTTGAAAGTGAGATTCATTTATGCTGCATTTATTTCAAACTGCTCTGAAAATACTGAAGCAGTGACAGACGTATGTTGTCTAAAATCCATGAACCAGTGCCATGTTTAATTCATCTGAATACAGCCTACATATATAATATTCTATGGGCCTTTTTCTCATAAAATATGTGATTGTGTAAGACATGTGGTCCCTCTTCTGAACACCTGGTGGCAGTGCAGTTACAAACCAACATTCAAAAAGTGAGTGAAGGTTTTTGTGTTTAGAGATTCACATCCACAAAAGTACACCCAAAATCACAAAAACAGATCCCTAAACATTTTCATGGCAGACAATTTGACAACTAAACATTTACTGCTAAACTATTATCAGTGTATTAAACCGGTGGTGTAGATGAATGCAGGTCAGCAGGTTGCTCTGATGGCAAGTGGTGGACTAGAAGCAATTTTCGGTGTCAAATTTAATCTCCAACATGTAGATTAAGAAACAACTGAGGCTTAAATCACCAGTTGTTATTTCTGTTAAAAATTAAACATTAACTGCTTTTGGCTTATTGGCATGTTTCACTAACATGCTAAAAATTAGCATTAGTTGTCTGTAGGCCTTCATCTATGGAGCACCACTGGATGAAAATTTAAAAAAAAACAAACATATTTCAATATTCTGTCTTTATTTAAACACCAAGCTCTTGATTTCAAGTGCTCAGCACAATAATACACAATATTGTAAAAAAAAAAATGTGATTAAAAAAAAGACATTTAAAAAAGAATACAAATGAATCATCTTGTACAGTGGTCCAACATGAACAGTGCTTACAACTCTATTTTTACAAAAGCTTCATTGTCATGACAGGATTTCTGAACTTTGTAATGTAACCAGTCAAAGCTTACAGAAAGTAAGTTGTGTATTCTTCTTCAGAGGAATATCACAGACTAGTTCTGTCCGTGATTGTTAGACTATGTAAGCTAATACATTTTGAAGGTCAATTATGTATAATATGTGCAACAACATCACTGTATTATGAAATTCCTTTTTCATTGTTATGTTTAGAAGGTGTTTCTATAGAGCTCTTCTCTATACAAGACCAATTACATGAAATTTCTTTTCCAAAATACAGTCTATCAATACCAATTAAAAATGCGTAAACACTGAATATTCACAAACAGCCTGAGCTTATACTTTGGGTATAAATGTATACATATATCCAGCATTTATTATGTTTACATTAGTGTAGAAGTATTTCTGAAGGTCCCAAATCCTAGTGCAATGCTCTGTCCACTGTCCTATAAAGCAAAGAAATCTAAAAACAAACAGATCTTTACAGTAGAAGAAAACATTGAAGTTGATGAACAGATGTGTTTACAGCATGAGCGATGACAGAGGTGGAAGGCATTAGTGTATTAAAAACTCATTAGAACATTCTGCATATACCGAGTCTCTTGTTGGAACTCCTTGCATGCTGATCCATTGTCCATTGAGGGATGGCAATCCACACTACTATTGATAAGGCTAAGGAGGCTGATTAGCTGATGTGTTGTTCAGCAGTGATAGGACACCGAGTTCTGCCAGCTTGGCTTTGGCTATTGCCTCCCAGCCCTTATTGGCTTGTGGGTTCCTGGGGGACGGATGCATGATGCCCTCAACTCGCACGTTAATACCTGCAGCAGTCAGAGCTCGCCGTGCCCGCTGCTCTGCCACCCGTCCAACACCAATCACCATGGAGACGCCCAGAGCCTCCACCACCTGGCACAGCGCAATGTCACACAGCTTCAGGAGATGATCCCGCTCACCAGCAGGCAGCTCTGGGGGGGTTAAATTCTTCCCACTGGTACTCATGAAAATGAGTGGGCAAAGGTTGTGCACGAAGCAGTGGCGGAAGAACAGTGCAGGTTCACCACACAACTTTCTGAAGAAGCCCCAGAAACGTGCGCCACTCACTTCACTCTGAGGGCAGGCGAGCCCTGTGATCCGTCGCTTCGGATGCTCGTCTTGAGGATGACCGACCTCCCCTGTGATCTTCAGCCAATCGACAACTGACTTCACTTCACCAAAGGGCACCTGTGCAAAGAGGAGGAGATCATTTACCACCATAGGTTCATCTAGACACTTGGAAGGGGAGGGTGAGGCCTTATTTTTTCTTCCCACCCCCATTCCGTGAAGACCTGCCCCACTCTGTCTCTGATTGGTCTTGCACTCATTGCCTTTGTTGGTTAGATTTGGTTAGGTTTAGGCTTGAGGAGTGAGATGGTTAGGGTTATGGCAGAGACTGTAAAAAAAATAATGGACGTAGCCACCATCACGTCACTCTTTGGTTTGTGGACTCCCGTTTTCAAGTCTCGAGTTCAGCCTTTTGACCCTTGCCAGAGAGGGTGGAGCTGACCCTAACGCTAGCTGCTAGCTTTATTATTATGGTGCATTTTAAGTCTATGGTTAACTGTGATGTAATGCTAATTTTGGCTAGCAAAAACAGGCTAAAAACAAAATGTACTTACTGGAAAAACTGAACAGCTGACACCTTAAAGGGTCTCTTAGTACAACTGAAAGTTGAACAAGTCTTTTTTAGGCGACCAAAAGGTTACAATTAATTTTCATGAACTGAAAACACACTAAAATAGCGACAGCTACGCCTATACTACTATTCTAATCTGGGATTACGACACGTAACATACGTAACCAACATTATCGCCGTGATAACTACTTGTCAATCACAAGGTAGCTACGCCGTAAAGCATACCCTGCTTTAATGTCTATTTTACTCTAAATTGGAACATAATTTACAAAATGAACATCATGCTGTATTGAAGAGGACTTGAAAGTAGTGCTTGAGACCATCATTAGGAAACAGTTTATTGAGATAATAAATCAAGCAAGAAGTAGGGTAATTTTCTCATAGACTTCCATACAATCAGACTTCTTTTTGCAACCAATGGAGTCGCCCCCTGCTGGCCATTAGATAGAATGCAGGCTTAAGGCACTTCTGCATTGGCTTCACTTTTCAGACGGGGAGCTACCCACTTGGATTAGGGTAAAAATATCAGGGTCAGGGCCAACCAGAGGCAGAGTAGGGGTAAGGCTTCGCAGAATGGGAGGTATTCAGTTGGTTGCAATCTGGTACCTCACCGCTAGATGCCACTAAATCCTACAAACTGTCTCAGTTAAACTGGGCTTTGTTGTTTGGGTGAGATTCCACATCCATAGCCAATGAGCAGGCAGTGAATGCATCATCAAAGCGTTACTACTCTGTCCCAAGTTTATTTAAAAAGATGTACATATTGGTAAATCCTTACCCCTGTCTGTGCCATGCCGAAAGGTCCAGGATTCATCCCTAAAAACAGGATGCTTTGTCCGGCCCGACAGTACGTCTCCACGTAGCAGCGGTGGGTGTCCCAGGCGTACTCCAGCGGGTTGTAGATGTACCGGACAGGCTCGCTGAAGCTGAGCTGGCGGAGGTGGGTGTTCAGCTCCAGTTCAGCCTGCAGGAACCTGGAGGAGATGGTCATGTTGCCCTCTGGTACCGCTTTAAAACTCTGCTCCTTTGACTCATACAAAGGCAGCTCCTTCTCCTCCTCGCCATCCCCACAGGCGAGCTGACCCGCAGAGGAATTGTCAGCTAACATTTGTGGTTAAACGCGTATTAAATGGCTGATAAAACCGGAGCATTAAGGTCACGTTTTGCCAACTTCTTCTGTCAAGTTTCGACACTGACAACCGACTATACAAACGACTTTTTATGGTTTAGATTTTCATAAACACAATATTGTTCCACCATAGGAAGTGCTTTCTTCCTCTGCGTTTTTCTTCTGGTTACATTAAAAGCGGCTGCTGCCCTCCAAAGCAACACTGGTGTTATTACAGCAAGGAACTGTAGTTAGTGGAGTGTAATGTGGATGGTAGTACCTGTGATCAGTGACTTACACACATGGTGGACTCAACAGTGGTGGAAGAAGTACTCAGATCCTTTACTTAAGTAAAAAGACCAATACAGCAATGTAAAAATACTCCATTGCAAGTAAAAGTCCTGCATGAAAAATCCTTCTTATGTAAAAGGACATAAGTATTATGAGCTTGATATAGTTAAAGTATTGCAGTAAAAGTAGTGGTTTGGTCCCTCTGACTGATATATTATTATATATGACATCATTAGATTATTAATACTGAAGCATCAGTGTTTAAGCAGCATGTTACTGTTGTAGCTGTTGGAGGTGGAGCTAGTTTGAACTACTTTATATACAGTTAGCTAGTTTAGTCCTGTGGTTCCCAACCTAGGGGCTAGGCCCTTCAAAAGGGTCACCAGATAAATCTGAGGGTTTGTGAGATGATTAATGAGTGAGGAAAGAAGAAAAAACAAAGTTCTGATACACAAATCTGTTTTCAGTTTTTGGACTTTTTCTCTAATCTTTGATTTTTTTTGTGAAATATTGGATCATTTGAACATTTGTTGAAATGAAACCATGTGAGAAGTTTAGAGGGCAAAATCACTATTTGGTGGAGCTGTGAACAACTCATAGACATCTGAAATGTGACCCCGACAACACACTGCTTTTTGTAAGATGTCAAAAGCCAAAAAGGTTGGAAAACACTGGTTTAATCTTTAACAATGTGTTGAGCCAAAAGCATTTCATGTTTGATTTTGAACAGAAATAACAACAGCTTATTTAAGCCTCGGTGGTTTCTCAACCTACATGTTGAAGCGGAAATTTACACTGAAACTGAAAATGAGTGGGTACCTCTGGAAGTTGCTTCTATCAGCTATTGTCTGCTTACAGTTGTGTTAACAGGGATGTTGAGTAACAGTGGTGGAAAGTAACATAAATTTACTCAAATACAGTACTTAAGTGCAATTTTGAGGTACTTGTACTTTACTTGAGTATTTCCATTTTATACTACTGTATTATACCTTATACTACTACTGCTACTTTATACTTCCATTCCACTCCATCTTAGAGGGAAATTTTGTACTTTCTACTTCACTACATTTATTTGACAGCTTTAGTTACTTTCAGATGAAGCTTGACACAATGGATAATATAACAAACTTTTAAAATACAAGACCTGGTAGTGTTGGCATGTCTGCATGTAGGTTACCATGAAATGTGGTGCAGACATTACTGACTGACCTTTCATCTAGCCCCACTAACAGGTGAAAAATTCCAGTTCATTCATGATAGGATATGTCTACTAAAAGTCAATCTAACTTCAAATGAAGGGAAAAATATTAAAAATTAACTACTCCTCATTTTGCTGGGGACCATCATAAAGAATCCAAATTTAGGGGGGGGGGGGGGGGGGAGAAATATGTAAGCTATGAAAAATTTGTCATATTGACCCTCTTGTTTTCTTCAAGGAAAGAAACAAAGTGAAACCAGCCCCTCTGCTGTTTGTTGATAGGATCCATCTGGTTTGAATACTGAGACAGACCACTGATCATCAAACTCAATCAGTGAGGAGCAGAGCAAAAATCAAAGTTTCTACTGGCTATCCCATATATCCAGTGCCAGTGCTCAGTGACATTATCCATAATCACAAACTATTTCTGGGTATATTGATTATTGGATCATTTTCTTTGATAGGTTTGTGAGGCAAGACAAATTTCTGGCCTGACACTCCTTTTTTAAATTTAGTTAGAAAAATACAGTATGTAGAGGGAATAAGGCCCCTCCTTACTAAATGATGACTGACTATTGAGGCCTTTTGTTACTTCTGTGCTGTTGGGTTTAATTTTCTGGTGTTGGTTATTTGTTATGTCTTCAAGAAAAGGAGAGGAATCTTTGAATTAAACAAAGATATACAGAAAGCGTGGAAACTCTGAAACTGTAAACAATAATGCAGGAGATGATAAGTGAGATATAGGAAGACACGTTGGTAAAGAGAATAAACAAAATAGATGTAATGATGACTGAATGATGCAGTATAATTATTCATTGATACATTTATATTTATTCAAAGCTTTTAGAATCATGTCAATTTTAGCGCTTGGACACTATCTCACAACACAAACAATGGTCTGTGTTGTAAGGGTTATATACAATTAAAGGTGCCCACTGCAAAGAAAAAAAGCAATATCAATGCCAAACCCCTCGGATTCAGACACCTCCCTCCAGTGGGAAAGGAAAAACTTCCCAAAAACCCTCTAGCGGGAAAAAAGAGGGAAGAACCTTGGTTTAAAGATCGCACAAGAGGGCAGGTGCCAAGTGGATTAAATGCCAAAGAAAATCTGTATCAGTAATAAGAAATTTAACAAGTGTAGCTTTTGCTTCTGACTAATGTGTTGACTTAAACTAGAGAGGAAAGGTTACCAACAAATCACCCTTGTAATGTAATATTTCCTACACTCAAAGAGTGAATAATACTCCATAATGGTGTCAAGTCATGAGCGTTGAAAATATTCCAAGTTCTCTTCCACAGTACTCCTTCAAAATGTCCCTCGTGAATGACTAGAGAGGAGAGGTTACCAGCACATCACTCTCATTAGTGAGTCTTTACCACTCACTTCCCTATTTTTCTTATGTTGTCTTGTCCAAAGAAATATCTCCAAAAAATCCAGGTCCCATAGTACATACATCCAAAAACAAGCTCAGACTTCTATCCTCAGATGTCCTCAAGTGAAAAAACTAAGCATAAAAAATATTGATAAATACTCCATAAAAGTGTCACGTCTTCAATATTGAAAATATTCCAAGTTCTCTTCCACAGTACTCCTTTAAAATGTCCCTCGTGAATGACTAGAGAGGAGAGGTTACCAGCACATCACTCTCATTAGTGAGTCTTTACCACTCACTTCCCTATTTTTCTTATGTTGTCTTGTCCAAAGAAATATCTCCAAAAAATCCAGGTCCCATAGTACATACATCCAAAAACAAGCTCAGACTTCTATCCTCAGATGTCCTCAAGTGAAAAAACTAAGCATAAAAAATATTGATAAATACTCCATAAAAGTGTCATGTCTTCAATGTTGAAAATATTCCAAATTCTCTTCCACAGTACTCCTTCAAAATGTCCCTCGTGAATGACTAGAGAGGAGAGGTTACCAGCACATCACTCTCATTAGTGAGTCTTTACCACTCACTTCCCTATTTTTCTTATGTTGTCTTGTCCAAAGAAATATCTCCAAAAAATCCAGGTCCCATAGTACATACATCCAAAAACAAGCTCAGACTTCTATCCTCAGATGTCCTCAGGTGAAAAAACTAAGCATAAAAAATATTGATAAATACTCCATAAAAGTGTCACGTCTTCAATGTTGAAAATATTCCAAGTTCTCTTCCACAGTACTCCTTTAAAATGTCCCTCGTGAATGACTAGAGAGGAGAGGTTACCAGCACATCACTCTCATTAGTGAGTCTTTACCACTCACTTCCCTATTTTTCTTTTCAAATAAACACTTGTCTTGTCCAAAGGTTGGACCTGAACTAGAGGGAAGAGGTTACCAATGCCAAACCCCTCTGATTCAGACACCTCCCTCCAGTGGGAAAGGAAAAACTTCCCAAAAACCCTCTAACGGGAAAAAAGAGGGAAGAACCTTGGTTTAAAGATTGCACAAGAGGGCAGGTGCCAAGTAGGTTAAATGCCAAAGAAAATCTGTATCAGTAATAAGAAATTTAACAAGTGTAGCTTTTGCTTCTGACTAATGTGTTGACTTAAACTAGAGAGGAAAGGTTACCAACAAATCACCCTTGTAATGTAATATTTCCTACACTCAAAGAGTGAATAATACTCCATAATGGTGTCAAGTCGTGAGCGTTGAAAATATTCCAAGTTCTCTTCCACAGTACTCCTTCAAAATGTCCCTCGTGAATGACTAGAGAGGAGAGGTTACCAGCACATCACTCTCATTAGTGAGTCTTTACCACTCACTTCCCTATTTTTCTTATGTTGTCTTGTCCAAAGAAATATCTCCAAAAAATCCAGGTCCCATAGTACATACATCCAAAAACAAGCTCAGACTTCTATCCTCAGATGTCCTCAAGTGAAAAAACTAAGCATAAAAAATATTGATAAATACTCCATAAAAGTGTCACGTCTTCAATATTGAAAATATTCCAAGTTCTCTTCCACAGTACTCCTTTAAAATGTCCCTCGTGAATGACTAGAGAGGAGAGGTTACCAGCACATCACTCTCATTAGTGAGTCTTTACCACTCACTTCCCTATTTTTCTTATGTTGTCTTGTCCAAAGAAATATCTCCAAAAAATCCAGGTCCCATAGTACATACATCCAAAAACAAGCTCAGACTTCTATCCTCAGATGTCCTCAAGTGAAAAAACTAAGCATAAAAAATATTGATAAATACTCCATAAAAGTGTCATGTCTTCAATATTGAAAATATTCCAAGTTCTCTTCCACAGTACTCCTTCAAAATGTCCCTCGTGAATGACTAGAGAGGAGAGGTTACCAGCACATCACTCTCATTAGTGAGTCTTTACCACTCACTTCCCTATTTTTCTTATGTTGTCTTGTCCAAAGAAATATCTCCAAAAAATCCAGGTCCCATAGTACATACATCCAAAAACAAGCTCAGACTTCTATCCTCAGATGTCCTCAAGTGAAAAAACTAAGCATAAAAAATATTGATAAATACTCCATAAAAGTGTCACGTCTTCAATATTGAAAATATTCCAAGTTCTCTTCCACAGTACTCCTTTAAAATGTCCCTCGTGAATGACTAGAGAGGAGAGGTTACCAGCACATCACTCTCATTAGTGAGTCTTTACCACTCACTTCCCTATTTTTCTTTTCAAATAAACACTTGTCTTGTCCAAAGGTTGGACCTGAACTAGAGGGAAGAGGTTACCAATGCCAAACCCCTCTGATTCAGACACCTCCCTCTAGTGGGAAAGGAAAAACTTCCCAAAAACCCTCTAACGGGAAAAAAGAGGGAAGAACCTTGGTTTAAAGATTGCACAAGAGGGCAGGTGCCAAGTAGGTTAAATGCCAAAGAAAATCTGTATCAGTAATAAGAAATTTAACAAGTGTAGCTTTTGCTTCTGACTGTAATATGTTGACTTAAACTAGAGAGGAAAGGTTACCAACAAATCACCCTTGTAATGTAATATTTCCTACACTCAAAGAGTGAACAATACTCCATAATGGTGTCAAGTCATGAGCGTTGAAAATATTCCAAGTTCTCTTCCACAGTACTCCTTCAAAATGTCCCTCGTGAATGACTAGAGAGGAGAGGTTACCAGCACATCACTCTCATTAGTGAGTCTTTACCACTCACTTCCCTATTTTTCTTATGTTGTCTTGTCCAAAGAAATATCTCCAAAAAATCCAGGTCCCATAGTACATACATCCAAAAACAAGCTCAGACTTCTATCCTCAGATGTCCTCAAGTGAAAAAACTAAGCATAAAAAATATTGATAAATACTCCATAAAAGTGTCACGTCTTCAGTGTTCTCCAAAATTCAAACCAAAATAAATCCTGCTTGCATCGCACATAAATCTATCAGCAAGCTAGGTCTTTCATCCTCAAATCTCCTTTAAGTGAAAAAGAGACATAGTGTCAGAAATATTGGACAGTAAACTGAATATTCCAAACACTATTGCTCAGTGCTACTTTAAAACATCCCTCAGGAGTCCTTACCTGTTTTTCTTTCCTTTTTGTCCTGTAAACACACAGGAAATGTCTCGACCAGCTGAGTGTAGAAGATGAATGTTGGTTGGGGTCATCCTGATGGTCTAGTCTGATCCTGTGTTTCTGTGCTGACTGCTCTCCTGAACTGTCCCTTGATCTCTTCAAGATTCCAGCCCTTTGATGTCATAAACATTCCATTCCATTCTAGAATGATGAGTCACAAATATTTGATGAGCTGCTCAAAACAATGACTATCAATACTTTACAACAGATATGATGGATATAAACACCTCTAAATCATATTAAAGTGTCCCAAAGTATCAGCCTCATGCTTAATTGGTATCTGGATGATTATGACACCTTAATTAATTATTCATGAGTAAGTGCCACCTCTTCCCTGCAAAGTTGAAGGATTGTTTTTTCCCCACCAGACACCACTTATAACTATACATAACATCTTAAATCTATAAATCTTACTCACCCAATTCAGTGTTTCCTTTATTTTCTTCACTGACATGTACTGACCCCATTGCATTGAAGTATCTGAGTCAGTTTCCTGGTGTATTTTTTTTTTTATCTCTGTCGCTTCACCTTTTAACTGTTGGGTATCTTCATGGCTTAATTAACCTGTTCCAGGGCCCTGGGCCAAAAATGTGCTGCTGGGCCGTGACTAGCCACTCACCTTACCTGCCCTCTATACAATGTGTATCCAGTTGTCTCCGAGTTCCTATTAAGTGAAGTGCAACCAGTCCTCCTATGATGGGGTGATAACTTTGAACCCAACTTTGTAACACTTTATTTTACAGGTTCTTTAATTTTATATTAATTTCCTTGAAATGTTCTGTGTAATTTGCAGGTATTTAACAGTTAACTTTTGGGACATTTTAAAGAAAGGGTGATGCATTGTACTATTTAAATTATAAGAAACACTGAAAAAGGTGTTGTATTCTACCCATTCATTATATTTGGGTTCATATGTAGTTGTTAACTTGTGAAAATCCTTAATAAATTAGATTCTTAACAATTGTTTAACAGATATACTTTTATTGTGTAGTTTTATGTGACAAACTACATACTAGTATATTAGATTCTTTTTTTAAAACTTGATAATGAGTGCATTTCCTATATAATACCAAATTACATAACAATTTCAAAGAAATGTCATAAGAATTAACAGTTACACATCAGCTACTTTTAGGAAATTATTGTAAAACATTCCTGAAAATAATGGATCTATACAAACACTGAAAAGTATTTTTTTTCTCTCTTAAAGAATTGTTAAGAACGTAATTCATTAAGATTTTTTGCAAATGAACAACTGCATATGAACACGAACATGACTGAGTACAAACACTTTTTCGTTTTTCTTATCATTTGTACCAAATTGCACCGCCCTCTCTGTAAAATGTCCTATAAATAAACCGTTACATTTATGCAAATTTCCAGGAAACTTGTATAAAATGAACAGACCTGTAAGATAAAGTGTTGCCCACAACTTTATTTAGGATCATGTACTTTGTAATATGAACTTAAATGATGCAGGTCTTTAAACTAGTATTTGACAAAGGGCCCCTCTACAAGACATTAAGATTGACCCAATAGTGCAGGACTCACTTTAGTTCATATCATATGTTGGAGATGTAAATTCCTTAACATTTTTTTTTATTAATTTGGTGAATCAATCAAACTACCAATCAATCAACCAATTGACATGCAGTGAACCTGGGGCTTTTGGGGCCTGTGGGGTCCTGGGGTATTTCTTACTTGGCTGGGAATCCAGCATTGAGCATCTTCTACAAGCTGTCACTGAGCAGCTCGTTGGGTGTGTTGTAACATCTATGGCCATTCAGATGATGATTATGATCCACCTATATCCCTCTGTGAGTCCACAAACACCCTGATGCTGGAGGAAGTTATACTTTTCATCCATCAAATGTGTTATCCTGTTATATATGGAACAGCACTGTTGTGTAATGTAAAAAAGGGAACATCAGCTCTGTGGAGTTTGCATGTTCTCTCTGTGTCTATGTGGATTCTCTTGAGGTGATCTGACTTCCTCCCACAGACCAGAAACATGCAGGTTAGGTTAATTGGTGACTCTAAATTGCCTGTAGGTGTGAGTGTGAATGGTTGTCTGTCTCTATACTATATGTTATAATTGAGCCCTGTGATTGACTGGCGAGCTCTCCAGGGTGTACCCCATCTCTCGCCCAATGTCAGCTGAGATTGACTCCAGCTCTC
The DNA here is from genome assembly GCF_910596095.1 of Thunnus maccoyii. NCBI lineage: Eukaryota > Metazoa > Chordata > Actinopteri > Scombriformes > Scombridae > Thunnus > Thunnus maccoyii. The sequence goes on along the minus strand of NC_056535.1, from coordinate 15,120,638 downwards.
CTGTCACCCTCTAGAGGATAAACTGTAAAGAAAATGGATGGATGGAACATTAGCTTAGCTGGTTAGCATCGATTTAAAAATGGAAGTCCACTTATCTGTGAATGGTTCATGTGTCTAAAATATACAAGGGACATTAGATTTGTTTTAAACTGGAATAGCACTAGTACAGTGAATAACTTGTACTATAAAACTAGCTGATAATAGTACCAAAACCTATACAAATGAGACATGACAGTCATTTTCACTTTATCATGCTGTTCTCTGCATTTTACCTGTGTGAAATAAAAAACATCAATTAAGTCACCCAGTAAACATACAATAGTCCTTTACAAATTCTTTTATTTCAGCATAATAGTAAGAAGCCTCTCCTCTGATTTTCATACAGTTGAAACTAATTGGATCACAAGGGTACATATTAGTTAGCCCATTTTACAATAATCATTGTAACATTTTTTAGGAAGTTATTCTTATGCACTCATTTTCCTACACAAAATAATCAATATCAAGATCCTATTTTAACTGAGGACCATAACTCTGCATGCAAGACTAATAAAGAAAACAACTAATCTGTGATAGCTACTGTTATGCTGTTGTTCATCTAATACCATTATCAATATAATTTACTACAAATACCAGGGACTTTGTATAAGAAAGAAAACATTTTCTTGTGGTACTACTGCCTCTAATGTCAAAATTACCGAACATACTGGGCTCTCAACTGTACTGATCCAAATTGTTCTGTCCGCCTTCTCTGTCAGTTTGAGGAGAAATAGGCTTTGTCTAGTACAGTCTGAAGGAAAAAAAAAAAATCCATCTTTTTTTCTTCCTTTCACTCCAGTGTTTACAATTTTATCAGAATAAAAAAAGGTCCTTGAAACAATCATCAAAAATGCGATGAGAAATTCTCAGACAAATAAATCATTTGATCTGTCTGAAAAAAAGAAAAAAAAATTAAAAATTAAACCTCAATCTTATAAACAAATGATCTGAGGCTCAAGGATTCTATTGCATTTTAACAATGAGATCGATAATACTAAAAACAATAAATGACAAAAAGGTATTAACAAGTGACGTCCACTATATACTGTATTGCCCTTTAGCCATTTTTAGTTATGTGCTCGTGCCAGCAGTTTCCCTTCCGCAGATTTTGGAATAGTGTTTCCAGAGCAAATTCATACATTTCTCAAACTTGTCCCTTTGCTGCCACTGAGTTTTCTTATGTTCTACCAAGTCACTTAAAACTGAATCCCATCTCTGTGCGCACTTTAACTGTCTGAATACCAAGGGATCATTTAAAGGAAGCTTCCCATTAATACTGGTAAAATATCACTTAACTCAGCAATCTGAACATGAACATCCTACAAATGAGAGACACTCTGGGATTTCACACATTTCCACATTCAGTCTAAGGCTGATGTGAACCTTTAAATAAAAAAAAATAAAAAAAAACAACAAAAACCCATCTTTCTGATCCAAATGAGACTGTTGTCCCCCAAAACCACCACTGATGGTGTCAGTCATATGCACCTACATAGCTGTGGCATCAAATGGTTGTCTTAATATGTACATGTGTTTGGCCTTGCAGACTAAACCTCCCAACATCACTGACATTTCTCAGTTAAACATTATGGATAGGCAAATTGCTCGCTCACCAGTCACAGAAAGGATCAAGTTTGAGAAATTATTCCACGGGCAGCAAGGAGGCCACGATTAACCGGCTCTCTGCTGCCTGACAGTCAAAAGACTTTTCCCACAGTACGATCAGAGTTCATCATAGGTAAAAGAAATTGTTCGTTACAATATTGTTTAGTACTACAATGATTATTTGTGTATCCGCACTTACTTAAGGCTAAACCCAATGACATGACAGACATCCATTATACACACCAACCACATAATATTTGGATAAAAAAGGCAATTGTTAGTGTGTTGCAGAGTCAAGCGAGTGTTGAGTCTGCTGTGGCCTGCGACCGGCCAAAGCACTGCAGTGGGAAACAATTCAGCACTACCGACTTCTTACGAGGACCGTCAAACTCCCAGGGGCTCCTTAAGGATTATATATTGTGTTACACCGTTATCAGTAACAATGACCCAAAATATTCATCATCATCATCATCAAAATACCACCTCTTTTGACAGGAGAAAACATTAGTCTGAAACAGTCAACATTCTGTAACCATGACAGCTTTGAGGGAAAGAAATACCATGATGATGAAAAGCTGTCTCGTCTTAGTAAATACATCTGATCCACAATAATAATAACAGTTGAGAAAAAAGGCAAAAAAAAAAAGAAAGAAAGAAATAAACACACTAAGGCCACAAGATTTTGTATACCCCCACTGATCTCACCATGTGAGAAATCTGTACAAACATAATGGGACTTCAAGTGGCCAACCTGCACTATTTTAGACCAAGATCTATGGACAGAGCTGGAAAGAGAGAGAGAGAGAGAGTTGTCTGCTGTAGTACTGGAGATCACCGTATAACACACTGTATATATACAGCTGCACTTACAATAGCAGGGACTCTAGCGGAGGACTTGCTCAGGCTGTCATCCTGTGCCATTTCCTGAGTGATCATCAGCATGTCACACATACGACACAGAACACGAGATACACAGGTGATACTCCTGTGACCCGACCCCTTCGTGTCTGACACAGAACTAGTCAGCTGCAGGCTTCTCTCTGATCATCCACTTATTGGAAGTCCTGGTTTACAATTATGTAGCACTGTTTGATATTACTTTTTTTTTTTTTTTTTTTAATAAACACACTCAGTTACTCAGGATTCCACTTAAACAGTGGCAACAAATTGAACCCGATTCTAATTTTTGCTTTCTTTTTGGCCCATTTTGTGGATTAAAAAAATTACCTCTCAAAGCCCCATAGTAAAACAATAATAAACATTTTGAATTATTTACACAGAGTAAGCATTAAAACTGAACCTCCTGTGCTGTTAAAGTCAGAAAACTCCTCTTGTTCAAATTATATTTAGACCAGACGCAGCTTACCAATAAAGAGTGAAATGTCTGGATTACTGACTACAAGTCATTATCATGGGAAAGTCCACCACAGGCCTAATGTCAGGTTGGTGCCTCCATGGTAAACATTATTTTAGCTGCAATGGCAAACAAGATCTGGTCCAAATGAGATATCAAGAGTGGTTTCCTTGCTTTACCTGAAAGGAAAGTTCAGTTTTATTTATTTTGACCTAAGTGGCAATGCTTCTGAGACAAAATGGGCCAAATAAGAGGCTCAAATGCTTTTCCTCACCACTGCATCCCATTTTGTTGCCAAGATGTCAGGATAAACAATACCCACTGCCCTTCCCGAGTACCACCAAATGCAGATATATTTGAACAACAATAAAAACTTTTTTTTTTTTGCAAAAAAATCAAACAGATTAAGTACAAAACCACTGGACCACTGTTCATCACAGAAAAGTCTCGTCTTTAAAAAAAAAAGGTGGGGGGGGGAACACAGTAAGAAGTCAACAAAACGAAAACACAAATGTCCCTCTGTCATTAGTAATCCCAAGACTGGAGCTGCAAGATCAGTCTGTGTTAGAGTGTGGTGCCACTCAGCACAGAGCTGAGAAGAAGAAACCCTGTGGCTTGTCCCGTCTCTGGCGGTGTTGTGGATGTAGGTAAGGTGGAATGTCAGACCGCCAGCCGACCTGGAGGGGGATGCATGGGACTCCAGGTTGGGGGTGCGGGCGGGGGTTCTTGGGGATATGGGCGCGGTTCGCAGCATGGCTGGTTCTCTACTTTCGCTACGCTGCGACCCTGGCACAACCGCCGATGCCGCAAGAGCCGGTCTGTCCGTGAAAAGTTCTTTTAAAGACACAAATTGGACACAGTTAATAACTTATCTGGGGGGGGGGATCTGTTTAAATAGTTTAAAAAAAACAACAGTAGTAAGTGTTATGAAGATTGAATTTAAACAATGAATGAACACCTTAAGTTTCACATTAAGGTCACTTTGCTTTGTTCAAACTTCGTACATACCTGCTGGCACCGTTCACACTGGTATGGCTTCTCCCCACTATGGACACGCTTGTGTCTCTCAAGGTGGTAGCGCTGGATAAACCTCATATCACACATGTCACAAGCAAATGGCTTCTCTCCTAAAAAAGCACACAAATACACAGTCAATGCATCAATTTTAGCCATTTGTACCAATAAACAGTGTGTAATTTTTACTTACTACTCTTTCTTTGAGGACTACATTTCCAACACTTACAAAAAGTTGGAAAAAAAAACTGCCCTATTAGTACATTTTTAACTATTTCCAATGGTAGTTTCAGCATCTGAATATTGATATTCTAAAAGGCCTCGTCATCAACTCATTATGTGTAGATCAGAGTGGAATTTCTCATTTTCATGGCCCAGATCTACGCAACATAGTGGCCCCAAAAACTGGGGGTATTTTTTTGAGGCTGGTTCAACATCCCATCAAATGACTTGACAATCCAAACTCGAGTTTGTTGTGACCCCGATGTGTTGAAAGCGCCAGAGCCTTTCTCATTGGTAAGGGTACGGTAAAGGAACGCATACCCGTATGAGTGAGGCTGTGTCTCTCCAGGTGGTTACGCTGAATAAACCTCATGTCACACATGGAACAAGCATACGGCTTCACCCCTACACACACAGAGCAATATATTAGCCCTACCTGCCACAAGTGCAAGAAATACATCTTTCAAGCTCAAGCTAGCACTAGGACTAAAATACTGGCAGAAATAATAACTAATACATTCTATGTATGTAATGTGCATTTCTTTTGTCAGAAAATAATATTGAAATATTCAGACATGCAACTAAGTCAATAAGTTAAACTGAGAATATAGCTGAGTCAGGTTTTTATAACAATATGGAGCTAAATATGTCTAGTTTCAAAGCAAAAAAACAAAAACAAAAAACACGTGTCAGATTATCATTTAATCACTGTATGTTTTGTCTGAACAAACATCAGTAACATTGTTACTTAACACTGCAACAAGACTGTTGCATCCTCTCACCTTTGGTGGTAATGGTTACATTATGCCTACATTTACACTGCAAAAACAGTAAAATAGTCAATGGTAATTGTGACATTTCTTTCAAACAAGGCTTTGAGTTTGAGTTTGGACGAACTTTCACTGGTTATTTAGTTTTCTACTAACTTTTTTTTCTCTAAAATGCTGTAAAATAATGATACTATATGAGACTTTCATTATTATGCAATTGAATGCCATAAAAAATGCAAAGTGCAGGGAGGGGGGTTATTGTAGAATTTGATGTTGTTTGGAAGTTCTGTGTTCAGTCAAAACAGTTCAACGGTCCACTCAGACTAAAGGCCAATTCATACTTTCAACGGTCGCGAGGGTTCGCATTAGTCCGTGTGATGTAAATGTCGTCATCTGCCTGTGTCCGCACGGCCTAACATTGGTCTGACTATACGCATAGCAAATACATCAACTGCACATGTGCTGGAAAAGCAAACGGGAATACCTGTCTTGTCTACTGTATGTATGTACTGTATTCCTAGTCTCATTGAGCGGATGCTTTTCTTTTTTTGACATTTTCTTGTTGTTCAGCAAAATAAAGGAACTCCTCCGCAGCATTCAGACTGAAAACAGCCCTGTGTAAAACAATTCAAGGGGCCGTGTTGGTGCAGGCGTGTTCTTTAAAGTGCTGGTAAGACAATGAAATATGATCCAGTAAGTCCGGTTGGAGTAACAGATTATTGCATTAGCAGAAAAACACTGAACCGCGGTTAGTAATACTCACAACTCCAGGAAGTTGTCATGGTGAAACCCTGTTTACTAGCAGGCACATATGTTACCTGTAAAGTATGAATGGAACTGTGTGCGCATCTGCAAGACCACAGCTGTCCGTGGACGCAAAAAGCATGAATTGGCCACAAATGACTGTTTTGAGCTTTAAGTAGGGTCAGGTTTCAAGAACCCACGCGCATAAAAAATGTATAGGAACTGTGGATTTGTTTAGATTCATGCTTTTCAATTCAGCTTGTCGGATTTCAGAAAGCGAGGTTTAGAGCAATAGGACTTCCATGTGGATTACAAAACACAATTGATTTTTTACCTTTTAACCAAAAAAAAGATAAATAAAAAAAAAAATCACAAAATCATTTATGCGCTCGAAAGGCGGTTGTTCACTGTGAATGTGTTTTTGATAATTTTCTCATTTTTTTGCTTAAACTGTGCCAAGAAATGATTAAGATTCATAATCCGAATTGGAGCTAAAAAAGTTAATTATTAAACCCTGACTAAAAGGCAACATACTGAATCCTGCAACTCCACATTATAACACATAAACTGCCCTCCAGTATTACTGGTATACAGTAAAAATGAACTTAAAAGGCTGTAAACTAAAAAACTACAGGAACTTCTGTCCTGCAAGTCTGCTCAACAACAAACTGCATCTAACCAAACAGATCCAGTCTTAATTAATCTTTAAAATTCATCTTTGCACAATAAAGAGTAAATGGTGATCTATGAAATGTGAGAAGGGCAGGTGCACGGACCCATACCCGTATGAGTGAGGCTGTGTCTCGCCAGGTGGTAGCGCTGAACAAACCTCATGTCACACATGGTGCAAGCAAAAGGTTTCACACCTAAACGCAGAGCATCAATACATTATTTTCAGGACTTTCATATTTTTGTTTCACAATCCATCAATCAATTATGTACTTTTTACATCTACGGTATTTACAATTGATGGGTTGTTAACCACTTTTCATTTTCTCTCTAAAAGAATGCAGTTGTCATGCTCAATTTTTGTTGTTTTTTTTAAAAATCCAAATCCAATGAAGAATACATCAAACTGTGTTGACCAATTTTCAGATCCACAACTAAACACATGACATGAGCTGATGATGTCACAGTCCTGTATTTTACATTTAAAGACTTGCTTTAATGTTGCATTTACACATATTATGCAGGATAAACATCAGAAAAGACGTAATGCTAGTTACTTTTAGAGAATAGTAATGACTGCCTTAAACCCTGCATCTCTAACATATTGTAAGTACAGTCTGATGTCAGTGACATGGGTAAGGTGGGCGGACGCATACCCATATGAGTGAGGCTGTGTCTTGCCAGGTGGTAGCGCTGAAAAAACCTCTTGTCACACATGGTGCAAGCATAAGGTTTCACACCTAAATGCAAAGTAGCAATATTACATTACTGTACCTCAGTTTCCATTCTTTATGAGTACATCCCTAAGCTATTGGTTATTAACCACACATTTGCCAATTCATGCAAAAAAAAAACAAAAACTTGTATTTCAAATATTTTCTTTGTAATGCCTTTATCCATTTTGCAATATCAAAACAGAAGAGTGATTTACAGTTATCCTGCTCAACTGATAATACTAACTAGGAAATCATGTTTACTTCATATTGACGTTTCCCCTAAATATATCAGGCATAGTCGCCAGTTCATGCAATAACAAAATAAAAAGATACACTGTCTAAAAATATCCCTTTTGTAACTGTTATAGTTACTAACAGACAAAAAAACCAAAAAGATAATCTGAGATTATGCTGATCAACTGACCATTAATATCACAGAGTAATAATTATGATGAAGAGTGACCATTACAGTGAGGGAATACTAAACAACTTTATTATGTACCTAGTGTCAATAGTTTGAGTATGATTTACATTATGTTATTGATTAACAAAGTATTGAGCTTTATCTGTTTTTTTTATGAATGACATGAAGACAAAATACATGTTTATGTACCTGTGGATTTTACCACTAGTGATTATGTTATTATTATTATTAATAAAGGGAGCCATTTATTTAATGAAAAGTTATCCTTATGAACTGCAGAGATTAAAAGTGCACTAATTATAGAGTTTTAAAATCACAGGATGAGACCAAATGCATCTGTATTGCTGTTTTTTTTTCAGTGTTTTTTTTAGTTAAACGTCATTAAAAAAAAGGTGCTAAATGTTCTAGAGGGCATCAAATATTATAAGCAAACTGCCTTAAACTCCTTATTGTAAATGTTACAGAGACATTATGGAATAGTAATTATTTTACTTAAACGTTTTACACAAATAAACTAAATTGGCTCTCTCAAGACATCTGTGTTGAAACGGTCTTTGCTGCTGATCTTAGCACAATAAGAGACTATATGATGATGACCTACAAATATGTGAGAAGGGCAGGTGCACTGACGCATACCCGTATGAGTGAGGCTGTGTCTCGCCAGGTGGTAACGCTGAACAAACCTCATGTCACACATGGTACAAGCAAAAGGTTTCACACCTAAACGCAGAGCATTATGGTATTATTTTCAGTCTTTTTTTGTGTTCACAATCCATCAATAAGCAATATAGTTCAAACATTTGTTCAGAATTGATGGGTTGTTAACCACTTGTTTTTTTTTATTGTTTTGGAATTTCCTTTTAAGACATGAATGCTTGTTTTTTTAAGGTTGTTATTTTCCAAATCAAATAATACATCAAACTGTTTTAACCAATTCTCAAATCCACAACTAAACACATCACATGAGCTGATGATGTTGCAGTCCTGAATTTCTTTACATATAGACCTGCTTTAATGTTGCATGTACACAAATAATACAGGATAGGCTTGATAACTGCCTAACATGATAATGACCCTGTATCTGATACAATGTAAGTACAGTCTGATCTCAGTGACATGGGTAAGGTGGGCGGACGCATACCCATATGAGTGAGGCTGTGTCTTGCCAGGTGGTAGCGCTGAAAAAACCTCTTGTCACACATGGTGCAAGCATAAGGTTTCACACCTAAATGCAAAGTAGCAATATTATATCACTTTGCCTCACTTTCCAATTTTGTTTAGGAAAGAAAAAAAAAAATCTCAGCTATTGGTTATTAACCACACATTTACCAATTCATGCAAAAACAAAACTTTTGTTTCAGATATTTCCTTCGTAATGACTTTATCCATTTCGCAGTGTTGTGGTTACCAACAAATATAAAAAAAAACAACAAAAGAATGATTCACGGTTATGCTGCTCAACTCATAATACAGACGAGGAAAACCAAAACTTCATATTGACATTTCCCTTAAATATAAAAAAAAGGCATGTCTGAAGTGAACTAACAAGATTAAATGTGCACACTGATTTCTAACACTGAATGTAATGGGCTCGGTGCACGGACCCATACCCGTATGAGTGAGGCTGTGTCTCGCCAGGTGGTAACGCTGAAAAAACTTCATGTCACACATGGTGCAAGCAAAAGGTTTCACACCTAAACGCAGAGCATCAAGAGCGTTATTTTTGTGTCTCTGCCACAAAAGAAAAAAAAATAGATATATATATACTCCTACTTCATAACTGAAGAATACTAATCTGGGCTAAATTGATATCTGTGGTTAATAACCAATGTCATACCCTAACATTACAATATGATTTAATAAGAAGCTTGTTTCAAATTACAAAATTCTCAGAGGGTCTTTAAAATCCACTTAAAACAACACATGAGCTGATGATGTCATCTAATGGCTATCACACTTAAAATCATCCATCAGAATTGTGTAATGAATACAGATATTTAGCACTAGATCAAGCATACAGATGTTGCAGCACCCTAATCTTTTGACTGGGTTAAGATTGGCAGACGCATACCCATATGAGTGAGGCTGTGTCTCGCCAGGTGGTAGCGCTGAAAAAACCTCTTGTCACACATGGTGCAAGCGTACGGCTTCACCCCTATACACACAAAGTACCAACTTTAGCATAAAAAAAAAAAAACTCAACTGCCAAAAATGATCGACGTTAAACTTTACTAATTGCTTAGTAAAGTTTGGTTGCACTTATCAGCGCTTTGTTTGCCTTCAAAATACATCTGCTATTCCAATTGGAGATTCACATCTGAATGAAGCTAAACTCTAATTACTAGACATCTATGGCCAATGTTCAAATTGGAAATTGACGGACAATGAAAACATCCCGAGTTGAAAGCAAAACGTATCTTCAAACCTAAAAACTTACCAAAATGAGCAGACAATTGAGCCAAAATTGAGGTCCTTAATGGACACATTCAAACTAGCACAAGTTTCTCACACTATGCAAATACAAGTTTGTGTTTGCAGAATTTCTACATACAGATTTTCTGAACATGAATTTTTGTCACGCTGATCGCAGAGGTTAGACAATTTTAGGCAGTTGGTAAACAACTATACACAATATATTAAAATGTTGACATTTGTTTGCAGATAAATTCTTATTTATAGTAGCTGAAAATATTATGGAAAGCATCTTAGAAAGCCTAGCTTGTATAAAAGTTCAAAATATAACATGATCTCTGCTGATTCAAATTTAAAAGCTGTACTAAAAAGACCTATGCTTACACAAAGCCTGTTCTTAACAATGTCAGTCGATGCAACTAAACAATTCATGAAAGAGGATTATATTTATTTCCTCACCATTACTTTGAATGTGAAATGACAATGACTGAGTTGTGTGGACAGTCAGCTCTACAGTTAGACATTCACATCAGCTGAGACCCAATATAGGCCGCATCACCAACACATTAATTCAGAATTTGATAATAACTTCCATAGCTGTTCCATAATGAACAGAAAGCCTTGAACTGATCTACTGTAGGCAGCCGCATGCGTGCAGCTGCTTCACAGCAAACGCCTTCATTGACGAAGTTTTTAAATTTCTTGCATTTTTTAAATTCTATGTGATAAGCTTTGGAGCTGACGCTGTGCAACCTCACACACACAGCTTTTATGTTGAATTATAACGTGATATTCCTGGACAGGGGAATGATCTGTTCTACTAAGTTTGACTTGGATCACAGCAATAGTTTTTCATATATATCATAAAAGAGAAAAGAAATCTTAATGTATAGTTATGTCTGAGTCTGCGAGCTACAGACACCAGCAGTTTTGGAATTTAGCCATTTAATATATGTATTTCATATATTTGAGAATCATTTGCATTTGATTTTTGGAAATATGTTAGCAAAAGAATTAGGATTTATATTTCTGCAGCAATGTGCATTACAAAAGTCAACCAATATTTCATGGTTTTATTATTTTAGAAGCACATTTCTTCCATATATGCAGCTACTGGACTGAAGTAGAATTTCTTTTTGAAGCTGAGCTAATTCAAATACGCAAAAAAAGTCTGATAAGAAAACTTGTCAGAATTATGTTTTTGTTTTGCAGACATCTAAAAGCTAAAACATTTAGTTTAAAGGTAAACACATAAATAAAACTACAAACCAAAACAAGCTGTTGGCATCTTTGCTTCAAATTCATTATGTCATTTCATATGCAAAGTATGAGGGGAAGTATCATTATGCAAGTTATTATGAAGCTCCCTGTAGATGCTACATGAAACATTATCTCTTGTCAATATAGTGACAGAAAGCAATACAAACTCGAGTTTGAAGCAGCCATGTAAACATTAATGTGGGGCGCATGCATGACCACAGTCAAAGAGAGAAATGGTCAAATAATGAGGACGTACCCGTATGAGTAAGACTGTGTCTCTCCAGTTGGTAACGTTGTATAAACCTCATGTCACACATGGTACAAGCATACGGCTTCACCCCTAAACAGAGCACAAGAAAGTTAGGTGTATTTCAACACTGATGAAGTTCATGAACACCACGATTTAAATAAAAACATAATGAAATGCTTTCAGGTTGTTTATAATAGCATGCTTTATTACAGACAGAAACACAAAAGAGTTTAAGGACCTGCAGACATCAATAGTTAAAGTGCATCATTAATTAAGGGGAAAGAATGCGCTGACAGAATGCAGTTTGGATCAGATTTAGTAATATTCAGTCATCCTGCAAACTGTTGGTGATAAAAACCCCATTTCAGGTTCATGCTGAAGCTTTTTAAGTTACACTACATTCAAGATGCACTGTTTCTTGAGAAATGTAGCCTCTTTTTCTTCACATTTTAGACTATTGATGCCTGCATTTAAACCCTTTTTGGTGTAATGTGCGTTCATTCAATATGTAATATAGTACTGAACAATACACATGCAATAGTACCATTACAGTGTTAATCACAAAACAAGGTAATTGACAGGAAGAGTCACTTTTTCAGTGGACAGTTTTCCAACAAAGCCTAAAAATTATATTAAACATGTTTTATTTAGAAGGGGGAATTTATCATCAATGGCATATGTTGAATATAGAGGGACTTATCAATAAAAAAAAAGATCATGAATAGGTTGTTTATAGAAAAGGTTTTATAGTGAAAGGGGAACAATTAATTCAAGCATACCAGTATGAGTGAGGCTGTGTCTTGCCAAATGGTAACGCTGGAAGAACCTCATGTCACACATGGAGCAAGCGTATGGCTTCACCCCTAAACGCATACAGTACCAAACTTTAGAAAAGTGTTCTCATGAACTATGTACACAGCATATGTCATTTTACATAAACTAGTCAGTGTTATGTCATTATAAAACCCCTTATATTTTCATGCCTTACTAGTAGGGCTGGGCGATATGGACAAAACCAAATATCACGACATTTTTGACCAAATACCTCAATATTGGTATTGTAACAGTATTGTAGGGATGACTATTGGTGCTTTCACAAAATATTTACACAATGAGTATTTTGATAAATAATCATCAGTAATGTGGATATAATGACTAAGTGGGTAACAAGGCAAATAATAGAACAGCTAGAACAGTCTGGTAAGTTCAGAAAATTACATCATTTTACTGTAATGCAGCCTTTAAAACCAGGAAAAGACAACACTTATGCTATATCATGATATTACGACAAAATCTAAGACGATATCGATATAATATCGATATATTGCCCAGCCCTACTTACTAGTCTCTATACATAAATACATAAAATGTGTCATGTCAAGCCTTTAAACAATTAGCAGATGCAATGAAACAAATGACACCAGAAAATAAAATAGAAACTACTAGTACTTTAACTTTAAACTTACATAATCCAACACATGGATTAAGTATTACACATTTATCTTGATGTCAAAATACATCCATAAGTAGGCAGTGCTTATACACCAAATCTCTACAATCCCTGGTAGTGTCAGTTGAGAGGGATTTAAGTAAAACTTATACCCGTATGGGTGAGAGTGTGTCTTGCCAGGTGGTATCTCTGGAAAAATCTCATGTCACACATGGAGCAAGCATATGGCTTCACCCCTGCACACACAGAGCAAAATATTTTGTAAAAACAACACAATGAACTGAACAGGACACACTCACTTATATCATGTATCCAGACATGCCAAAAGAGGTGGCACCAGTATGATGTCACACTAAATGCATTAAGCTATCATTTTGACTGTCAACATACGTTAAGAAGGGACCTCAATGAAAACATTACAAAGGCTGAAAAAGTCTTCAGACCCAAGTCAAGGTAAAATAACCTAATGGAGGCAATCTGGGAAATGCTGGCTAAACATAGTACCATAAAGGGTTAAGACAAAAACAGAAAGGCACTCCTCCATTGTGCCCCAACAATTATTCATATGTTAAAAGCCAGACTCATTCTACAAACAAGGAAAATTTAAACTCCACTAAACCGGGTATTTGGGCTCTCAAGTAACAAAGAAGGGTGAACCCGTACCCGTGTGAGTGAGGCTGTGTCTTGCCAAGTGGTAGCGTTGGAAAAATCTCATGTCACACATGGAGCAAGCGTATGGCTTCACCCCTACACACATAAAAAGTATGTAAACATTAGCTAGAAACAGAAAAGAAAATACGTTTCAACACATAACCATCAACTCTTCCCTTACAACAGCTCTTCTTATGCTTCTACACGTAATCCCATGAGCTTGAGAAACAAATGCTTGTTTTGCAGTACACGATTATGTGTATTGTGACCACGACTGGGTCATTTCAGTCACATTAAAAAATGTATCTTGTAAAATCAAGACCAACTAAAGAGATAATTGCGCAGAACGAAGTAGAGCATTCAGCAGGGGAAAAGCTGAAGTTATGTAAATTTTGGTTTCCCGTTATATAAGCATGTATTCACATCAAGAGTTTAATATTTTACTGTACTAACACATGTCTGGATACATCTTAATGTTTGCTAATATGTCAAGTCTACATATTTGAAGCTGGTTGCCAATTTAGATACCTCAAACCTCTGTTTATACAGCTATGAGTTCAAAGTTAAGGCACTTCTAATAAAACCACAACCTAATGAACCAGGGTAAGCAGACGCATACCAGTATGAGTGAGGCTGTGTCTTGCCAGATGGTAACGTTGGAAGAACCTCATGTCACACATGGAGCAAGCGTACGGCTTCACCCCTACATACACAAATATCAACATATTAGCTAAGACGTTGCTTTAGCATCAAAGGGAAGCATCATTCACAGTCATTAAATCACTAGGACCTGGCAGACAGTTCACATTCCAATCAAAGCTTCATGCGAAGGTGTTTGTTTTTACTTCTAATTGGTAAAAGTGTCTTCTGTTATGGGGAGCATTCGTTTTCAAATATTCTGGAATACATCATGAAACAAAAACAGCAACAGGATACAAGCCAAGCATGTTGAAAACAAGACATACAAGTCAGCAGCAAGAGAGCAAAGAAACGTCTGAGACGGTGATCACACGGGCCAGCTGAAGCAAACACATTAGCACGCTTCTCCACCGTTTATTTGATGGATGTCATCATTTTTTAGCATATTGGTTGCAGCTTACTGTTAAATTGAACTTGGGTAAACTTCTATGCAACACACTCATTCAATTTATGGTGGCATGCAACTGTGCGTTGCTTTCAAGCTCTCCAAAGTGATGATCTGTCTCAGAATTTAAAAGCTTCCAATCCATTCGCCGCCATAGGCTTACAGAAGAAACATCTGTAAAAGCAGCTGTGCAACTTCTTAAATTAAAAAGCCAGACAATTACAGAGTTGTGCAGCCATTAATCTGCATGTAAAATAGGTGTGGACATCAAAGGACTATTCCCATAATATACCATGGCCTTAGGGAATCAGCTACGACTATGACTAGATCAGACAGGAGGGAATTAACACAAACTGGTGTTAAAACTTGAAATAATTAGCCAGTTATTTCTATTTATTTCTATTAAAGTCATGCACAATCAGGTTTTACAAACACCAAAGTTAGCAGGTCTCCTACAAAATTACATTATTTTGCCCTTATATGGTGACCAATCTCCCCCATCTCTTAACCGTGGCTGTATAACACTTCCTTGAAAAAAATCCTACTAAAGGTCCCCAACCACCACGTAAATCCATTATTAATAGGATATTTCGATTAATACATGAAAGGATAAGCAAAATGTGCAGGACTTATGTACACAGTGTATGATAGCTGGCAGTTGGCTTTAACTCTTAAGCTCTGCTTGTATGTTGAAGCAGAAGTAACAGTGTGATTGGAAAATAAAATACAAAAAAGGAAAAATAAGTGTAAATTTTGTTGAGTAGCAATGGTACAAGAGGGATAATACACTTTGAGGTGTCCACAAGAGTAATTCCAAATCAACTCCTGAAGGACTTGTTTGTGCATGCATGTTCGCTTGTGTGCTGTTGTATGAGAGGTCTTACTGTAAATGGTTTTTTTTGTTGTTCTTCTCTGGCCTCTTTTTAAGAGAAATCCTGATCTCAATGAGACAACCTGATCAAATAAAGTTTCTTAACCTGACCTGGGTACGGTAAATGGACGCATACCCGTATGAGTGAGTCTGTGTCTCTCCAGGTGGTAACGCTGGAAAAACCTCATGTCACACATGGAACAAGCGTACGGCTTCACCCCTACACACACAGAGCATAAAATTATTAGCTATTCAGTCTATCAGATAAGTTGAATTAGAGACAAAAATATATATTTATATATATTTTAAAAATGTACTATGTGAAAAACAGACAGAACAGATGCAGTGTGGCCACAAAGAGCAACTGCTTACTTAAGCTACTGGGATATCAGAATTAAAAAAAGTATACACGTACACATATGTATAAATAAAAAGAGCTGGGTAAAATTGGTCAACATTACTATTGATGCGTTTCTTTTTGTGAATACTGAAAGCAGTAGTCACTTAGAAAAACTATTAGGTTAGAGGTTGACTTACCCACAGTGCATACTTCTTAAACAATGAAAAACAAAGAAGTTTATGTGAAAAGGTGCAACGCAAATATGGACACTATGGAAATGTTTTTCGATAAGGACCTTATATCCATTTTATATAAACATAGTCCTTTGATGTCCATGCAGTTATTTTCCACTGATAAATTAATAATTACATACAAAATGATTCAAAAAAAGAAATCTCATGTTTTGTGCGGCCTGTACATTGAGGCTTTCAAATACATACACTGGGGTCCAAAAGTTTTGAGTCCTTTTCAAGTCCACTATCAAGAATTCTTGCTTACAGAACTGTTTGTTTTCATCATCAAGAAAATCTTATTTTAAACCAGCTGTTTCCTGGATACATTACTTAGTGCTGACACAGATTAATAGCTTATGATCCTTAGAAATACAACAGAAAATTACATTTTGTAAGGTTTTTCTTACTGCAGTCACACCATACCTTTCATGCATATTTTAACACAAGGATTCTCTTTAAAACAAAGTGAGAACTGTTTTCCAGAGAAAACCACATGTTGACAAAATGAATATGGTCACTCATGTGTCACTACTGCTTGTGTTTAAACTTTGGGTTTCAATTTACGCATATTTTCTGTTGAGGAGCCGCCAAAAATTGAGGAGCCAAATAACGTGATGCCAAAATATTCTCTGATGTAGTAATCAGTATCCCATCTAACTGTAGCAAAACTGAAGTTCTGAAGGACTGGCAGGCTACAAACATTTCTCAGAGGTCAAATCCAAACCAAGATCAGGCAGACTTTAAAACATTGAATCTTGGAGAGTGAAAAAGCATGGCTACTCTGACATCTACAAGTTATGAGGTTCAAATCTGTTGCACTTCTGACTGCACCCATCATCATATTTGGTGGTCAGGTGTTGTCTGTTGTACTTGCAACCACAACCAGATGTGATACAGCGTTAAACTATAGTGCACAGTGATGAAGCGTACTGCACACGGTGTGCAGAGAGCAATGCACCAACTTCTACATGGCAGCACACGCAGGATCAGCCTGGTTGTTGTTAGTCTTAAAAGCAGTCACACTATGTGAAGACAAGTGTATCAAGCTTACATCTTTACAGGACCCAACAGCATTTGCACCAACAACACAAATCTAAATGAACAAAAAAAAACCTCCTATTTCACTTATCAATACAATCAATTTAAGAACAAAACAAGTCAAAACAATGGTCCAAGAACAGGCATGAGCTAAACAATCTCAACAACACAGCTGAAGACAGAAAGAAAGCTGTTTTTACAAATTCATCAGAGTTTGAATTTGCAATAAGAAGGTTGATGACAGTCACTAGAGAGGCTAATCACTCCCTTCACAGTCACCAGAACTCAACCTCATTGAACAGAGATCATTAAGAAAAGGAGGACTGTGACTTCAACATCTTTGGGATCTTCTTAAATAGCTGAAATAATGTGGTATATGGTAATCACACATGGTAAAACAAGAGTTTTTAATAGTGGACTTGGGACTACTGGACCGCACTGTATTATATCGCCTTCAGTAACTTTTTCTTGGTGTTGGGGGACCAATATTTATAAAGACAAATACTGTGCTTTATATTTTGGGCTGAACAGATTTTGGGGGGTGGCTTTGTTGGAAATTACTGTCCACAGACAAAATGAACCCTAAGCATCTGTCCATTGATTCAAGTGTCAAGACTACAGAGGTAGTCAGATTTATGTAATATGGGTACGGTTAGAGGACGCATACCCGTGTGAATGAGGCTGTGTCTCTCCAGGTGGTAACGCTGAATAAACCTCATGTCACATACGGCACAAGCATACGGCTTCTCCCCTAAACCGAAGAGCACCAGTTTTAGTTCAAGTCCCCACAGATACCACCAATTAGCTGTGAGGCAAAAGCTATTACCAAACAAGATTTTTAAGCAGGCCATTGCAAAACCTTACAGTTGCTGCACACTCCTAAATTCCATCCAACTCAAGCTTTCAGAGCCTCCTTCAACAAATGATTTATGTAATCAGGCATTAAAAGCTGTTTTTTTTGGCTTTACTGTGAACTTCGGTTATTCCAAGCGTGACCCATACCTGTATGAATGAGGATATGTCTCTTCAGGTGGTATCCACTCCTAAATGCGCCGTAACAGTGATCACAAATAAAATTTTTCTGCACTTTGGATGATGGACCATTTTCATCTCCACCTGTGCCCTAAGGTGGACAGTAAAGAATAAGCGTTCAACATTTGTTCAAATAACACCTTAATGGTGTACCAGTGACATAGACTAAGAAACCAGTGAACTGTACCACTAAAACAATGGCACAATCTGTCACACATACCCACCCACAATGGCTCTGAATTGAATAAAAGTAAATAATTCCTCTTAAATTTCAGTAAATGCAAAGTATTTGATTTCTATTACACCAAATCCAACAGTTTCATGTATATTTTCAATTGTTTATAATGTGTAAAACCAAATTATCTTGGGTATGTAAATGCAGGGTATAACAGTTTGTTTTTTTACTGAATGTAATTAACATTTGAATTGAGAAATACCCCACAATCCCTTACTATGGCCTAATGCCCTCATGTTACTGCTCCCCTGTATGCACACAACTGCAGTTATTGTGCTCCGCTCTGCTTTGCTCTGCTCCCCTCCCCCTCTTTCCTCTCTAGAGATCCTCCACCCCCTCCACATCTTCCCTGAGCTCCTCCCCCCACCCCCACACAAACAAAATGTGCAGACATGAAAGCTCCAAGTGAGGCACACTTAAATAAAGTTAAATGCTTTTACAGAAACATGTGCAAGCTGCTAAAGACACATTTTCTGTAAAGCAGAAAAGGACCATGCACAGACCATTCCCCATTTAGCAACCACAGCCACTGACCTTCCCTCCCCTTCCCTCTTGATCTCTCACTTTACAGGGCGTTACTGATTTCCTGTTCTTTTTTTTCTGCTGCATGTCCTCGTTGGCCCTCATCTCCTTCTCGTCCAGCAGGCGGGGAGCTTGGAATTCACCTTCCTTCCGGATAAGCTTAAGAGCAAGACAAAAAAAGACAAGTATTTCAGATTAGATTCCTCTAAAAAATAAAAATAAAATATCTGAGCGAGATATGTCTAAAACAAAGCGATAAATGTAAACCTCTCTTAAGTAATTTTTTTGCCACTGCACTTTGATACCAAAGCCAGTGTTTAATAGTGGGTTTGTAGATTTTGTGTCTTGGTTTTAGTAAAATCAGCATATAATTTAAAACAATTGGGACAGTTTCTGATCACTGAAGAGGGAAAGGTTTTGACCACCTGAAACAAATCTATTTTTTAATTTTAAAAAAATATAACTGTTGTTTGTGGCGGTGTAAGAACAATGCTCCTGAAACTGTAACTATATGATCTAATGTAAAACCTGGTAGTGATTATGTCAACATGTTTTCAATGTCAATTATGAGGTGAACTCATTATCCAATTCCAAGTTAAAACGCCACAAAAACAAGAAGCGGAGGGTTGTGTTGTCCTTCCGCTATCAAATTTTCAATTTCGTAAAAGACAAAGGGTTTACACCTTTGACAATATTGAAACATATAAAAACAGACAAATTTCCATTCCATATTTCCCAAGGGGGTCCTAACCAGAGGTGGACAGCTCATTCCAGACGGGAGGATCATATGGCTCTGGGGAGCACGGTCAGGTCCCTCTCTCTGCTGTGGTCCATGGCCAAGTGGAGCCATCATTTTTTTGGGTGGAGCGGCCATGGAGCTGGCCTGCATCAGGGCCATACTGGAGAGGACAGCCTCGCAGCCAAGCAGACCCGCCTGGGAAGATAGAACATTTAAATTTAAGAATAATTAACTAACGACAACGTACTTCTAAAACAAATAGGCTGGAATTTGAAATGATTTGCATCTAAGACATGGCAATTGCCAAGCTAGTCATCAACGACAACATCCTGAGTGACACAAGACTCCAAATAAAGTTATTTGTAACCACTTTGGTGTTCTTAAAACAAACCCATTTCATATGGTCGCGGACTGAGCTGCTGGGCAGATGTGACATTGCTGTGGTAACGGTGTATGTGAGCGCAGGGACAGGGGTGGGGACAAGGTCATCCAGAGATCCGTCAGTCAGGATGGTCGGGCTGGTGGGAAGCCACACCCACCTCACTCATCTAGCATTAAAACTGAGGAAGAGGAGGATGTGGATGAAACAGACAAACATTAAATTACATCAGCATCAATGGCTGCCTTTAATGGCACATATTCCATTAACTCCAGTTAGTTGTTGTTTTTCCACATCACAAAATATGAAACTCACATGCATTTTGTTCATAGATATGTCAGTATACTCACCATAATAACAACTGACCATAAAGTTGACTGACTATGGATAACACTCATTCATACTGTACATCTATCTTGAAGCTTAGCACGGTTTTTCTCTTTTGGGATTACCATAGTTCACTAAGACAGCAATTAATGGACTTCCACTATTATTATTCTTTCTTCTGCATAATCCCTATACATAAAACCTAAACATCAAGGTACCAGTATGAGTGCAATTCATACTAAGGCCAGGCAACACACACTAATCAAAATCAAATAAAAATCACAGTGACTTTAGGATCTTCTTCCAATATACATATAATCACATTATCTTGTTAGATGGAAAATCTTCCGTTAACTGTCTAGTTTATCAGGAGATTTTAACTGTTAATCACAGTGGACTGCAGATAAATTTGAAGTCAACTTGTCTCGTCATTATCAAGGGTTCAAATATCATACCAAGAGAAATCTGAATACATAATCGTTTAGTCAGACTTCCTTGCTGTATTGTCCGCTGTTGTATATATTATACATGTATAATGCTTTGTGCATAACCATTGAAGTAGATGGAAGCACAAACTAAATTCTGCAGAACTCAATAAGTGGAATTGAAAAGCATTTAAAAAAAAAAATCTGGAAACAATTAGAATTTAAGAAAACCAAACCCAAACCATTAAAGGGTATTTTTACCAGGTCTACATGTAGTAAGTTTAAATAACAACTCTTTTAGTGCTTGCATTGCAGTAGGCTAAGCCCATTCATACTCCATATGAGAAACTTTGCCAATAGTGTTTTGCATAAGTGTTTTGTATGACTAGAGGGAAACAAGTTGAAACGTGAAGATAAAGAAGAAATTGCATAGAAAATTAGCAAAAGTGAGTTTCAAAATATCCACTAATATAACTGCAGCTCTGTTAAAAACAGAACAAATTCAACACATATACATACAATACATAACACAGACAAGAACTGTATTCAAAGCCTGACATGTTTTCTTTATGTAAACTTAATACTGACCGGTCAGTCAGAACAAAAACTCAAAATACAGTAGACACTGGTATGCATGCTGCTGTCTATTATTCAAATGTCTAGAATGGTTTTCATTGTATTAAATTACAAGTTATTAAGGTTGAGGTTTAAGTGGGACAAAAACACATTTAGCTATGATAACATTTAGGTTGTAATAATAATAATAAAACAGCTTTGGCAAATCATCAGCTTTCCACTTTCAGAGTACGAGAATACCGGAAAATATAACAAAGTGTGAAAATTAAGCAATATGGAGGGAGCAGTTATATGTTAAGGAAGTCTCTTTCTTATGTTTTCATGGATGCTGAAGAAAAGCCCTCCTTTCTGGTAAGTTACAAATGATTACTGCGTTCACATTGTGCTGCTCAACTTTAGAAGCAAAACTTTTAGAAAAGGTTAAATTTCCTATTTCTTACTCTTATGCTAAACCTGTTGAAAATGTAAGTAGAATATCTCTGAGTGAGAGATGCAATTATACAGTTACTGTTAAAGGTTAATGCAAAAGCTAACAGGGCTGCAACTAACAATTATTTTCATTATTGACTAATCTGTTATTTTCTTGATTAATTGATTAGTCGTTTGGTCCAAAAAATGTTAGAAAATGTGGGAAAAATGTCAATCACAGTTTCCCAAAGCTAAATCCTCAAATTATCCACAACCCAGATATTCAGTTTATTGTAGTAGAAGATGAAAGAAACCAGAAAATATTTAAATTTAGGAAGCTGGAATCAAGATTTTGGACATTTTCTTTAGAAAATGGCACCAAGAGATTGATCGATTATCAAAATAGTTGGCGATTAATTTAATATCTTGACAATTAATCGACTAATTGTTGCAGCTCTAAAGGCTAACATTTAATATTTCGACTGTAGATTATACATGCATTATGTACATATTGTGTAACAATGCAGACGGGCTCTTGACCTGGACCCTTTATAATCTGGTACATTAAAACGTAACGTTACGTTTGGCCTTTTGACCGGTTTGTTGGGTTATTACGAGGAGGCCGTTAATATGCTGAAAGAAACATTGCTCAATTTTGAGAAGCACTGTCGATGCAAAAACCAAGGTGGTTTTTCCATTATTTACGTCCGTTTGGGCATCGTTTGTTATGTTCCCCTCACTATGGTACAGGTTAACTGCTTTTATACCACCATAAAAGTTAACGGTGACCAGATGGAGGCAGAAATAAACGCTTAAAGTGGTTTCGCCATTAGCGTTGGTTAGCTGGCTAACACTGCTAGGAAAACGCTAACGCTGGCTAACGCAAATTACAAGACTACAAGGCTTTTTTTATTGGATGTCGTCGATATAGTTACCAGCAGAAGAAAAGTCACTACACTAACACGATGTTGTTTGGAAGATAAATATTTAATTTCTCAGCGTTGAATGGGCTGGCCTTCGCACTACCACCCCAACCTAACGTTAGTTTTGCTGATGTTGAACAAGCTAACAGCAGCTAGCAGCTAGCTGCTCGCTGGCGCCCACCGTAATGTTAAAAATTGGAACATTTTTTCACTCCACTTGGTCATTGGTTTGAAACAGTAGACACATGAAACTCTCAATAATGAGCAATGGACACATGAATCTTTTCACTGTGATAACCATGTGAACACACAAAAGCTGAAGTCGTTCAAGACGAGATTGAGCGATAAAGACATTCGTGATGGCCGTCGTTGCGAGAGCCTCCCCCCTCCCGTTAGCCAGCTAGCAGTGGCTAACATTGACGCTGTAATATCAAGTAAATCCTTCTGCAGCCTTGCGTGCATTTTAAGAAAAACGACATAGCAAACCACTGAGTGCACCATCAAAATCCACCAAGCATCGAAAGAAGAAATGAAAAGATATGTGTATCTACCTTTCAGCTTCACTCGCCCGACGTTTTCGAGACCGTCTAGTTTACAAACACAGGAAACGCCACAGGATGTAACCCACTCCCCCACACAGCAGCACAGCCTCCTCCAGCGAAGAAAAAAGGCTCATCTTCTTCAACTAGCTCACGGTGCACACACAGTTCTACCTGAAAGAGCACACTAAACCTACTTTTTATCCATTTTTTTTATTTCATGGTGGACATCTGAGGCGTACTCTGCGTTATATCGATATGTGTGTTGTTATGATGGAGGTGGCCTCTTCTCAGTTTGCAGCAGATTCAGGCGACGACTGAAGAGACGCAGATGAAGAAGGAAGGAGTGAACACTGAAAATGACAGAAAGCAGACATACAGTGGTTTATACAGTGGCTCAAACCGCTCCCCCACCCCCTTTGCCCTGTTTTATTTCCTCTAATGCCCATCTGGTCCAAATCAATAACAATTCTCTTCATTATTATTAAATCACTGGTGTTATTATTACCGTCGCCCCATCTTCTATTCAATTAATTAATATTATGAGATTGCTGCTCCTACCAAGCTCCCGTTTAACGGGGAATGACGTAATCGTCAATAGTCAGCATTGATTTCTTCTAGTGAGTTTTACTCTGCAGTTTGCACAGTTCCCTTTAGTGCTTTATGGTTGCATGGTCGGTTTGCATGTTTACTTGAAACTAAAATGACAGGCTTTCTTAAT
The DNA here is from genome assembly GCF_910596095.1 of Thunnus maccoyii. NCBI lineage: Eukaryota > Metazoa > Chordata > Actinopteri > Scombriformes > Scombridae > Thunnus > Thunnus maccoyii. The sequence goes on along the minus strand of NC_056535.1, from coordinate 15,096,666 downwards.
CAGTTGTCATTAATCAGGTATTTTGTTTGTTTTTTCAGTGTTAAAACTGCTCACTGTTGACTTGGCCTTGTGAAATGTATTACATTTAGGGAATTATTTATTTGTGTGACTACTGATTGCTTATATAATGTCTTTAGTAGTCAGCTCTTTTATGGAAACATAACATTGATATGGTGTAACTCAAATCCTTAAAGTCCCCCCTCCCTCCACTAAAAAATGTGTTTTTCTTCTTGTTCCTACAGTTGGATGTTTGAGCTTCACTGTGCAGAATGATGTATGTGCAGAGTTTGGCACTAGAAGGCTGTTTTCACATTCATCTGCTGAGGAAGGAGAGTGCTTATTGAAAAACATCACACCTATTTCGGAGCAGTCCTGGTGCAGTATGCAACATACACAAGTGTGAGGTGGAAACTTGAAGCCTCCAGTGAACAAACACTGAGAACTGACTTTACAGTGAAGTAGGAGACATCTTGTGTCTAGCAGTTAAACTTCTGAAATGAAATATATTTTCATATTTATAGACTGGAATTTTTAATGAGGGAGAATGAGTAGATGTCATTTCAAGGATTTTAATGTGGTAATTATACTTTTTTTGTGTGGAAAAGCCATGTCAGACACACATTTTTGTCCCAAGCAGAGTATTTTTTATATGTCTTAATACATGTCTGGAGGGGATTTTTAAAGCCCCCCTCCACTCAAAATGTGCTTAACTTATTGTTACTTCGCTGGACTTCACTGTGATATGTGTGTAAAGTTTAACACTAAAAGGCTGTGTTCACATTAATCTGCTGAAGGCAGCAAGTTTCACTGTGCTTACCTAATAAATCAGAGTTTAACATGTGACCATACCAGCAGAATTTGTGTCATCACTACAAGTTTGGAGCCAATAGTGGTCCAGTATGCAACTTACGCAAGTGAAACTTGAAGCCTCCAGCTAACATACAGCAAGGATGGACTTTTCAGTGAATTAGGAGACATCTTGCATCCAGCAGTAAAACCTTTGAAAATAAAAATATTGGTGATATTCACAGATTATTCATTTTTCAGTGGTGGAGGAGAAGTAGATGTAAGTGTAAGAATTTCTAAGAAGGTAATTTAACTTTTTTTTATGAAAAAATAAGTAAATTCAGATTATGGGTTCAATACTCTCTTATGATACCTTATATAATACTGTGAGCGTTTCAACAAAGGGACATCCCATTGGTTTAAATAGTGGGAGCACTGTTGCTAGGCGACTGACAACAAAACATTTGCTTCACAGTTGCCTTGTGAATGATTTTGTTTTTCCCATTAACATCATTGTTAGGGAAAAATAAATAATAGACAAAAAATAATTGAGTATAATTGTTAATTAAATGTACTTAAAACAATCTGTTCCTTTGACCTAGGGACAGTGTTCAACAAACTCTGCCCACATCACATGCAGAGCTCCAGGAGTTGGTCGTTTACTGTCTTTGGTTTTCTTCCTCTCCGCATGAAAAGTGACCTGTACGGAGTCCTGGCCGCTGATCTCAGAGGTTGTGGATAGTGGTACGCAAGCTTGCACACACAGGCAAATGCATCAGGTAGGGGTAATGTAATACTTAAGGTCATTGGTGCATAAAACCACATGACCTGGCTCTTCCACTCCCATGACACCTTTCTGTTGACTCCACCCACCTCCGTCTGTCTGTCCGCACACCGGGCGGTGACGCAGCGTCGGAGTCAGTGTCAAGTGTCTCAAGGTTTCACAAAAAGAGTGACTCAACGGAAGTTCGCACAGGTAAGACAGAACTCAAAGCAAGGACGTGAAAACTTACAATAACTCTGTCTGTAGGGTTAGCAAATATGTCAAAAGTTGGTATTTTGAATAGTAGAATTAGCATGTGTGTGTACAGATTTAGGTGTTGATTTTTATAATTACGCACGTGCGAATACTCAGTCCTGAGAGTTCTCAAAGAGCTCGCTGTCTTTCCAAGTAGTCGATGCCAAACCAGTCCAGCTGCTGAGTTTGTGTTCTTGGCTTATGCACCTCAAAGTAAGTGCAGGCACAACAAAATAAACTCAATTTTGACTTAGGTTATATTTTGGCTTTTTACCAGAAGTCACAAATGTCTGTTTATCATCTGTATCATCAGTAATATACACCTGTCGGGTAAAGTTTTTCAAAAAACATGTTAGAGCTGCCAATCATCAACATAAGTCTCTTTATTGCATTACCCCAGTAGGCTATTGATTCTTCCTTTCAAACTAAATTATTTCCATTTAAGCAGCTGATTTTGTGCCTTTCTTCTTATTAATAACTGCCTCTTTATAATTGCCTCTGAGATCAATCATGTGTGAAGCAATGCGGGCTCCTCCTTACTTAGGAATCATACTGTAGGCTATCTGACTGTGTTGTGGTTACTTGTTGTTAAGGAGGACTTGGCTTAAAGTGAAGGTTAAAGGTCAGATATCCACCTTTCACTGATAACAAGTGATGGAGACGATACTAAATGTAGGTGTTGAGGTTATCAGATTTCAAAAGATCATATAACAGATAGCCTGTAAAGGTTTAAAGGCTCCTTGTCCAGTTTACCTCACCGCCTGCCGAAACTGTGCCTCCATTGAATAGGCTTTGTTTGCATTTTATTACCTTTTGTTACTTCTGATTAATGACAATTTAGTCAATGTCCTCTCCTCCAGTCAGAGAAGTAATGGTATCATGCCAGGAGGCGTGGAGGTGAAATGAAAGCAATCATTAATGCAACGTGAAGCTGATAGTGTGATAACTTCAATAAAAAGATAAAAGATTACATTATCCGTTTGTAAAAGCCCATTGATTGTGAATAAATTATCTAAAAGACCAATACACGAGGTGATTTTTTTCCTTCTGTTTTTTAAACTATGGAGTGCTGCCTTTTTTCCTGACTTTGTTCTGGAGAACATAGATTACCTGTTATACAAATATGTATCTATTTTTGGACTTTTTATCTGTTGGGGGGTATTTGTACATGAGGTTTATGGGAACTCAATTGTGTTGAACATTCAAATAGTGGTTTGTACCATTTTAATTTGTGTACAGGTTATAATCAGTGAGGGCAGAATGCCGAGTTTAACTGGTAATATTAGCTTCTTACACTATGACAGTTTCTTTGCCCTCATGTTTCCAAACCAGATCATGCTGAAGAAAGTCAGAATCAAAAGCATTAAAATTGTTTTCACATACAAGGAAATCATTCTATGGTCACACCCTGTTCTTTATTTAAATCAGTAACATTTCCTCCTGTCTATTGATTTTCAGATGACATCTCTCAGCTCTTCTTTGTGCATTGTAGCAAGAAAAAATCCCCCTAAAAAGAATATTTTTGGGGGTATTTTCATATGTTTTCCCTGTTTTCTTTAGTTGCTCTGGCTTCCTTCAACAGTCTAAGAATATGCAAAAGAGGTGGGTTTGCTCATGCTACATGTATTATACCAGTGACAGACTGGCGACCTGTCCAGGGTGTGTCCCTGCCTTTCATTTACGCATGATCAGATAAATTCTACTCCCTTGATATTCTGCAACAGGACTAACAGGGTAGGAAAAAAGAAGTTAAAGCACCTTTTCTGCATGACCCTCAACTTACATTGTTTTTGTGCTTCAAGGTACCCACACAATAGTTATTTCACACAACACAACATACCTTTAATCAATAACCAGTGTAAACTAACTTGCCCATCAAGCTTCAAAACCTGTAACAGCAGCAAACAGCCTCAAGCTATTCAGACATAAGACACCTAATAAAAGAACTTGAGCACTGGATCTGATCATACTGGATCATACTGTGTCTAACTTAGGTTTTTCTTTTTTGAATCTTTGCCTTTTACCTCATCTGAAGGCCTGACAGCAAATTAAAAGTAATTACATACGATTAAGTAAATATATAACATTTATAATAATATATTATTATTATAATGTTAAGAATGTTGGTAGTATAGTCTGATGTGTAGTCGCAGTTGAGTTTTACTAAGCAATACTGTGTTGAAATGTCAGTCCAAAGTCCTCAAACTGCTTGTCGCCAGTATCGCTTTGCATAGAGTGATGATGTAATAGGTGCACCTGAGTGAAAAGGCCCAGATAGTGCGAGAAATGATTGTCTACCAGCTGTGCACTGCAGTGATTAAACACATGGTTTATAAAAGCTGAGCACTAAAGGAGGGATTCATACCCACACACTTGGTTTGTGTCACTAGACACAGAAACTGCATCAGAGGCTCATCACCTGTCTGCAGCTCTTCTTTAAATATGGGTTTGTCAGAATATGTGTGTGTGTGTGTGTGTGTGTGTGAGAGAGAGAGAGATATGCAGTGTGGTTGTGGCTCTTTACTCTAGTCTTCTATGAATTTAGCCCTAGGTGAGTTATCCGCTCAGAATGATAATGTGCTCACATGTAGAAAATAACAGCTTAGCTGTTTGCAGTCTGTGTTTCTATCTTGCAATCAAGCAGCACGAGCTGGAGTGCAAGTTTGAACATGTTGACTATAGGCTTGAGTGTGTAAATGACAGTGTGTTTGTGTGTGTGTTTGCATGCCTAACTGCGTAAGTACATACAGTACAAGTGCATGCACTCTTTGGTATGTAGGCTATGTCAGGTAGAGGGGATCTGACAAGACGTAAACTGATGGAGAGCGTGTTATAAACACATCAGTGATCTTAGAACAGACAGTTCCTCTACATGCACAAACCTGCAGTCCAACCTTCTGGAGAGTCTGTGTGTGTTGAGATAGATTTCAGACTTTGTTTATCCATTTAAAAAAGGGATTTTTGTTGCTCTAATCCTGTAGTAATGTCACCATGGTTGCCTCTACTGCCTAAAACATGAGCTTGTACATTGGAAGTTATGCAAATGAAAAGTGGACTGACTGCAAACAAATGTAAACAAAGGAGGCAGAGGACCATTTTATTCTCTTGACATAAGAAGCAAGAATTCTTGGGATGGAGCCTCTTTGCCTGGCGCTGACTGTAACATAAGGATTCAGCATAAGGATGGTTAATAGTATGATTCAAGTTTAGTTTCTCTTTCTGTGTATAAGTGAAGGTCTCATAATACACTGTGTCTATAGAGGGTGTGTTTGTGTTTCAGGTACTCAGGTAGTTGCCGGAAATGGAAAGTGGTCCATTCAGTCGAAGGTCCTGGGCATCGCAGTCCTTGCGTGTCACTGCGAAGGAGCTGTCACTGGTCAGTGGTCGAGGGAAAAGCAATGCCATTGCTGAACGCTTCTCCAAGTGAGTAAAACCTGGTTTTCAGTAATACTTGTTAACTTCTATGTGTATAACTTCCTGTTATACAAGAAAAAATCTGTATTTCAAGAAAATATTTTAAATTAACATACCTTATATGCAGGGTCAAAAACTTAAATTTGGGCAGAAAGTATTTAAAAATCGTAATTCGTAAAAAAAAAATTACATCATACTGTCCTACAGATGCACTAATTGACAAATTCAGACTGCTGTTGAGAACATTTATTTCTGCTCCTTTGTGTTGAAAATAAATGTAAATAAAACCTCCTAAATATTTCATGATTCATTGTTTGTATTACACAGTACATATTTAAAATGCATAAATAATATTTTATATAAATTATTACTTCTTAAAAATGTGAAAGATTAACTGAAACCAAATTAAGATCAAATAAAATGTTTTAAAAATTTCACAGCGTGCAGTTCCTCAGGATGCAAACTATGCCATGGGGGCTCTCAGGGGAGCTCACCTTTTTTTTTTATTATATCGAGGATATGTTTTCTTGACATATCTGTATGTCTGTTTGAGTGGGACTAAGAAAGTCTGTTTTTTTCTGATCTTTGAGTTAAAGTGAGTGAAGTTTATGATATTGCACCACCACACTTCAATGGTGATGGCAAGAATAGCACGCATGCTGGTATCTTTATTAAAGTGAAGGAGTGATGAATCACCCTCATGCATGAATCATACATCAATAATAGCCTAATTTTACACATGATCCATGATGATGAAGATACAGAAAAATAGCAATGCATGATTATATGAATATTTTAGAGACCCCCCCCCAAAAAATTTCACAAATCATGTGTTCAGGGGAGCTCGTGTCTTACTCCCCTGTAATTCACACCCTGCAGTTATTGAGCAACTTGGAAGGTTATTATATAAACAAATGCAATGACTTGATTTATGTCACCAGAGGTCAGTGTTGTTTCTGTCTTTTTCAGGTACCAGAGAGCTGCTGAGGAGTCAAGTGCAGAGAAGAAAAAAGGAGTAAGTATTTATCTATTTAAGTATTAACATTTTTGAACAAGATGCTAGTGACATTTTATTAGTTTATCAGTTTAGAGACATCTACAAATATGTGTTTATGCATTATTAATACTGTTCAGATATTCCTGAATTTGATACATGAAAGACAAATTGAGTTTGAGCTTTCTCACAAAATGATTAAACAGTTCAGTAGGTAAATAATAATTCATAGAGTTAAATCTTGTATACATTTTGTTTAAATGCATTTTGATGAGCCTCTACTATCAAATGATCTTATTAAATGAAATGTATACACACCATATCATTAGCTCTCAAGAGGCCCTTCACTGCTGTTAGTGCTGAGCTAATTGTTGCATGTTGAGATGAGCAGTACACACACACTGACACTCACCATGCCAGCAGCACACACTGTCTGCGCCAAAATGTCTTGTCTTTGCTGACCTCTCATTGGCCACTTGTTGTGATGGGCAGGCTATCAAACCCATAATCCTACTTCAGTGTAATCCCCTTGCAATGCTTTGTAGTTCCAACTGTTGGTTAGCTGCTTTGTCTGTGTGAAAGACTGATAAACGAGCCCGCGCTGAGATTAAATGGATAACTGCCCAGCTAATATCATGAAGAAATTCAAGGTAATGCCGCTGAGGATGTACTGTGTTTAATGTGGTGAGTGTTCAGCAGCGTGTGTGAGCCAGCTGTGTGAAAAGCTTGTTAGTTTCTTTAGGCTTTGTTTAATGATCTGGCTGATAATGACAATGATAACAAGGCCCTATTGTTTTCACACCAGGTGATGTGTTATATGGATGTAGTATGTGAAAGTAACTTTCCCGCATCACTCACTTAAATGTTGTGTTTAAAGAACAAAACTTAAGAGATGCTTGGAAGGCAAACTTCTGTCAAAGTTGTCAAGTTCATTTTTTTTTAATACAAATTTACATTTTAGTGTGATTCATTCATCATAGTTTGCAATAATTTTCAGAAGCCAATAGATAGTGTGCATGTATGAGCTGATGCCACTGTTACAGAGATACAGAACTTTAGTTAAAATATTAGAAAATAACACGTGTCCTGATGTGTCTGAGCTTAATTTGAGCGATCAGCGTAAAAGACCATCTGTCTAGCGTGTGTGTGTTTGAGGGGGTGGGGTGGGAAAGGGGGGGGGGTCTTTTCAAACATTACAAAGAGGCAATTAGTCCGTTACTAGATTATATAAATGATAGAAAATGAATCATATTACTCATTTATCATTAAAAATAACAAACCATCACAATATGTTGATGACAGCTCCTCAAATTTGCTCCTTTTCTCTGTTTCATGTCATTCACATTTAATTGTAATGGACATCTTTGATTGATTTGCAGTTTTTAAGATTTAATTCTTATAGTAAGGAAAATATAATCAAAAGATTAATTGATAATGATAACAATTGTGATAAAAACATGAGAAATCAGGTTAGTTTAGTTAAGTCTATTTGCACATATATATAAAAAAGACATTAATTAATAATTAATTAATAAAACATTATTCTTTTTAAAAAAAAGTTTGAACATCGTTAAGGAGAGGTTGGAAGCCAAAAATGGCTTGTGAAGATAACTCCCCTATATAAATGTCAATATTCATACTTAAAAAAGAAAAAAAGATAAAAACAATAATTATGTCATCATCAAAGTTTCAAGGCTAAGAAATGATATGAAATCGATAGAAATTTAAAATTTACATAGAAGTTTATTCACAAGTTCCGACACATTACAATGAAATCCATGAAGCGTGATAAATCTTTGCTAATAAGAGTCCTTTGCAGATGTTTTTAGAATAATGATAATGTAGATGTTGACTGTAATGATGTAGACTGTTCCAAAGAGATTGTCCTCTGTATTTCAATGTAAGGTTTCAAGGTTTGTTCATATCCCATATCCACATTTTCATTTAATGTTGTAAATCAGTGTTACAGCACTTTATATATACATAGATTTGTGAACAGTCAGCACATCGATGCAATCATTTATCCATGGTGCATTCCCACTCTTCAACAGTATAATCTGCAAACAGACTTGACAGACTTTCAAAACTGGTATTCATGGTATCTGTGCATCCAGCTGGTCTTAGAACCATTTGAAACTGAAGGACTTAAGGAGTGATTTAGAGAAAAACATAGATGCTTTCAAGCCTAACATGACTCTACTTTTACTTTTACCTTTACTCGTGTGTCAATCAAGTCAATCTCATCTTCAGCTTGTACAGAATAAAGTTGCTTGAATTTTAAATGTTGTTAAACAGAGAGAACAGCCCAGTTCTAGTCATAATTAATGTAAGACATTTACTTATTACTTGTAAAGTTATATAAAGCTATATTGCAAACATTTTGCGAGAATATATTTTGTGGAAGACCTCCCAGAGTATCTG